>NW_027045443.1:7004307-7518875 GCF_025399875.1 Dalotia coriaria | reverse complement strand
CAAGAAGCCTTTTACATCTTTCCTAGTTGCGCTGCACGGTGTCGTGCTTCGCGCGCTAATAAAATTAGCATAAAACACACTGGCCGGTTGTAACGTCGAAAATGGGTTAATAATTTCTAATTACGGTCATTTTCTCTTATTATTTGCACTCGGCCACCATAAACATGTTCGGCCGTAATAGTCATCCGGCAAGAAATATCCTAGTGAACTATTGAAATCGTTCGAGGGGGAAAATTCGAGGCATCAGAGCAAAGAAAAAAAAATTGTTTACGCACGCATAGCAAACTGCAACTTTATAAGATATGCAAGTAGGGCATCGCAGGGCGTTTCGGAACAAACACCCGCCGCCTGCATCTCCCCTTCCGCGTTCGGCGTCGCGACGCGCGCGATAGTCCGGTCCTGCCGCCGGCGGCGATCCATAGCGCCGGCGGGCGGCGCGCCGAAGCGAGCTCGATGTGGATGTGGATGTGCTAGTCACATAGGGTCATTGCACCAGGAGTCGCGCACTCACTGACTTTCTCCGCATGCCTCCCACCCTTAAAATACACATTTCAAATGAGAGAAGAAAAAAAAAACGCACGCACGCACACAGCGCGCACTACTGACTGCCGGCAGCAGGAATTCGACGCGTCGCAGTCAAAACAAACGCACGCGGCTTACCCAACCCACACCAGCAACCCGTAACAAATTCACAACTCCGCAACATTGTATTATATCGCAAACCCTTTGGTATTTTTAGTTTATCAAAACAAAATCCGCACGCTGTGGGGTATATCACGCACGTAATTGCACCGCATGCGGTTCTAATTAATTAACTGACCTTTCTCTTAATTGTTGAGCTCACTGGCATTGGTCCAGTGTTAAAATTATCGCTGAGCGCGGCAGGCGCGCGTGTGTTCCGCGAGTGAAACGGCGTGAAGCTGTCTTCTTGTCGTGCGCTTCGCAGCGGCAAGACGGGCGTTTTCCTGGCCGTTTTAATTTCGACAATTAATCATAACTTAATTTCCCTCCTGCTTCCAGACATGGAAGCCTCAGAAAGACGTGAAATGAAAACAATTTCGTGATATGCAAGAAAATTCATAGCATCCAGAGTTGAATAACAGTTATGTAGTTGAAGAGTTGAAGAGATAGTTGAGATGTTTCGAATCGTGGAAACGACATTTCCCTAAGAATTTGTAACTGTGCTCCTCAAAGTGGAACGATTCGAATATACAAATGTATGCGCAATGGGCGAGTGTAGGCACTTCTTTCTAATTTATAGAACGAGAAAAGACTGGTCGGAGGCGAAGGCTGCGCGGTGTTAAGATGCACCGTTAGGTTACACGCAGTGGGATAGGTGTGTCTGGGCCCGGCATCATCTCGAACCAGCTCGCCGCACACAAACACACGACTAGAAGATAACTACTAGAAGAACATCATCACACATGGTGTGGTGGTACGTACACACTTGACCGAGGACCAGGATTAGATGTGCTGTGGATGTGGCTGGAAGAGGCGAGAATGGGGAATGCTGGTGAAACTATGCAGAAACAAAGCATCGAAGAGAGCGCGCGCCTCGTTAGATTGCACTATAATGACTCAACCTTGACCCACTTCGCACCGCACGTACACGTACAGCACCGCCTCTATTGTACGCACGGCGGGCTTACTCTACACGCTGCTGCATTCTCTCTATTATGATTATCATATTACCAGTTTTACGACGGCGCGCAGCGAAGAAGACGACTCCGAAGAGGCTTAAGTCAAGCGTTGCAAGCGACGCTGGTGCCCACACACAGCAGCACGCGGATTCCGGCCTGCGTGTGACATTTTTGTACCGCGGTGAAAGTTAAAGTCAAAGTAAACGCGAGGCGCCTCCGAGGACCCGACGCAATTCGCCGCTTCACTTACCGTGTTATTGGAAAACGAACAACGCACGTCGACGCACGAGGGATCATAAGTCGTACTTAACTGAGCGAATGTGATACCCACCTGAAACAGAAAAAAATGCAATTTCATTAGAAACTACGTACGTAAGTTGCGACGACGGCGCGCGGCGCGAAATTCAGTTGCTGGTGCGTTCGATTGAAACGCGAAATGAAACGATCCGAGGCGACATAAAACGCGACGCGGTACACGCCATAACATCCAATAAATGTCCCGGCCGCAAATTAATGGCGCGCATTTTTATTTCGAAACCTAACTGACTTGTCGCGGTTAATTTACGACGGCGGGGAAATCGCCGGCAGAAAACATTACAATTAATTCGCCGATCGGGATATAATCGAATCTATTTTTATTTATATATCGTCATGTAACGCAGATTGTACCTAATTACCCGCCGGCGAGGAGGTCTGTGATTGCCCTTATGCGTTGCGTCATCGGATCCGCATACGCGTGAATGGATCGACATTTCGGTCGGTGTTCCTGCGGCGAGTCCTTTGTGCGACAGCTGGTGTGCAGCGCGTCGCGAATAATGTGCTCGCATGTGCGCCATGTGCACGCCGATGGAAAAGGCGAGCCAAATCGTGCGTGCAAAGTTTCACATGTTTTGTTTAGGTCGTTGAACTTCAAAAAATAGTCGGAGCGCGGCGAACGCGCATATTTCGGAAACTGGGTTAGATATCGGGCGCTTTTCGCCTGGCGTGCCGAGAACGCCGCCGCCGCCGGCTGCCCAACACCTCCCAGGCGGGCGAGAAACAAATTTACGAGCGGCACAGCATCACCTCCGGTCTGCCATCGAGATGAGATGTGTCGGAAGCAGCTCGCGCCCAGTCCCACTACTCGTATATCTCAAGTGCGCGCATAAATTATGATACGATGCGTTTAATTATCGCGCATTAATTGCTTTAATTGATCGGGAATTACTTGGGCCGATGCGGCCGCCACATCGTAATTCGGATTACCGCGTGCGGTTTATTGACCTCGCGCGCGGCGACTTGACGCATTTTCACATCGTAAAGATTACTCGCCGACGTCGGGGATCCGATTTTGTTGTGGGCGGCGGTTTTTTGTGCGCCGCCATTTGAATAATAAGCGCGGGCTTGTTGTTATTCTAGCGTACAGATAATAGAAACACCGCATGAAAATTCCTGCTGCATCATGCATACTACATCCCGTATTCCACCATCACCCCTCTGAAGATGAAGAAGAAGTCAATACTGATCATTCCAACCACTTCACACGCACAAATTTTTTTGCAAAAATTTTCCTGAAAGTTCTGCACAGTTCCGTATGCGCTGGATATGACTGAATATAGATCGGTAATAGGATAATAATCCTAACCGCAGGATAAGCCGTAACTCATAATTGAACGTCATATGGTTAAATAGTTGATTTATAACACGGGTGGTTCTTAACCACCCGTGTTGTTGCTGCGTGCCCGCCGCGAATGCCTCGCGGTTATAAACTCCTCCTGAGTGCAGAGCGCGCGCGCGCGCGAGCGCATATGAAGTATGAAAAGTACTTATTGTTAGTAGTCAGTCGGTTGTGCCTCGCCGACCCCGGTAATAGCGCCCAAGTTAATAGCAGCGCGCTCCCTGCGCATAAAAACCATGATTACGTTTGTTTGACCAGGCCTCCTGCTCTCGGGCATGGCGCGCTGCTTTCTCCGTGTGTGAAACACTTTTTTTCGGCGGTCAATTAATTAGAATAACAAACGGCCACGAAGTGGATTGGATGCGTCGTCAAGGACCCACACCGGTGGCCGGTGAAATTATTAATATGCTGGCGTATCAATCAGGCCTTGACATTTATTTCCCAAGTTTCGGGGAAAATTACTCAAGCATTTCACTATTATTATATCCGAGCGGCACAGACGGAAGGCCAGCAGCGCGCGCGCGCACAGTGCACGTGTTGTTCGAGTCAAAAGCTCGTTTGCTCCAACAAGGTTAATGTTCGGTTTTCGAGAACGGTCTTGGGCATTTCGGGGACCCGCGTCCCACCGGCGGCCGGACCGGTGTGTGAAAAGTCGATTTGTTTGTTTTCGACTAAATAGCCTACTGACATGAATGACTCAATGCGCTTTCGGCGGCGCATACAGGATGTTTATCTTCGACCCCGGCCTGTAAAACTACTCATAATAGGCGGAGCCAAAGTCAGCGCTACCGAAATAAGGCGTGGTATCAATTTTATTACCCAATCAGAGTGCAGGTCTTCGGGGCGGAGCAAAATTGTCTAGGAATAAGCGATTTCTTCAGTTGGGTGAGGAAGAAGTACGCCACACTCGGTGTAAATTGAATTGTGGTTGCAGACGAGCGTGTCGGAGGCAACAAACAAGGCGACAAGTAAGGCAATTGGGCAATTGGCCGGCGGCGTGATTACGTTCGCGGCGGTTGCATCAAAAAAGTGTCGCGCGGCGCGAAAGCGTCCGCTCCGGTCGCCGGCGAGAGATGCGAAAGCACAATCGAAATGAATGTGACCTTTGTCGTTAAGTTAAAGGGTGAGTCCAAGGTCGGCGGGCGCGCTGCGTTCGGCGTGGCCCGCGGCGCGCTTTGCATATGCAACAATATCCTCCTCCTCGGCGCAGGCACAGGTTTTCACTTACTTATGCAGAGAGGATGATGCGAATTCGTACGCGATGGTCAGTTACACTCATGGGCCATAAATCGCGCGCGAAATTCAATCAAATTCGATCGGCAATGAACCCGACACTTACATAATCGGATGCGTTTTCTATTAGCCGGTTTGAGTGTCAATAAAAGCTCGCCTTAAACGGCGCAGCTATCAATATTTACGGCGAATGGAAATCGATTGTTGCCAGCGGTATTTTTCTCCGGCACGCAAAAATCGAAGATGCAATGAGGTCGCATCATCTTCATCTTCAGCGCGCGGAGAACAATTACACCTTTCCCTCGGTGTGCGCTTAGTTTCGGTGTGTGATTTCTAAATGAGAAAGACGTAAGGTGTTCTTTTTTTAGCGAGAGACGCCGCGCCGTGTTTCGAAACTCCCGTTTCTGCGCGCATTTCCTAAGTCAAAATAGAAAGGTGCTTGCCGCGCGGCGAGCGAGATTGGCGAGAGATTTCGAGTGAGCGAAATTTCTACGTTTATTTGGAATTATTAGCCGCACACCGCATACAGGTGTGTTGTGTGTGCTGTGTGCAGTGTGCGGGAAAGGTTGCCGATTGATTTAACGACGCGCAGCGACACATCCTGGTTGGCGAGGGAAATCGGAAAATTATTTATAGGTAGAGAACATTGAAAATTGAGATGATGAAATGGTGTTTGTAGGTCGTATAAAAGATGTAATTGCACCTCGCTGAATGCACGCGTCGGCAGACCTGTTCGTGCGTATGATTATTAAATGTTTTCTAAAACTTTTCCCATGCATCTTTTCGAAATTTCTTCGTGGTCAATGACTGGATGATGCGCTGCATTGTGCACGGTCGTCGCCGACAAAAAGCGTGCCCCCGCTGGCGCACGCATTTTAATGACAAACACGTACATTTTCGCATGACCTATCCCAACGCATTTCAAATTCACCGCGACGCAACGCGGGCGAGACGAGACAAGACAACCGCGAGCAGCAGCGGCGAGAAACAAAACGTGCGCACCTTCCTCCGAACGTCAAGTCAAAACGTCGTGTGGCCGTCCGGCGCGCGATGGTGCGCATGTATGCGCCTCCACCGCCGTGTGTGCATCAACGGCCACATCAAACATCGGATGGATGCGTGCACCTCGGCCCGGCGGGCATCGCCCATACGTGCATGAATTTTTCGCGCGAGTCGCGTATAATAAGGTGCGCGAGCACGACCGAAGCCCCCAAGGGTTAACAAACCCACCTCTCTCGTCCATTGTCATTTCACTTGCATTTCAACTGTAGCCGCATGTTAGTTGCAAGATTCGGTTAGAGATTTAGGCAGCACACAACATTGTATGGACCACAGAGTCCATACATCGCGATCTTGCGATGGACACAATCCTGTTGTTCGCAGCGCGTCGCGCGGTGCCCGCAGCATAAAGTTTATTGAGTCAGGTCAGTGCCATAAAAACGCATCCTGTGCGGCATTGTATTATTATTGCGCGTTCGCGGCGCGCTCTCGCTCGCTCGGTCGTGGCGTTTTTATTTTTCAATTTGCGCCGGCGAGCCGCGCGCGGACCGCGGCGAGAATAACAATCGCGCCGTTTCGTAAGTGAGTTATTAACGAGCCAGCCCGCCGCGAATGCGAAAATATTATGCGATATTAGCACGCGTAACGAGAGGCGCATCCTGAGCGGCGGCACGCACCTGCACACAATGCGCGCGCGGAATAGAAAACGCCGACATTATGCGTCCATTAATTGCGCGCGGAATAACTTCATCGCGGTGCCGGCGATCGTAAAAAACACACGCAGCACACGGGGGAGATGATTCACGCGGTTTGAAAAAAATAAAAAAATTCGCATGAAGAACAACAACTAAGCATTGACCTGTTACGCGCCGCGCGCACGTTTTCGTATCCGTGCCCTTCACGGGGAAAACACTTTGCATATTTAAAATAAAACACACGTGTGTATACGCGCAAGTATAATTAGTGTGGCGCGCGATTCGCGTAATATTCCGACTCGAAAAACCGTCGCAAACACAGAAATTTTCGCCGATAACCTTGTGAATAAATAGGCGCGCATTAAAATAGGCACCGGCTCACGCATTACTCAATGGATCGTAAAAAATTAACCAAACAACCCGGTACCCTCGAAACCTTAATATTTAAGACCGGACAAATTAGCCCTTACATCACAAAGTGCCTCAAACACGCACCCGACTGTAATACTTCCACCGAAAAAAAAACCACTCACAAACTGGGTGGGCATTTATTATTAGCCAGTTGGCGTGGAATAATTGATGGTGTGCCTTACCTACTGAAGAAGAAAGTAAACACAAACAAATTACCTACTGTGGACTAATTCCCGAGTCAAAATTCGAGTTGACACTCGAGACATTTACATGCGGCGATATCTTGATTTCGTGCGGCTGAGCCTTGAAAAGGTCACAGCGCCGAAAAATCCGAACACAGCGGGCAGAAAACCCGGCGAACAATATCGAATACGCATTTTTTACTTTGACGAAATCGCCGCTGCTCGAATTGTGTGTCAATGTCACGCATGCGACACACTCGCGCACCAGATAATTCCGACAAGATCGAAGTGTACACCTCTACCTACTCAAAAGTTTAAAAAAAAACCATTTACGAAGGTGCGAAATGATTACTTCCTGTTTTTCACGTTTATCTCATAACCCGCGTGTCGCAAATTTGAAGGTACCACTTGAATTCTCAAGTGCTCGTCTCCACACACACACACACACACGATTCGGCGCGGGTTTCGTCAGCGCGGTGACATTTTCTTAAAACATTCTTGACCTTGTCACATCGGCGCGCCGGCGAGGCGTAATTTATGTCAAATGTAACGTAGCGTCGTGTCGGCGTGTCGATTACTTGTGAATTTTACACAGTTCGCGGCCGAAAATCTCTGACGACGCGCCCGATAACACGTTTTATGTGTGCAAGGATGAACACAATTCTTGCCGACCGGCGACACGATACACGACCACTCCGATAAGAGGCTATCAGTATCGCTTATATTATAATACAGAAAATATTATATATCGAGCGTATGCGATACGTAATACGCTTTTTATCAAAATCTATACCTTGCCTTTCTTTACGGCTGCGGCGTCGAAAGTCGAGCGAGGCGAGCACAAATTGTTGTGACAATGCCGCCGCCGTGTGACGCGAAGATCCGCACGCGAAGCCAGCTCCTTTTCGAGGACGTATGCTAATTGTTATCGTGTAAAATAAGCGCTGCGAAAAACGTGCACGACATCCACACGTAAAAAAAATATATACGCGCGTGGTTTGTATTGGCAGCGTGACAAATTTCGACTTAATTTTTATGATTGTTTCGATCAAACCGGGCGATAAAAACGTTGCGAAATCTTCGCGGCGATGCGGTTTTTGTCGCGTGTTACAAGCTGCAACAATGTTTAAAGTGAAAATTTATGAACCAGCTGCCCGTTTTGCCACATTACCGTGGCGCGTTTTCGCCCGGCGCGCGTGATGGAAAATAGAACAATAAGACCGCGAAGCGAGCGGGAAAAAAACAACGACAACAACAAGCTGGGCCTCCTCTCGGCTTCTTCGGCCGGTTGCACCGTAAACTCGCAAGTCTCCGGTCCCTGCAAGCCAACACACACACACGGCGCGAGCGAATCTTTGCTTTTCGTCATCTTTTTGTGCGTTTTGTTGCTTGTTTTGCGCGTCGGGCTGCTACATAATGGCACATTGCAAACGCCGTTGTTCAAAGAAAAACGAACTCTTCGCCCAGGCGAGTCTTCCCCTCGGCGCGCGCGTGTGTGGCGTGCGCGGAATGCGAGGATAGCGTTGCATGTTTCCGGTCATTCCAGTAACGCGAGGGCTGCAAACCTACACAACCCAAAGAGAGTGTTAGATTTCTAGGTTTTGCACCGCGTGAGCTTCCACGCAGTTTCGAATTTTTATGTCGTCTTTTACGCGCGCATAAATCACAAAGTTAATTATATTCCGAAAATTAAAGAGCGGGTAGCGCGCACGTGAAGGTACCCTCCGTGTTTGTTTTGGCCGAATTTCGTCCGGCGCGCGCGCAAAAACACGTTTAATCGACGAATTCCTGCCGCCGACGATTTCGAAACGTCACGGAATGCACGCCAGCGCGCGATTTAAAGAGAAGGTCAGTATGTGGTGCAACGCGCGGCGCGGCTATCTACGGCGACGGCGATGGCTTCGTTATATTGTCCAAGAGTGCACGTTTACCTGACACGCATCGACCTTGAGATGCATTCGATCAGCAGCGCGCCGGCGACTCGTCCGAGTACCGCTAAAATACGCTCTCACACAGCCACAGCAGCCAGAGAGCATGCTGGCCTGCAAGACGTCCGTCCGCGCGTACTCCTCCTCGCCTCCTCACCTTGTGCCCGGGAGAAGAGAGGTTGGTGCAGCCGCGGCGGCAGACACGGTCGGGTCTCGTGCGAATTATGTGTAGGAACGCGTCGCGGGACACGCACACCACCGTGATGAACCGCAATATCGTCGCCGACCAGCTTCTCTTCTCTCGGCCACTCAGCTACACTTTAAGTAAGAGTTAATTCATAACAATGTGCTGCTGCTGCTGCTGCCCGCCGACGAATTCCGCACTTCGCACGGCGAATAAAAGGAAAAGCCCGTTTCTCATAACAGCGCATTCCTGCGGCGCGCTTTTCCACCATGCAAGAATCATTAATAATTTAAAGGTCAAT
This sequence comes from Dalotia coriaria, assembly GCF_025399875.1. Lineage (NCBI taxonomy): Eukaryota > Metazoa > Arthropoda > Insecta > Coleoptera > Staphylinidae > Dalotia > Dalotia coriaria. Next base: position 7,509,645 of record NW_027045443.1, on the reverse strand, counting down.
TTCAAGGACTTCCACGTTGGCGCATTGTCATTCATAGTAACCTTTGCGCGCGATTGCAAAACCGCGCGCGGCGTACATGTTACGCCGTCGACGACGGCGCACAAACACAACTAATTCCCCAATAAATATTGATTTCCTTTATTACTCCCGATAAAATCCGAAAGGCGACGATCCGAAAACATCATATCATGCAAAATCGCGCGATTTGGGTACAGTTAATGCTGGGGTTTAAAGCAGATGTACAATTGAATCTCTTCGGGTGTGAATATTTCACTTCCACCAACAATAACAACGATTTCTACTACTAATAAACATGTTTAGACGCACGAAAACGCGTGTGCATCGTAAACACGCGCTCTCCGCTCTCGCGAATGGTAAAAACTAACGAGCTAGTTAGTCAAAACGACTCTTTGGTTGTATGCCAAAGCTTTTAATGACGTGCAAAAAGGCCGGAACGTAAATATAAGTTGAAAATTTTCCATAACTACCCCACACACACACACACACAAAACCCAAATAAAGTTTTGTAAAAGCTGATGAAAAAATCTTCTACGTCGCACACCTTGGATACTTTCTGTGATGTTTTGCAGGCGCAAATATTTTCGTCACTCGTCATAACGAATCGTGCAAACAGCAGCGCAAACAAGCCATAAACGAAATTCGTAACATTCTAACATTGTTCGGCGCGGCGTACTTACTAGACCGAGTTGTGAGTGCAGTTGGAAGTAGTAAAACGAAGGGGGCTCAATATCGAAGCGCGCGCGCGCGCCAACACCGGCTCCTCTTCGCACCAGAGAGAGAGCATGGCGTGTGCGCCTGTTTAGAATTCCTAAATGCGGTGAGGTCAACGCATCGCGTATTAAACAAGAATGCTCACGACGATATAGCAGGCGGCGACGCGATGCTATGGAATAAATGAGTGTCGCACGAAGAAGACGTGTCGCCGTTGCCGCACGCACGCGCACATGAATGCGCACGCATGGTGCATGCATGCGAATTCGTATACATAATCATCCATTATCCTTGAGTACGCATGCGCGCGCAGCTGAGGGCTGTAGTGATACGTTTCGACTGCATAGCGCAAAAGTGTAATATCGAAGGACTCGCGACAACACGACAGGCGCAGGACGGTAGCCCGGTAAGCGCGGCGCGAGACGACGCGCGGGGCATGCATGGGGCGCACGCTGTCGCTGCTGCTGTTGCACACAGGACGAGAACCGCAGCAACGGCAAACCGGGCGGCGCGCGCGAGCAACGGGTCCGCGCGCGCTCGCTCACGCCGCTGCTGCCGGTTCATCGACCGCTGAAAGTGAAAAGAGAGGATGTAGTGAGAGTGTCGGTGTCGTTGTGTGTTTGCCCCGTTGGATGCGGCGCGGCGCGGATGCGTTCGCGTGTGTGTGCCGGTCGCGCGCGACGGCTCCTCTCATTCAGCCGGGCATCGTATAACCCGGCAATGGTTAACCCACTACGCGTCGCCCCGTGTGCACCACACACTCCACTGCACTGCGCGCTCTACGCCAGCCCCGGGGTTAGCATACCAGCTATAAACTTTTCTTCACAAAACTATAATAATAGTATTTTTTCATTGCCCAGGATAAATCTCAGACCTACTTAGACAGGACAGAAGTTAAATTAGGCGTCTTCTTAAAATATTACCGTTTTTTGTGTGTAGATTAATTAAAAGAAAAAAAAAAACGATTTTCTCGCTTCACTGCTTTGTAAAGCTTGCAAAATGCATAATTTAGGACAAAAAAGTATTGCATACACGAGGTAATGAAAAGCTTTTACAAGCTTTTATGCTTTGAGAGCGAAAAAAACGTTTTTCTTTCGCGTTTCGGTATCACAGCAGCGTGTTTTGTTTGTGGGCGAGTCCTCGAAGCGTAATTAATGCGGAAAAAGTCGAGTGGCTAATGGAAGACAAGTCTATTCACCCTGGCTGGATTTCACATTTGGCTAGAAATTGATTTGATTGCGAGTTGGTAATGTGATTAGGTCTGAAAAGTTCTCCCCCGCTTTCAATTATCCTTATGGTCAAGCCGGAGCAAACACAGGAAGGATATGCAAATTGCTGGCGTCAGCATTAATAAGGAAATTCGGCGCAGCGCGTTTATCCTGCTGAACGATTAGCAAGGGGCCTCGACTCTCGCAGCACCAGCAGCAGAGATAATAAAAACACGCGCGCGGCGTGCAAAACAAAAACATTATAATTGAACAAAAACAAAATAATTGAAAATATTAATAAAACGCGCGGTTTTATATGCCTGTGCGAATGACTCTCGCGAGCGGTGTGTGCATCAAGCGCGCGCGTGTTTGTTGCGCCTCCTGCCGCCGCTGACGGGCCCCGGCGATGTTTTCGTGTCGCGCTGCTGCGTGTGCATCGGCGGCAGGGCGAGCGCCGCGCGCCGACCGCTTCGAGTGCGAGTTCTAAATATTATAATAATAGTGGCGATAAGTGAGCAAATAAAAGCGAAGAAAGATGATAAAGTGCATTGACCCGGTAGTGCAAGTGTGTCAGACTATTAGCAGCGTCCAATCGGCGGACGCGCGAAGGATCTTCGGAATCCTGCCGCGCGGAAAACGTTTTTTCCTGCTGGAAATCCTGAAAACCAGCACTTTTTATCCGTTGTCGCTCACAATTCAATTACAACGTGATTATGTAAACGCTGTTCCGGGTGCATTGAAAAAGCTCACTCGCTGCTCGGCGCTCGTAACCTAACTCAATTAAATCAAGTTTAATCTGCGCGCCGCACAATCAGACTTCGAGTGCTTTTCGATCGGGGCGGCTGGCGCGTCCTGCAGCCTGTAATAATCTTATTGCTCCCGTATGCACACACGCACGTAATGGAAGCTCGAGTGCAGTAATGTGGTGTAATGCGATTTAACGAGGAGCTAAACCGTCGCGCGCGCTAAGAATATGAATTTCCTCGACGGAATGGTTTTTTGTTTGTGTGTGGGGATCGTGTTTCGTCAAAAAAAATTATTAACAAGCCAAATAAACGCTTAATCGACTCATGTAGACGAATTCTAAACATAATATCACATGTTATTTGATAACCAAGTTGACTGAAAATAATCGCTGCGTGAATATTTGTTTAAAAATGTTTTAGACTGCTTTTGTCATTGTATTGTGCGGTTTATCTTGCGTGCCCGTGCGTTCCCCAAACAAGAGTATCAAACACTAATTAATTACGCTTCACATTTGTTTCTTTTTCGTTTTTCGGATATTCCTCGAAGCCCACACACGTGATGTCAAACGTCAATATCTAAGTCCCGCGATAATATTCTTCAAACGTTTGAAATATATTAAAATATTAAAAGATTAGCGTATTTTTCCCGAATTAAATAAAATGACTGTGGAAAAATGTAATCCTTTAATAAATATATGAATTTTTTTGCGAGATAATAAAGAGGTCCTTGCCAACAAGATTTTTTTTTGTTGCTAGATCCAAAGATGCAGGATGTTTGTGTGCGTCGACACACATTTCAATCCACACACACAGTTCGACACGATAGTCAAATTATTTTCGAGTAACACGAATCGTTCGGCAGGAATCCTACTGACATGCTTCGCGCGTGTATGTTTCTAATAAATTTTTAAACGGTTGCGCGTCGAGGTGGAGTTGTGAAGTCGGAGTTCGAGTTCGGCGCGGTTTTACGGACAATGAAATCCACATTGTCGCCCGCTCGACGCCGGTGGAATCGTCGTCTATTGAATAATTCCAGCTCAAAGTTTATTAAACCGCATTTTTACGATTGGATATTGCGCGGTGTGTGCGCGATAGTGCCGCACGCGCACTAACTTATTCAAAAGTTGAAACATGCGAGTTGAATAAGTCTTGTTGCGCGTATTGTTCGTTTTTTCTTTCCGCGCGCAGTAATTACATATTTGCATACGCAGATATCTGTGATTTGCGCGCTTATCGGCGGATTTATTAGGTCGTCCTGCTGATTCCCAAGACGACAAGTGCGACCCGCCGACACTGCGCGCATTGCGAGACGAGCGTCTTACCTCGGTGTTGCCTTGGGTCGTATCATACTGGGTCTCGTTGAATCCTTATTAGGGAGGCGCAAATAGTCTTGGTCTCCGAGCAGGAACAGGTCCTTGGATATGATCATGGCTGCTAGATCATGGCACCACAAACGACACTAGCGACCACTTTCGTTTACTCGGGCACCTCCGAGGGCAACTCCTGATTTCCTGCCGGAGCACCTGAACCCCGCCGGTATTTTTTTTTGGCGATTTTTAAATAATTTTTTTTAACCTAATTTAATTTTTCGTGAAATTTTCGATACGCGCACTCACGCACACGCGTCCCCGTGGGTCCTTCCACCCTCGTCCTGCTCGCGGCAGACTTCCGCGCGCGCCTGCTCTCGTCTGCGACGGTTTCGTACTTCAATGCGCTGCGAGAGCTTTCGTGCTCGGCGAACGTCGCGACCCACTCGACCCGCTTACCAGCGTTGACTGAGCCTCCATGCGCGCTGCGCCGTGAGTAAAACCGCGCTGTGAACCGACTGGTTCGTGGTCCTGCCGTCGTCGTCCGCGCTCCGCAGGCGCGATGGTGGCCCCGCGTGTGAGTTCCACACATCATCGTGTGTCTCACTCCCCACAGCCTTCCTCTCTTCTTCTCTTTCACCCAAGAGAACCACGAAAGAAGAGCCCAAACACACCTAGGAGCTCGTGTATCTTCCAAGAAAAGTTATAACATCCTGAAACTAGCAAAACAAAACAAAACTAAAACAAAAAATCGCAAATAAATACCAAAATCACTTTCAAATCACTCGATACATTGAATGAATCGTTAGTGTTTGATGTAACGAAGTGTTAACTTTGAAGAACTAATAAAGTTTGAAGTTTGCTGCGGCCGCAGGGTGCGAAAACGCAATAACATCGCACCTCATTAATGTTGATGCAAAAATGCGCGCACGAGTTGCGCCACGCGTGCGCTGCGTAAACCTCTTTCGAGATAATTTACAATTGGCGCGTTTTACGATGATGGCACGTCTGCGTTCAGCGCTTGCAGAGATTTATTTTCAGCTGGCGCGTTTCGCAAGATTGATTTCCTGCTCTTCGACAGCGCGCCGTCGATCTCGATTTTTCACTCGATCAGTTCCGGCATGTTTCGACTGCGAAAAACAACAAAAATTAACTACAAACATTCGAATACATATTACAAGTGTGGTTTTGCATTTGCAAGAAATATCTGCAGTTCCGGAATGTTTCGCCCGTCGATAAATAATAAATAAAAGCGGCGTGAGTCACGGCGCGCGCGCGCCGCGTTTGAAAACGCGTTCGGTCGGCAAACAAACAACAGCCGCGTCGTCGACGATTTTCCAATTCGAATCGGGCGGGCGATGGAGGATGCGCCGCGCGCCGTTCGCACAAAAAACAAGTTGAACAACATCGATATTTGTTGTGCGCTGCTTGCAACCCGCGACCGCAGTCGCCGCTTTTCGCACTTTCTCATCCTTGTGCAAACAGAGCGGTTTTTTTTTACGGTGACAACGCAAAAAATGTCCTCGAATTTTGATTTGCTTAGTATCAGCGGGAGCTTAGATATAATTGCGCGCTTTATCGGAAGGCATTGAAAGCATGCAAAAGTCAAAGCAGTGGCGCAACCGACGCACAAACTCACAAAAACGAACAAAAGATCGTTAGTTAAATTTCCAAAATTTCAAGAAACCAAAGCGCAAAAACCAACCAATAAGTTTAACACTATGATCTACTTGATACATTTAAATAATACAATTGTTTTCGCTCTTTTTTTTTTTCATGGGCTGCATGATTCTACGCCCCTGTAAAATGTTGAAGGTCGTTTCGTTGTTTGCGCTTGAAATGAGGGATTTTCACGCGTGAGCATTTCCATCGGGCGGTATTTATAGGGATTTAAAACAAAATCCCATCTTGAATAATATATGAATGTAATGCGGCGTCCTCCAAACAGTAACAATAATAAGTATTAAGCGACGGCCGATAAACATGTGTATTACGCACTTACACACGACGAAATTATTATCGCCGAGTTCAATGGCCAAGGAAAATGTTTAATTTTGATTTTAGGCATGGCAATGGAACCTGGCGCACACGATTCTCTCAGATTACACACGGCTGCGCGTACCTATCCTGCGTCGGATGCGTGCGCTTTTTTTAATCTCATTTCGTTTGTTTGTGAGCCGCACGCCGCGTTTAAATTTCCCGCTTGCAGAGTGAATTTCCATAAAATTCCTGCTTCTGCCATAGACAACCCGCAGTGCATATAAACTACAGCAGGAACGCAGGATTAAACGTAAATATATATAACATAATTAAGCGTTAAGGGGCGCTAATCGCAGACTACTTTTCGTCGATGGGGAAATAATACAGAAGTTTTTTCATATTCATGGTTGACTCATGACAAGTCTTTTTCATTTAATCAAAAAATCATTTAAGGCCATGCCTCTGTGTTTGTTGCCCAGTTCTGGGTGGGTTGGGCAGGCGCCGCAGCGACGACGGAAGCCACCGGAGCGGTGCTGGTAGCAGCGTTCGCCGACCATTCGTTCTGAACCTGTACGGCCCAGTCTTCGCTGACAGGGAATGCAGCGTCACCAGTTGGTGCAACCGTTGCGGGTCCCAAGCCGGTGGTCTCATCGGCCCAGTTGTTCTCGGCGTTGGTGTTCCAGTCAGCGGCCTCGGACGCTTCGATTGGCGCCACGGGCGCTTCAGCCTTGGGAGCGGGCAGCTCCTTGGCGGCCTGTTCCTCCTTCTCAGCCTCCTCGGGTTCGCGGTAGAAGAACAAGTCGACCACGACGTCCCATTTCTGCTCACGTGGGATTTCACCACGCAGACGGAGAACCTAAACAAATAAACGCTCGAAAATTAATTTCTGTTTTGAAATTTTAGTGATTTTCACGTTAGAGATGAAAATTTCAGGTGGAAAAATTATTAAAAATCATGGTGTTTGTTCATTGAATGGAACGCTGTTTTTTCATCATTATTTCTTTGAAGTGTTGGTGAATTCTATTGTAGACTCTTACCTCACGAGCCAACAACCACCAGATCAAACCAATGCTGTGCGGCGATTTGTTATTGCATGGAATAGCGATGTCCACGAAACGCAGGGGCGAATCAGTGTTGCACAAGGCAATAACAGGGATGTTCACATACGACGCCTCAGTGATGGGCTGGTGATCGATAGCTGGATCGGTGACGATCAGGAGACGCGGCTCACGGAAAGCCGACTGGATCTGATTGGTAAAGGCACCTGGAACACGAATAATCTAACGTTGATAAACACTATTCCAAACTTAAGCACAAAAAGCACTTTTGGTTATTGCAAATCAGGGAACAAGTTAAAATCATCAAATTCATAGGTTCCTTAGTTCAATTTATCATCATTTTATGCTGGTTTTGGAATTGATAAAACTAAATTTGGTAAACTCACCAGGAGTGAAGCGACCCGCGATAGGAATAGCGCCGGTGTGTGCGGCGAATTTCAAGACAGCACGCTGTCCATAAGACCTGGAGCTGATGACGAAGACATCGGCTGGGTGCTCGATGGCGGCGATGGCGCGTGCAGCCAGAAGAAGCTTCTCCCACGTGCGGCGCAAGTTGATAATGTGTACGCTGTCGGTACGACGTTTGTACACATATTGTTCCATTTGGAAGTTGGCATTTGTGGAGCCAAGATGTGTGCACGCGGCCAACATCTTGGTCACATCATCCTCTTTCAGAGCGAGAATGTCTACGTTTCCCGACATTTTCTCAACGTTTTATGAGTTACGATAACCTGTAACGAAAATAAAACTCTTAATAATATGTAACTAAGTAACCATCATCAGTAAATTCAATTGTTGCATGAACATAGTTCGGATGAAAATACCGCAAACACCAAAAGCATGCATGAACCGGATAGGTTAGAATCAACACAACATTTCTCTTCACTGAGAAACAATATTAAAAACACTTTCCGCGCAGAAATATTCATACACACATGCATTATCGCTATCAAAGCTGAACTTGAAGACATTTTAGACGCGTAAATAGAGCAGATTACAAAGATAATCAAAGATTTGTACTTACGTGAGGCAACGCCAAAGGGAGTTTTCACCAGAAAGACTGACTACGGCTGGCGCTGTCAGCAGGTCGGCTCGTATACAAGCGGTGGGAGACGAAGCAGACGACGATACACGAATTGCCTTGTTTCGGTACATGCAGCGCCATCTACCAACACCACATCGTACTACAACAGAAAACAAACAAACCGCAAAGAACTTCCATTTCTTTACGATTCCGAATTTAAATAAACACGATAGCATGTCTCAGATTAAAATATAATTCATTTATTAATATAGAATCGTCTAAAATAAAATCGTAGCACTTAATAAAATGTATTTCTAGTCGTTAGTATTTACACATTATCATTGATGGAACGCCGTGTCATCGTGGTATTTCTTTTTTTTTTTATAAGAAACGAAACAAAGCGACGAATAATAAAATATAATCAAAGAGCAGAGAAAAACACTTACAATATAAATATATTCGTAGTAATGCCAAAATATATTCTGCCTATACGTTGACGTGATCGCGTTGCGGCCCTCCTCCCCGAAAAAACATTACTAGCGATATTGTTGTGTATAAATATGACTTAAAAATTATTAAATAGTGTATTGTATCGTTAAATATAAGATAAGATAGATGTGGTGTGTGTACTGCTGGCACGTCGATAAACTCTCCGCAGAATACGCTAATTGATCTCCATCCAAACTGAATTCAGAAGAAACCGAAATCAACGAAACGGACAATAAATTGCATTCGCCACGATTAATTAATTACTTGTTACTTATTTACAGAATTTGTCGCAACGCGAGAAACGGGCAATTTGTATGCGCGATTACAAGACGTATCACATAAATATTAATAAAAAAAAAAACACCGTTCTAATATCATCCGATTGATAATAAACATGATGATGAGCTCTATAGAGTAATAAACGTAGTATAGCGATAATAAAAGCAGAAATAAACGCGCGGGCGCGGCGAAGATCCCCCGAAAAATGGCATCGTTTTTCATTTTGTGTGTGTGTGTGTGTGTGCATCCATCGCCCGCTCCCGATTTTGGTAATAAAAGATTCGTTCGTTATTCATAATCAATAATCTGATATCCTTATAGTTAGCATTGTGCACTGATCGTCCATCCACGAGAGAACGTATTTCTCGGTCAGCAACACTAATCTAATATAGGTCTAATTAAAAACGAATTCTATGACGAAGAGAATAAAATAAAAAAAAAACAGAAGGGTTTCAGTTGCTGTTGTTGTTGATGTTGCTGTTGCTGCAGTCGTTCGTGGTCTGGTCTTCTTCGTTCTGCGTTGTCTAATTTTAGTTTGTAGAAATGTGGTGGTCGGTGGTGGTGCCGCCGCCGCTTATAGAATCGGCTGGTGATAGCGGGTGACATAGGTGGCGGGGAAGAGTCCTCGACGGTTGCCGATCTCGCCGTGCCACCAGTGCTGGTCGGTGCGGTCGGTCACGGTGATCACGTCGCCGCGCTTGAACTCCAGCTCGCCGGCTTCTTGCGGCGTGAAGTCGTACATCGCTTGAACTAGATACTATAAAAATGGAAAACACACACGATCAGCATTGCATCACGCTCCGGCAGTATTCGCAGCGCGACATTCACAATCTGGCTGTAATAAACCCTATTAAACGTCGTATTTCCGAGAACAATACAATACTCATTTCGCGCACGAAAACGTGAATAACTCCGGAGTTATTTCGGTGATGGTGATGGATTCGAACATAAACAAGATGTAAACTTCCTCGTTTACTCCGAGTGTACAAGTAATTTCTATAAATATTTGAACTTGCCTAATGAGGCAACCTGCGGGTTTTTTTCTACCAATAACAACATTCTACTTAATCGATAAACATTTCCAACCGAATTCTGTTGTAATTGTTTATCGCAACTGTTTTTCGATTATAAACATGTTGCGTATAAATTTGTTATCAAAACTAGCAATTATGTTATGTAAACATACTTCTTACTTGCATATTTTCAACAATCAAACAATTTCAATAGAAAAACAAGCATTTTCTAGATAATTTCTGGAATATTCCACAGCAAATAATAATTAAAAAAAAGTCTCGATATTAAACCCTAATAAGATTTCTGTTGCATGTTGACAAAATGTAATCAAAGTAAATATTACAGCATGTTGACACAAATTTCTATTCAATTATTCGGCCAAAAACGTGAAAAATGCATAGGTTGAATATTTGTAAAGTTGTTCAATCGATTTTTTACAGCCAGATTGTCCCCCGATAACAATCATATCAAACAGGAACAAACAGTCGCATGTTATTATTGATTTTAGAAGACGCAAGCAGCAAACAAACCCATGAAAACATGTCGCATTCGCAAGGCATTCCGTGTCGACCGTGTCGAGCGCAAAATGAAACCAAAAACAACACAACAAACAAAAACAACTTGCATCAACACCACCGTCGCCGTTGTGTATTATTATTCGGTTAGTTACACGCGTGAATGAATGCCAACCAAGATGCGATTAGTATCGATACGATTAATTAGCATTGAATGAGGAAATAAAATTAATCGTCCAGGTTGCATCTTGCAATCGTTTCGTTTGTGTGTTTGTTTGCGCATTGAAAGCAGCAAATTACAAATTACATGTTTTAGTAGTAGTTTATCGACGTGTAAATGAAATGAAAAATCAAATCAACGACGACAAAAATAAAAAGAAATAACCGATGATATCGTTTTCGGTGTGGATGTGCGCGGAGCTCACATATTCTCTAGCAGCAGCAGCAGCCGAACATTGCGGAACTTTAATTAATAATTAACCTTGAGCTGGAATTTCGCTTTGTTTCGGCGCGCGCGTTAATGCTGCGTATATTTACCGCGCGTTAAATAAATATATATAAATAAATATCAATTGTTGTATATATGCCATTGGTTTGTCGACGTGGATGTGATACGTTGTCGCTGCTAGTCGCATTACATAGATATTATTGTTATCGCGCATTCTTACGTTTGAGATTCATTCTATTTATTGTATCGAATCAGGCAGAGTTTTTCGCCGTTACAGGTCAATGTTAATGAGTTATCGTGATTATATAGTGCGTGAGTTACCCAAAGCCAATACGTGAGCTCCGAGTCAACAAGAAAATGAACGAAAAATTACAAATTAAAAAAACAGAAAAAATGCGAGACGTGAAAATCGTTAAAGTAAATGAAACAAATTATATATATATAAACTAAAATAAAAACTCGCGCCACGACATCAAATTCTGTTTTTATTATTCTACAGACCTTGTTACTTTGTGGGCCATGGCATGGACCTAAAAATGTTTCCTCATTTCAAATCGCTCAACAACAACAACAAAAATCAAACAACCAGTGTGGTTGTGTAGTGACAAACAGAAAGTAAAAAAACGGGAAAAAAAAAACGAAAATCAAACACGATCAACCCACCAAGAGATTGGAGAGAGAATAATTTCGTAGTTTTGTATCAAGGGGGGCTGCTGGATTGATCGCGAGTGGGTAAATTGAATGTAAAACGGAAATTGCGCGTGTTTTTGTTTTTTTTTTGGGGGGGGCGGGCGGACGAAGCGCGACGCTTTAAGTATTTACCTCCTCGGCGACCATGTCCCTCAACCGCACCTCCTGCGAGCGCGACACCGACGCCGTGCGATGGTACTCCACGAGCTCGTTCAGCGAATTGAACTTCACCACCCATAGGAAGAATTTACCCTGTGCATCCCTCAACACCTTGAAGTGCTGCACTCCGTCGGAGCATCTAAAACGGTCACACACGTATGAATTACTCAAGTATCACAGCAACGCATTGAATAACCTTGATGAATCATTGATTCTTACTTGACTGAGAGTGAAAAATCTCCTGGAGATGATTCACTGATCCTGATGAGGAAGGCGCCTTCGTGTTTATTGGCCAGCAGCTTCTCGGCGTCCGCTCGTGTTATCTTACCAAAGTACCAACTAAAACAGGGTGAAAAATGAAGAGTAAAGGTTTGGATGTTGAGGGTTTTAAGCATTTTAAAGCAAACATTACCTATGGTCTTTCATTTCAATGTAATTACTGGGTATGAGGCCTTCTCTGCCATCCAGCTCAGCTCTGTACCAATTCAGATCATCCTCCATATTCAGAATCTACGCAAATTGATTAGTGATGATGAAGTCGAGGTAGGCACCACTCACCTTTAGGACGTGCGACTTCTTGAAGCTGAGCTCGTCGTCGGCCGTCGCGTTGAACTCGTGCTTGGCGACCGCCTCCATTGTGAGTGGATGCGCGTGGAGTCTGCTGCTGCTGGCGTGCACTCGGTGTCTTCTCCGGATGGGCCGCGGCACGGGTCACAGGACCGCACCGCCCGCGAATAGAACGAGCCGCGAATAGCCAGCCGACGCTCGGGAAAAAAACGCTCGCTCGTCGCCCGCCGCGTACGTATCGGGCGCACACACACTCACCACACCAGACTAGGCTAGGGCCGACGATCGTGGGCGGTAATCACGACGACGCGGAGGGCGCGATGGGCACCGGAGATCAGACGATGTGCGCGACACAGAGAAATGGATTATATGCTCGCGGACGACGGGCAGCAGTCCACCGTACACTCCCGTCCAGCACCGCTGAAATCCAACACTGCTGGCGCTGCGTGCGTGCGTGCGAGGAGCTGCGCAATGTGGCTGCGCGAACGCATTCCGTAAGTCCAAATCCGAGCGCACTTCCAAATTCGACGCGCTTTTCTCGCCTTGCGTCACACATCAACCATTTTCATTATCAACCACAGGCGTCCACATCGCACGCTATCTTTTTACGAGTGACGATAACGCGCTCACCTACTAGTTTACCTAGATTTATGCGAAATTTATCGAATCGAACACGCGGCGCTGCGTTACGACAATTAATTACCTGCTAAACAGCGATAATCAGCCGGTCGCTCAACAATTCACCTTCCTATCACTACCTGTAACTGTTTAACACTTTGCAATATTTATAATCGCATAAATAAACAAAGAATCAAAGAATTACTTTCAAAGCGTACACGTGGCGCCATCTAGCGGTGATTTTAACCTCACTCGCAATAACAACAAAAATATTATAAACTACCTAACCCTAATGCGCAGAAATTGTTATAAGTAATAAATATTGATTTTCCGTTGCTGATTATCATCTGGAGTGTGTCGATGTGGTGATAGATTAAAAAATAAAAGAACGACCGCTGCGCCACCTTGTCACTCTGTTATGATTGCGATAAGCAGCACTACACAGCAACACTAACCTAACAATCACAGTAGGCCGTGCACACCAAAAACTGCCAGTACTCAAAACGCGACTTCCCGATCCAACACTTCAATCCAGACCGGTACGGGCACGCACCGGCGACAATTTCGGAATCGAGCGATGTGCGGCTGTGCACGCCGCACAGTTCTCTCCCCATAACCCCTGCATCCGCACGGCGGCCGCCCGTCCGCCGCCGGCGCGATGCAACACAAGGCGATGCAGCAGTTCATCACCGGGCTGAAGTCGCGGCATGCGGATACGCGCGCGAAGGCAGCGCACGATCTGTCCGTGTACGTGAACAGCGAGCTGCGGGAGGCCACCCCCGACGAGATCACCAAGTTCTTGGATCCCTTCTATCATGAGATCTTCGAGATGGTGTCGTCCAGCGACGTCAACGAGAAGAAGGGCGGCATTCTTGCTATTGGTGAGTTTACATTCAAATCAAACATCAACAATAATAATGTTCGTATTGTTTGTTTGTGCAGTATGCTTGATAGGAGCTGATGTTGGTGACCCAACGACGCGAATATCACGTTTTGTTAATTACCTTCGCAATCTACTACCATGCAACGATATCAGTGTAATGGAGAGCGTGGCCAATACCATGGGACGGCTTGCTTTGGTCAGTGGGTCGAAAGCTTCGGAATATGTGGAGTTTGAAGTGAAACGCGCGTTTGAATGGCTTGGTGGCGATCGTGTTGAGGTAAGAAACAACAATTACTTTTATTATGAATTCTGTGTTTAATTTTGCATCTAACACGATAAAGATTTGTTAAATTGCATTAATAGACGAAGAATATCAATTTTAAAGTGTAAAAGCATGTTTAAATGTTTGAAAAACTAAAAAAAATGTTTTATTGAGTTAAAAACTGTCAAAAAATGCTTGAATGAGTTAAAAACTGTCAAAAAAGGTTAATTTCTTTAAGATTATTTGTGATATCATTGGTTATTTCTTTGAAAATATGCTTTAAATTTAATTTAACATGAAATTTATGTCAAAATTTCCTTCACTTGATAAAACCTTTCGCTTTTTGGCATTTTTAGGGCAAAAGACACGCAGCTGTGCTAGTATTAAGGGAACTAGCGCAGACAATGCCAACATACTTCTTCCAACAGGTCGAGCAGTTCTTTGAGTTGATCTTCAACGCAATCCACGATCCGAAACCAGTGATCCGCGAGGGTGCAATCGAAGCACTCCGCGCTGCACTGGTGGTAACAGCACAACGCGAGTCAACAAAACAACTCCAGCACACACAATGGTACAAATTCAGCTTCGAACAGGCGAATAAACTCAAAACAAAGGTAGATAAACATGACAAAGGGCGCGACGAACGCGCTCATGGTTACCTCCTGGTGATCAACGAATTACTACGGTGCTCCAACGCCGAATGGGAGCGTAAATATGTACAACTGTTGGAAATCACCGACACGCGACACTTCGGTGATGATCAACAGTACGCAACCAACAAACCCAAGTACGGCTTCCACAAACGCACGCAGTACCAAAACCTGTCGAAAACCAGTAATATTCTACACGTTGTTACTGAATCCACCGTCTGTCGCAAACTGATGATGGAGGTTTATCGGTCGGTGTGTGCTGATGTGCTCTCACATCGTAGCTCGCGGTATAGCTACACACAACAGGTGCTTATCGCCGTTCTGCCTCGCCTTGCCGCGTTTGACAGCGAACTCTTCGTGCAGGAGTACCTCGAGGGGACAATGATGTACCTGTTTAGCACTTTAGGCGGACGTGACAAGGATAAAGCCGCCGCGTATATCACCATCGGTTTGATTGCTGTCGCTGTAGGAAAACCAATGTTCGACACGCAGTCGGAGTACCTCACTAAGTTAATGCACTCGATAAAACAGGCGCTGCCGAGCAAGGAAGCAACCATACGCAAACGGACGAAAATTGATCCGAGTGTCCTGAAATGTGTGACTTTACTCGCACATGCAGCAAACAAAGATGAACGGTTCAAGAAAGAAGTTGTATCTATCCTAGACCAGATGTTTCAGACAGGTTTAAGTCGCCCGTTGACAATTTGCTTCCGTGAGTTAGCGAAAAACGTCCCATGTCTTAAAGATTCAATCAGTGCTGGCTTATTGAAAATGTTGCATCAGATCCTCATGAATAAACCTTTGCGGCATCCCGGGATGCCTAAAAATCTACCAGCGGATTTGCTTTCTTTAGGGAGTGACACCCATGAGCCCTGCAGCATTGTACTAGCGTTGCATACTCTCGGTACCTTTGACTTTGAAGGCGCAAGTTTACTTGACTTTGTCAAACGTTGCGCTGAGCACTTTTTGATTCACGAGCAACAGAAAATCCGACTGGAAGCAGTTCGTACTTGTAGTCGTTTACTAAAACAAGCACTGCATCAAAGCGCTGAGCATCCATCGGAAACTGTCAATTTAACAGTGGCGGCTGTGTTGAATAAACTGCTGGTTGTCGGCATGACTGACACTGACTCCGATGTACGTCTCTGGGTGTTGTACTCTCTGGACTCGACTTTTGACAACTACCTCGCACAGGCGGAGTCTCTCAGCGCGCTCTTCGTTGCTTTACACGACGAAGTGTTTGAGATTCGCGAAGTTGCGCTTTATACCATAGGCGGATTGAGCACTTTGAACCCGGCGTATGTTATGCCCAGCTTGCGCAAAACACTAGTTCAATTATTGACTGAATTAGAACACTCAGGCACTGGAAGAAATAAGGAGCAAGGCGCTAAGTTATTGGATTATCTTATTCTTAGCGCTCCGAGATTAGTACGCCCGTACATGGAGCCGGTTTTGAAGGTGTTGGTGCCTAAACTACGCGAACCGGAACCTTACCCCGGTGTGGTTCTAGCTGTATTGAAAGCTATTGGAGATTTAGCTGAGGTAACAGCAGGCGGGAGTGAACTACACCAATGGATGGACGAATTGATGGGGATACTTATGGATATGCTCGGGGATGCATCCGCGCCTGACAAACGCGGCGCTGCTTTAATCACTCTAGGAAAATTAGTCGGTGCAACTGGACATGTAGTCAAACCCTATACGCAATATCCTGTATTGTTGGATGTCCTGATGAACTTTTTGAAAACCGAGCAGTTGCTATACATCCGCAGAGAAACAATTCGTGTTTTGGGACTTTTGGGAGCTCTGGATCCATACAAGCACAAAATGAATCGTGGTCAGATTGATTACCACCCAGAAGCACCGCTGTTGATTCCATACACAGACAAAACCACGGATCCCAACGCTGATTTATCCAGTAGTGAGATGTTGGTTAATATGAGCAGTAGCACACTAGAAGAATATTACCTGGCGATGGTGATTGCTACATTGATGAAAATCCTCAGAGATCCCACTTTGGGTCAACATCACACTATGGCTGTGCAAGCCGTGTCTTTCACCTTCAAAAGTTTGGGTATTAAATGTGTGCCGTACATCTCACAGGTTTTACCTAGTCTCTTGAATGTTGTGCGCACACCAGAAGTGAATATTACTGAGTTCCTCTTTCAGCAGCTTGCGCATCTTATACTGATTGTCAAGCAACACATTCGTAACTACCTTGATGATATTTGTGCGCTTATCAAAGAGTTCTGGACACCGCATAGCACCATTCAGAAAACATTGATTACTTTGGTTGAGAATATAGCTATTGCTCTGGGCGCGGAATTCAAGGTTTATTTACCAAAACTCATGCCGCAGATTTTGCGTGTTTTAAGTCACAATTCTACAAAAGATAATTCTGTTGTAATGCGTATGTTGGAAGCTTTGCATAAATTCGGTAATAATTTAGAGGATTATATGCATTTGATTCTGCCACCCATAGTGAAACTTTTCGATGCGCAAGAGAGCACGGTTCCTGTAGCCAAACAAGCCTTGGATACCATTGATCAACTAGCTGGGATCTTGGATTTTTCGGATTTTATATCCAGGATTGTACATCCGTTGGTACGCACCATTGATACGTATCCCGAGTTGCGGGAGGCCGCCATGGAGACGCTCTGCTCGCTTGTGATCCAACTACGACGTAAGTTTTTAATATTTGATCGACTCGTCACGAAAGTCCTCACAAAACACAAGATAACCAACACGGCGTATCCTGAATTGATCGGAATGATATCAAAGAGTACAACACTCTGTGAAGATCGAGATGTTCTGCAGGAGAAACTCCGACAGCAAGCGAAAGTGAAACATGGCGATACAACTAATATCGCAGTGGATGCAACGACGATTCAACGCCTGAAAGTATCCAAAACAGCACTGCAACAAACCTGGACAGCTACACGCCGCGTCTCCAAAGATGACTGGCTTGAATGGTCGCGAAAACTAAGCCTGGAACTCCTCAAACAATCACCGATTGCCGCTTTACGATCATGTATATCACTAGCACAGTCATATACACAATTACCCAAAGACTTATTCAATGCTTCGTTTGTCAGTTGCTGGACGGAAATCGACGATATGCATGATGAATTGATCAGGAATCTTAAAGATGCGTTGGTGAATGCTGATATTCCTGAAATCACCCAGACAATTCTGAATCTTGCTGAGTTTATGGAACACTGCGACAAAGGACCTCTACCCATTGATCCGGAATTATTAGGAGAAAAGGCAATGCATTGCAGGGCATATGCCAAAGCCCTGCATTACAAAGAAGAAGAATTCAACCGCGGTGTGAATCCAAAGGTAGTCGAAGCCTTGATTTCGATTAATAACAAATTGCAACAGAAAGAAGCCGCTGAGGGTCTTCTACAGCATGTAAAACCAAAAATGGATCTTGAAGTGCGCTGGTATGAGAAGCTGCATAATTGGGACAAAGCCCTGTCGATGTACAAAGATATCCTGGATAAAAACACAGCGGATCACGCTGCGTGTTTAGGTCAAATGCGTTGTCTCGAAGCTTTGGGTGAATGGAATGATTTGCATGAACTAGTCGCGAAGAGATTTGACATTTTACCAGAGTCTGAAAAGGTAAAAGCAAGTAGACTCGCGGCTGCATCAGCATGGGGTATCAAAGACTGGGAATCCATGGAGAAGTACACGAAAGTAATGCCGCGGGAGAGTCAGGACGGTGCTTTCTACCGGGCGGTTTTATCGATTCATAAAGAGCAATACGACGATGCGCAGCGCTTCATCGACAGCGCGCGTGATTTGATCGATACAGAGCTCACAGCAATGGCGGGCGAATCCTATGAACGTGCCTATAACGCCATGGTGTTTGTTCAAATGCTTGCTGAGTTAGAAGAAGTGATTCAATACCGACTTGTTCCTGAACGTCAACCGACACTTCGGACGATGTGGTGGCAACGATTACAATCCGGACAAAGAGTTGTTGAAGACTGGCAGAGAATCATCCAAGTGCATTCATTGGTTTTGTCACCTGAACAAGACATCCATACTTGGTTGAAATATGCATCACTCTGTAGAAAATCCGGGTCGTTAATGTTATCGCACAAAACACTCGTCATGCTGTTAGGCTTCAATCCCGAAGAGAAGAAATATCAACTTACTTGTGATCAACCGCAAGTGACCTTTGCCTACACCAAACACTTGTGGATGGCTGGTAACAAATCAATCGCCTATAAAAAACTGGAGGGTTTTTTGAAAGAATACACTGATCAAGGCGCGCATGAGGATGTCACGCATGAAGAACGACGCAGACTCCTGGCTAGATGCTTCATGAAACTCGGCGAATGGCAGGAGAACCTCGAGGGTGTCACTGAAACCTCCATACCTTCAATCCTCAATCGATATCAATCCGCTACCGAGCATGATTCCTTATGGTACAAAGCATGGCACTCCTGGGCGTACATGAACTTCGAGAGTGTTCTATTTTATAAGAAACAAGCGGAGAAATCACCGGTTAATTACATCCCGTTCGCTGTGAATGCCGTTGAAGGATTCTTCAAGTCAATCAACTTGTCCAAAGGCAGCTCACTGCAGGATACACTCAGATTACTCACGTTGTGGTTTGATTACGGGCAGGTTAGCGAGGTGTACGATGCAATTGTTGATGGTATTCGATTGATTGAGATGAATACCTGGCTGCAGGTGATTCCGCAGTTGATTGCGCGCATTGACACCAAAACACTTGTTTCTACCCTGGTGCATTTGCTATTAATCGATATTGGAAAGACACATCCACAGGCGTTGATTTATCCGCTAACTGTGGCGACAAAAAGTACGTCGTTTACTCGTAGACAAGCAGCGAATAAGATTTTGAAGAGTATGAGTGAGCATTGGCCTGGTTTAGTCAAGCAAGCTCTGATGGCTTCTGAGGAGTTGATTCGTGTCGCCATTTTGTGGCATGAGATGTGGCATGAAGGACTTGAAGAAGCTTCAAGGTATGTTTGATATTATTTTATAGATTTTGTATGTTTTTATGATGTTTTTTTATAGATTATATTTTGGTGAGGGTGATATTGAAGGAATGTTGCGTGTCTTGCAACCTTTACATGCCAGACTGGAAAATGGTGCACAAACATTAAAAGAGACGAGTTTTATACAAGCTTACGGCAGGGATTTGGGCGAAGCACAAGAATATTGTGAAAAATACAAGGTAATCATCACTTTTCGATTGAAAATTTCATGTTTTATTTTATTTTTGCTGTGTTTAAAGGTAAATAACCTAAAACGAGATTTAAACCACGCCTGGGACCTGTACTACCACGTCTTCAGAAGAATAACCCGTCAACTACCCCAACTAACCTCTTTAGAACTTCAGTACGTGTCTCCTAATCTCCTGGCGTGTCGTGATTTGGAGTTAGCGATACCAGGCAGTTATTCTCCTGGTCAACCAGTGGTGAGAATATCACACATCAGCGCCTCTCTGGAAGTGATTACTTCTAAGCAACGCCCAAGGAAACTCCTCATTCGAGGTAGTAATGGTAAGGATTATATGTTCTTGCTCAAAGGTCATGAAGATCTACGTCAGGATGAGCGTGTCATGCAAATCTTTGGTCTTGTAAACACGCTGCTCTTGAAAGACCCGGATACTTACCGCAGGAATTTAACAATTCAACGTTATGCGGTGATACCACTCAGCACAAACTCTGGTCTTATCGGTTGGGTACCACATTGCGACACACTGCATACGCTTATCCGTGATTATCGCGAGAAGAAGAAAATTCTTTTGAATATTGAACACAGGATCATGCTGCGTATGGCACCGGATTATGATCACCTCACTGTGATGCAAAAAGTCGAGGTGTTTGAGCATGCATTGGAACATACAAACGGTGATGATTTAGCGAAATTATTGTGGTTGAAGAGTCCGTCAAGTGAGGTTTGGTTCGATCGCAGGACGAATTACACGCGTAGTTTAGCGGTGATGTCCATGGTAGGTTACATCCTTGGTTTGGGTGATCGTCATCCTTCGAATTTGATGCTGGATAGACTCAGTGGGAAGATTCTACATATTGACTTCGGCGATTGTTTCGAGGTCGCCATGACCAGAGAGAAATTCCCTGAGAAAATTCCCTTCCGACTGACGAGGATGCTCACGAATGCCATGGAAGTAACAGGCATTGAAGGGACATACCGTCGGACCTGCGAGAGGGTTATGTCTGTACTACATCGGAATCGAGACAGCGTAATGGCCGTCCTCGAGGCTTTTGTTTACGACCCGCTTTTGAATTGGCGTCTGGTTGATACAGCAGCACGGAATAAATCAGCAATGACCACCGATGGGGTAAGTTTATCAGACAGCTCGCAGGAACAGGAAGGTTTAAATACCCTGAGCATCACGGGGTCGAAGAAAATAATGGCACCGCAGGACGGCGCGAATGGCGACAGTTCACAGAAGGCGATGGCGATCATCAGTCGAGTGCGCGATAAACTCACCGGTAAGGACTTTGCACAGGAAGTGGCGATGTCGAGTAAGGATGCGTCGGATAAGCCGCTGTCGATCGAGAAGCAGGTCAATCTGCTTATCCTACAGGCCACCGACAACGAGAACCTGTGTCAGTGCTACATCGGCTGGTGTCCGTTCTGGTGAATTGTGAGACTCTGCTTTTTTTTATATTTTAGGGGGGAAATGCTGAGACTTGATAAATTACCACATCACTTGGTTGTTTATGACGAAAACTCTTTGATTACCTTTCGAACAATTTGTTATGTAAGTTTATAAGTTGTTGTATAAGTCTGTAAAGCATAGGGTAGAAATTCGCCATCCATAACGGACATTATAAATCATGGAAGAACTGTTTTTCTATTTAGTTTATAATGTTTCCACTTGGGACGGCAAACATTTTCAACAAAAAGACATAAACTAACGTGAAATGATATGAAATGAAGAAAACTGTAAAAATGACATGTTCTTTTACTGTTAAACTCGCCATTTGCAATATCTATATATATAAAAATTAATTGCTATCCGTTAGAGTACAACTAAAGTACGGCTGGACCGATTTGAATGTTTTTATTTTCATTTTTGTTTATTACAAAACAACGGTGAGGATTTTTTGATGCAACAAGACGTGAAAAACCGCAGCAAAGTGCTTAGCCATCTAGCAGTCTCTCTGGTGTTAACCCGTAAAAAGGGGTGGGGGTAGCCTGACAGTAAAGAGTCACGGAGTGAATTCAAATATAAACACGCAGGGTTCAATGAAAGATTTATTAATTTCGGGAATAATTTGTTCTCTCTGCTGTTAACCCGCAAAAACTGGTGGGGGTAGCCTGACAGTAAAGAGTCGCCACGCAGAATTCAAATATAAACACGCAGTGTCCAATGAAACATTTATTAATTTCGGGAATATTCTGTTTAGCTGTGCGTCCATTTTGGTTTGCGTTTGTCTACGAAACTATTCACACCTTCAATACCATCGGCAAGATTCAAGTTCTCCACCATAACGCGCCCACCGTTCTTATACGCGGTCATAATATCCTGATCAATTTGTTTGTAATAGAAACGCTTACCCATTTCCACGACAGCACGACTTTTCCTCACGATATCCGCGCATAATTCATCCAACACTTTATCAAAGTCCTCCTTACTGCAACAATGTGATACTAGTCCAGTTTGGACAGCCTCTTCAGCCCCTATGGGTTTCCCAGTGAATAACATCTTTAATGTGGTTGCTTTGGGCACGGATCTTGCCAGAGCAACTCCTGGTGTAGAGCAAAATATTCCGACATTCACTCCGGGTGTTGAGAACTTACTGATGTCAGTACACACGGCCAAATCACATTGTGCTACTAGTTGGCAACCTGAAGCGACTGCATAGCCGTTGACAGCTGCAATTATTGGTACAGGACATTCAATGATGCTGCGCATGAGGGACGAAGCCACGGAGAACACCTTTTCTTGACTTTCTCTGCCTGCTTCTTCACTCTAAAAGGTAATTCATCCTGGTTTAGGTTCAGGTTCAGGAAGGTATCCTGGACATATACTTACCAATTCTTTTAAATCATGCCCTGAAGAGAAGATCTTCCCTTCAGCTGCTAACACAATCACCCTGAGATCTTTACACTCCCATTCAGCACTGATATTTGATATTAACTCCTGCATCATGGGAATAGACAAACAATTTCTAAAACAATTTAAATGATTAAATGAGAAGTCAGTGTTGAACTTCTTCTGTTTACCCTGTTTTTGGGTTGCACATTGTAATGGTCTTCACACCTTCATTGTTGGTGACATTTGTTAACTTGGATGCATGTTGGGAGTACAGCCTTCTTTGCAACTAAAATGTTTATGTTATATTGCAACAAATGCTATTGAACTGAAAAAAGACTGAAGAATGAACTTACCTGAGTTAAAGCAGATCTGAATAACATGATGAAGTATGGTTATACTGGTAATTTGTAATAAGAAGTGTTAAAGATGAGTAAAGTTATGTTTTGTGACTTATCTTGTCATTGCTTATCATCTTATTGAGGTTATTGCGCAAGTAACTTGTCTGAGCAACTATGAGAGGAGAGAGGGTGGCCCCATGATATCTATTACTTACATCCATCTCAAAATATGAAAGAATTTACTGGAGGTGATGATGATGATGATGTGCAATAAAAAAAACAAAAGAAACGGTTAAAATTTATTAATTCTTGGAAAAAATCCATCCATTTCTGTTGAAGCAACGTGTCCTCATTGCTCATCAGGATGTCAGTACAGAAGTGGTAGGGCCAGGTGCCTCTTTAACAGCAGCCAGGGAATCCAGGGCACCCGCAGCATCCAGGGGAACATCCTGTCGCGCATGTGCAGCCCGTGCACCCTCCGCAACCTGCTGGGCATGTGCATCCAGGAGGACATGGACTGCAGGGACTGCAGGGACTACAGCTTTCCGTGCAACATCCATCACTGGGACAAAATGGTTGTCCGGAGCATGGATATCCAGTGGAGAACTGCTTCCCGAAGCTGTAGGTATACGTGATGGGCGTCGCTGTCGGGATCGGCGAGTAGTAGGTGACCGGGACGTAGGCGCACGATGGCAGGCAGTAGGTGTAGGAGTAGGCTCCGCAGCAAGACATGGTGGAGGTGGTTTTTGGATTCGGTAGTAGTCACAGATTGTGGTTGTGTGGAATACCTGCGATTGTGGCAGGTTTTAGGCTTGCTGTTGTGTTGTGGGCGTTGATTCGTGGGGGCCCTTTTGGTTAATTGAATACGCGGGTGATTGTGGATATTTGAGCTGCGATTTATAGATAGATGGGTAAATAAGGTGTTGGTGAGGTGTTTGCAGCGATGGCGTTATGCGTATCAATTTAATTTGGATTTTTTTCGCGGAATTTGTGGGCCGAAACGTTCACTGAAATTTTGAGATTTGTAGGGAGAGTGTTTGTTATGTTTTGTTTCTATTTTTCCATGGCTAGAGTGATTCCAATACAAAAACGGAAATGCAGAGATTTTTAGCGGGCAATCTAAAAACTTAAATTATTTTGGGCTTTTTTAAATATTTAGACGGTTTGCAATGGATTAATATTAATTAATATCAAGGGTTGACTGTTTTCCCTGTCGTTTTTTTAGGTTTTTAAATTATTTATTTGGTGAAATCAAATTCACACAATGGATCTTAGGCAGCTCTGATTTTCATGTAAACAAACAAAAGATTTAATTTGCCGTGTGCAGCATCAAAATTTCAGTAATCGTTTCGGCCCAAAAATTACGAGAAATTTAGAAATTTAAAACGAATAGATACACAGACACGGCTCATTTTCGACTCTTTATTTATACAAATCAAACTCCGGCTAAATTTAAAGCAACTACAGTGTATTTATCAGAATATCTACACCAAAGAGCCCCCCATTGCCCCGAAGACTACGAGCGATTGACGCTGATCCTTCAACTCTCGCCACCAAAGTCAACGACCAAGTAAAACGACCCCAAGATGTCTTGCTGTGGATGCTACTCCTACACCTATTGCCTGCCCTCCTGTGCCTACGTCCCTGTCACATATTACTCCCCCATCCCGACGGCGACACCCATCACCTACACCTACAGCTTCGGAAAGCAATTCTCCACCGGATATCCATGCTCGGGTCAGCCATATTGTGGAAATGATGGCTGCTGCACCAACTGCTGTTCGGGTCCCTGTTGCGGTGGTTGTTGCGGCGCTTGCTGCGGGGGTTGTTGCGGCAGCTCTGGATTTTGCGGTGCTGGTTGTGTTGCACGCGGCTATGGTTGCAACAGTTGTTGTACCGACTTCTCGGGGTGTTTGTAAGGGCACCATTGTTTCCCAACTGTGAAAATACGAACACAACTCAAGTGTGATCTTCAGATCTCTTTAAAATGTTTACATGTTTTGATATTTAGGCTATGTGTAAACTTGCCGAAACTGAATTGCTCAAGGAAATAAATACATTTGGTAAAATTCGTGTTGCAGGTACTCGTTCTTTTATTATTTACGAAATAAACACATAAGTCAAACCACAATGACGGTAAATTTTATTCGAAATATGTACTGCAGTTTTTCGGGTAGACATCTTCTCCAGTTGTAGATCAACAGTATCCTGGGCTGAAGCAACCAGGACCGCATCCAGCAGAGCAAGGACCACAACCAAGGGTACAACCAGGACAGCCTGGTGCGCTTCCACCAGAGCAACAACCCCCACAGCATCCACCACATCCAGCACAGCCTGGAACGCAGGGACTGCAACCGCTACATGGACCACAGCCTCCACAAGCTCCACATGGACCACATCCTCCGCAAGTCCCGCAGCTTCCACACGGCCCACAAGTCCCACAGTTGCCGCATCCACATCCAGGCGCGCAATTACAGTTATTAGCACAGTAAGGTTGACCTGAACATGGATATCCAGTAGAGAACTGCTTCCCGAAGCTGTAGGTATAGGTGATGGGCGTCGCCGTCGGGATGGGCGAGTAGTATGTGACCGGGACGTAGGCACATGATGGTAGGCAGTAGGTGTAGGAATACGTACCACAGCACGACATCTTGTAATCTTAGAAAACCGCCTGAAGCAACAACTTGAACCTTGGCATCTACTGGTACTACCCACGAATGTAAAAATTTACAGTATTTTAATTTGGAGCCTTAATTTACAAGGAATATTCACGGAAACGGAGCTCCCGTGACGAGCACTGGAATTTTGCGTAATTTTTCTTTCAGGTATCAAATAGATGTGTTTGATTTTGTTTCTCAGCGCTGCGTGGAGACGAAACATGTCGCAACCAATGGAATCACAGAATGTGAATAAAACAAGTTGCCTTGAAACAAAAGTTTTCGGGAGAAGTTTTCAGGCGGCTGTGGAATAATGCCTCGCAACATATGAAACAAAATCAAACATATTATTTTCGACCTTTGAATCAAAATTTTAGTCTCCGCATCCGCACCCAAATTTCGTTCGAAATCTCATATTTAAAGCAAACACTCGCTGAAAATTTACAACGCACACCCGTCCAACACCACCAATGAACACAATTCATCAAAAATCAACGAGATATTCAACCTGCGGGAATTTTCAGTAGAGTAAGGGGGCCCCCTTGCATCCACACAGACTCTGACGTAACAATAACCCACCTGCAGCCAGGTACCTGCCACCAAAGTCAACTTTAATTATTACACGACGTAACTAGTGCTAAATACAAATCAATCATCAAGCATGTCTTGCTGCGGAGCATACTGCTACACCTACTGCCTGCCGTCGTGCGCGTATGTGCCTGTGTCCTACTACGCCCCGATCCCGACCGCCACTCCGATTACCTACTCCTACTGTTTCGGTAAACAGTTCTGCACTGGTTTCCCATGCTCGGGGAGTCCATGCTGTGGCAGTGCCTGCTGTCCACCAAAGTGCTGCCCGCCAAAGTGTGGACCTTGCCCGACAAAGTGCTGTCCGGAGGTTCCATGCTGCCCATGCCCAACGGTATGCTGCCCATGTGCTCCTGGATGCGGGCCTTGTTGTCCGCCAAGTTGCTGCAGTCCTTGCGGGCCATGTAGCCCATGTTGCGGACCTTGTGGACCGTGTGGACCGTGTTGCAGCCCATGTGGGCCTTGTTGCGGACCATGTAGCCCATGTGGACCTTGCTGCAGTCCATGTGGTCCATGTGGAGGATGCTGCGGCCCATGCGGACCTTGTTGCGGTCCATGCAGCCCATGTAGCCCTTGCTGCGGACCATGCAGCCCTTGTGGACCATGTTGTGGTCCATGCAGCCCATGTGGACCTTGCTGCGGTCCATGCAGCCCATGCAGCCCATGTTGCGGCCCTTGTAGCCCTTGTGGACCATGCTGCGGACCATGTGGTCCATGCGGAGGATGCTGCGGTCCATGCGGCCCGTGCGGAGGATGCTGCAGCCCATGTTGCGGTCCATGTGGCCCTTGTGGACCATGCGGAGCCGGTTGCTGCCCATGCCCGAATAACTGCGGCCCGGAAGTGCCTTGCCGACCATACTGCTGCAGTCCATGCTGTGGCCCATGCTGCCCGGAGGTGCCATGTTGTGGCGGCTGCTGTTAAGGGGGCCCTGCCATACAGCGCTCTTTCGTATTACATGTAACTACGAACGAAATGCGGAAATAAAAGGAATTTAACATCAAAAGTCGTAAATTTTATCGCAATCAACACAAGACATGATTTAGTAAGTAAAAAGTTTGGAAAAAACACAAATATCAAATCAATCAAAGTCTAGGGATCAATCTCCCCGATATAAATATGTTTATCGCTGGAACCAGACACGATAATCGGTTCATACGGATGGAAAGCAACATCATTCACACAACCATTGTGTCCAGGTAACTTGTACAACACCCTGCGCGCTTGCACATCCCAAACGTAGACGAATCTATCCGCTGAGCCGGAAATCACCTTCGAGCCATCCGGTGACCAGTTGCATCGGATGAGATTCTTCTCGAAATTATGCTGTTGGCCCTGCAGAACTTTCACACAGCGTTCATGTGGTGCATACGGCCGTACATCCCAGATCCTCAGCGTGTTATCCATGGAATTCGACAATAAATACGCACCATCCGGGCTTAATGTCAGCCCGGTGATTGTGTCCAAATGGCCCTTCATCGAGTACAACACTTCGTTCTTCCGCGTGTCCCATACTTTGATATCATTATCAATACCACCGCTGAAGATTTGATCACCTGTGCCGTTGAAACTCACAGCTGTGACTTGGAAACTCGAATCCATTGATGCCGTAGGGAGTTTCTTCCTGACATCCCACAGCTTGACTGTATAATCATCACTGCCTGAACAGATTATCTGTGGTCCACGGCGTGTCACGCTCAATGCGTTTACAAAACTCGTGTGGCCTTTATACTTTCTTATTCTCTGCCCTGCGACTAAATCCCACAAACCTAGTGTGGTATCTGTGCTCGCACTGAGAAGATTATTGCCATCTAATGAGAATTTGACTTGTGTTACAGCCCCACTGTGTCCTGCATATACATTCACATTCTCACATTCACCGTAGACAGACCACAAGACTAAAATCAAGCAATATTACTATACAATCGCAATAATAATTCATTTTCTTACATAATTTTCTATCGAAACCAGATGATGCTAAATATTGTCCTTCTGGATGGAAATCCAGAGTGAATACTTCACCCTCATGGCCTTGCAAGAGCATTATAGGTGCGAATAGGTTCGATGTACGTGGTACATTCTATTAAATAAGAAAAATAAATCAGTAAGTGTTGATGTTTTGCGGTGTGGTACTTACACTGGCTGCAACTTGATAATTTTTCCTCAAAACAGCCACATCATTGCGGATTTTCTTTGGGGAAACAGGCGCCAATGCCGTATCTTCAGCTTTCCTTTTTTCTGCCATTGCAAAACAATTAATAATTATACATTAATTTAAGTAAAACCTTTATGAATGTTTGCCTAACGTTGATACCACCCCCCCTTTACAGGTTAAAATTCATATGACGCGGTTTTAGTTTTCAAAGTCGCCGCTAGAGGCGCTGTTCGTGTTAGAAAAACAAAATTTGTTTATCGCAAAAACCATACCGGCATTGTGAAAGATTCGTTGTGGTTATACGAACGTAAAAACGTAAAAAGCTGGTCAGTTTGTGATTTTTGTGTGGCTGGGGTCATTCCTTGGGGCATCTGCATCCAGGGTGAGTACATACTTTGTTTATTATGTTGAGACTTGCATATTGCATGATTTGAAAGTTTGTAATAAGATAACAAGATGCAAATTTTCAACGGTCGTTGTGTGCACAGCGGTGGCCATTTGTAAATCTAACATCTTTATTCCGAAACGCATTTACAATCGACATAAAATGCAAAGAATGTGCACAAACCTTCTGAATTCATACAGACTTAAGTACCAAATAATACAAATTGCGTGATTTGTTGTGAAAGAAAGGAACATCGTTCACACATCGCGTCTATTCCGTATAAAATGAATTCGCATCATCACATTTCTCACGCCACATTTGCCCAATTCCTGAGACCTATGTTTTCGGTTTTGACACTACAATAAGTTGAAAGTAAGTCTAAATTTCGTTAACACTAGATTTGTTTGTGTGTATTAGGTTGTGCCAATCGTATATCTAAATTATTGGAATGGCGACACGCGGCCATGACTAGAAAATTTTAAACTAATAATCACATGTATGGATGGTATTTGCAATTACTTAACATTATTCACAATCAAATCAGTTTGGCGTACGATTCAATCTCTTAAAGTCATTGATAATTTATACGAAAAGAACCAATCGGGTAACTAACACTTGCAATTTAGTACAGGTAGGCACAATATGTTGCTTTGTTTCTTTCGATTTAACTTGAAATGTGTTCAATTGCGCAAGCGACTTAGTCGCAGTCTTTCCGCCCGCTCCATTCGCTGAGCCACGCTCAGTTAGGTCTTGATACGCCGGCCCATCTTGACGAAACCATTGCGTTTGTGACCATTACGCGACTCCCCGCTGTAGCGACTCTTATTCCTCGACTCGAAAACCACATCGCTGTCGGAGTCTGTGTCACTGATATCCACCTTGCGCACGTCGTCGGTATTCTCGATAAGTTTATAACTCGTTGGCTTGTTGGCCTCCGAGCGACACGAACAATTATTCAAGCAGAGATAGATCAAGCCCCAGATGGCACCTGCCACTGTGAGGGTGAAGCACAACACACCCAACACCACATAGAGGATACTCCAGCTGCAGTCGGAGTCATCATCTGCGTCCCAGTACTCTTTGAGCATGTCTCGCATCCAAAATGTGTCACATTTGCAGATCCGCGTGCGCTCATCACATAGACCATGCCCAGAACAATTATTCTGGCAAATCACTGTCTGGAGACCACTTACAGAGAAGCCGAGGATATCTGCGTCCACTTTAAGCTTCTCACGGAAATGCTTCACAACCATATTGGCGTCCATTGACTTCCCATCGCTTTGTTCGATGTAAAACTGTATAATAACTCGTTCTGTTCCTACTTCTGAACTTAATTCTTGAACCTTCAGGAGAATGTTCTCAGTTAAAAAATCTTTAATATCTATATTAATATCTTACCTGTAATTTTGTTTGGTCCTGCACCAAAAGTGCAAGTTTTCCCTTCATGTTTTCGTACTGTGTGTGCGTCAACTGTTTGATATCGGCGTTGATGATCATCTCAACCAAAAAGTACAGATTGGGATCTGCTCGTACTGTGACCGTCACAGAGTCAGTGTCGCTCAGTCCCCTGTTCATCATACACGGTCAGGTTAAAAATATACCTGCCAGGAACAACATCAGTCAGAATTAACACCGGCGTGTCTTCGGATCGTTCCCCAATTTGGCCATAGGCTAGCGAATTCTCTGCTCTGGTCCACTTCCATTTCACAATCGCCCAATCATCACTGGATTGGGATCCGTTCATGTAAATCACAGTCTGTGGTAGTACCACTTCGAAATCATCACCCGCTTTTGCAATCGGCTTCTGATTTTTGTCTAAAAATACATTTGATTAGGAATTAATTAGAACAAAGTAAGGAGGTGATTCTTACTTTGATCAACTGTTACATATTGTAACGCACTCGCGGAGTTTCCATTATCATCAGTAACAGTGATCTTAAACACATAATTTCCTTTGGTGAGGGATGTAACGTTTGTAATGCTTGCGTTCTGTGTTGTAAATACAGCTGTGCTGGGTCCTTCCACTTGACTCCACTTGAAATCAACGATTTTGTTGTCATCCGTGCTTTGGTTGCCATTCACCACAACCCATGTTTGCGGTAGACTGATGGTGATATTATCACCAGCCTTGGCAACAGGAGGTTGATTCGTTGGTGGTTTCACAAACACGTGTACCTTCGCAGTACTGCTCTGCCCTGCACTATCAGTCACCTTAAGTTGAAAGGTATACATGCCTTCCTCAAGATTCGACAGTTTTAGTATCGGTGTGCGGGTGTCTTGCATATCCACCGCGAGGTTTGTGTCGATTTTCGTCCACTCCCAGGTGGTGATGTTGTGATCATCACTGCTCATCGTCGCGTTCAACTGCAGGTCCTTATGTGGCAGGTATACAATCACATCGGGACCTGCATTCGCCTCTGGGGGATAGTCAGTCTCCTGTAGGACAGTGATATTTGCAGTTGCTGACGATGTGGCTTTATCTGTATCCGTGACGGTTAGTTTGAAGGTATAATTGCCAGGTTTGGTCAGATCTTTAAGCGCTAACATTGAGAGTTCGGAAAAGTGGGGTTGGTAACCAACTGGGCCTTGCTGGAGTTCCCAGTGGTAACTGACAATGCCATTGTCGTCTGTGCTTGGAGACGCGTCCAAGACAGCTTCCGTTGTGGGTAGTTTAATGGTTTGATTGGCGGGGGTAATGACAATCTTCGGCGGTTGGTTGATCCTGGCCTGAGCGAGGACTGTGACGTTCACAAACGTCTCACCATAGGAGAATTCACTGGACACGTTCACTTTAAACGTGTACAGCCCCTCGGAGAGTTTTGTAAGTTGCAGTTCATCACCGTTTTGTTTTTTGATCGCGCTGCTTCCATCTGGTTGGTTTAAAGACGTCCAATCGTAGTTATACTTCTCGTTTTCTTGGGGTTCTGGAGTAGCGAATGCTTTCAGATTGACTTCACTCTGTGGTAACTGAATCTCCGCATTCTCCACAGCCACCTTCAATTTTCTTTTGGTGATTTGTGTTGATGAAGCCACTGCATTTGTAGCTTCTGTAGTCGCACTCTGTGTGCAAATTCCATCAGAATTACGAATATAGTGCTCCTTACAGCGGCAAGTTCCCGCCCTACTTTTGGGAGAATTTTGAACGCATTCTTCATTATTCCCACAGTCGGGTATCCCTACATTACAACTTTTGCTAGCGGCTAAAGAAGACGCACCTAGCTGCATACCTTCCGGGTACGCATTCTCAATTTGATCTAAAAAGTCAACACGAATAACTTAATGAGATTTTCTTATCACCCATGGGTTTCTGATAAAGATAGAACACTTTTTTTCAATTTCATGCATGAAATCTTTATCGTCCTCTGCTCCCATTTCGTGAATATGGTTTCAACTCAGGCATGATGCGTGTGATGCACGGTAATATACACCAGGCAAGCGATAAGACCCAGTGTATAGATAAGCTCGCATTGTTTGTGCGCATACAGTTAAGAGGAAACGTTTCGTATGCATTCAATTATTTAAATTCCATCATCAATCGATGATTAAAACGACGAAAACTCGTACGGTATTGATCCCCATGCATGAATGACTTGTACATTTGATACCAAAGCAGGAGGAGGATAAACATAAATAATTAATTTGTTAATCATACCTCTTTTGCTGAGCAAATTCTCCCAGTTGTCATCTCCTACAGCCCTGACCAGTACCATTGCAAACTGGTTCCTGGTAGCCACTTTGGGACTTAGAACAGGCATGCATAGCTCATTACTGGCACAAGTGATATGATAGCATTTCTCAGCGGTCATGAAAGCTACATTGCACTCATCTTTCTGGCAACATGCCAGGACACAATGTTTTTCCGATTGTATGTCTTTGATCTCATCAAAGGTCCCTATAAAAACAACACCAATCAAATGGACTTCCAAAGGAGTTTATTTTTAGATAAATACCTGCAGCCATGTCTCCCTTTGGTATATACCCCACGAATCTAGCATTCATCTGAAGGCAGTTGATCAAGTCGCTGAACTGCCCCCGCACGGGGGACCCAAGGGCCGCCAGCCAGAGGAGCGCAGTCATCCACCACATGGCCCTCATACGTCGCACGCACTTGCCCATGGTAGCCGCCTCTTCGAGGCCGTACTCATAACCTTTCCACCCACATAATCCGCGCGTACTGCGTTCAATTCGAACCGATTCACTCGCCTCCGCCGGTTGCTGATAATTCCAAGTGTTGTAACCCCCCCCACAATGCGGCTCCGACTTGCTCTGGTTTGTAAAAACGCGTAGATTGCTTGTAGATACTTTGGTATAGACTTGGGAACACCAAAAGGGTGGTTTGCCCGTGGCAGGAATGGTTTTTATTTGTATTGCGTCAGTAAACGCTGTCAGTAGCAGCTATGGTAGCACTCCGTACGTCAGTACAGACCAATACATCTACCATACAGCTACCGGCCTTGGTTATCAGTGTTGTCAGTGTCAGCTGCGGTGACCAACATTGGAAAGGTGGGGCAGGCAAGAAGGGGGAGTGCGTATGCTGATTGTGCGCGAACGATTATGACTCGTTCTTAATCATAATCGTTTCTTGCTGCCTGCTTGATTGCGAAATTATGTTGGGCAATCAATTATGTTTTGCAAGGTTTCCAAATTGGTAATTAGCGTATAAAGTAGCATTGAAGTCAATGTAAATGACGTCTGGCATTAGAGTGAAAGTTTGCTAGTTCTAGGTCGATAATACTTTCGGAATTGAATCACTGATAGCGCCACCGTATCGTAAATGTAGGAAAATTTCCACTCCACGTGGATTAGAGATATAAAATCACGCCAAGTACGCATACTTGATATGAAATATTTATTGTTTACATAAATTTAAAAGAAGTTGATAATGTTTTATCAGCAGTAAAGTGTTTTTTTCTAGGCTTAAAGAGCTAATACTTACACTTTACTTTTAAACTGTTAATTATTTTGATTTGTGAGGCAAAAAACTGGACTTTGACGATGTGATATATCGACACAAACGAGTAGTCGACGTGTCTGTAATTAATTTTTCCCCATCCGCCCGAAGACTTCACTTTGTATTTAGTTTTTTTGTAGCCTCGCTTGAGGACTCACCTTTAAACTGTTTAGAATTTCTGTGTCTAAGGTCACAGCTATTTTTATACCCGTCGACAGACCCCAGGGCCTCTAAAAGTTTGTAGCCCTGTTTTTTTCTTCTCTGGAAGAATATCTTTCTTAGTTGGTGGACAAGAAAAAACAGCGCCTTTTGCGCAACTTGATACGCCTTCACAAAAATTGTTTCACCTCGAAAACAAAACATGAAAGACAATATTTTTATTCGTCTGCATTCTATTGTTCCCCGTGTAAGTCGATACACGTGTCTAATATTAGCCGGTTGAATTTTACGAGTGCATTTTTTACGCGTTCGCATTTTGAATATATATTTTATTCATTTGGAGCAAATATTGAATGCGCATTAAAACAAACACTTGTAGCAGCAGCGCATAAAATTTTACTGTTCCGTCAACGTGCGCACCGAAAAGGTCATTTTTGCAAAGAGCATGAAAACAGCCAGGTGTCTAGGTAGTGCTCTAGCACTGCCAGAGTGACGGTTATAAACTGCACAGCCATTAAATGCTTGATTGGAAATGGGCGGCGGCGCCGTCGATGAATTGATTGGCCGCTATTAATATCGGCTTGTTAAATGAAGACGTCGTCGTCGGCATTATTTCGTCGACACACAATTAAAGCGAACTTACCGGATGTCGCGGCCCGAGGCACCGCGCCGGCAAGCGGGCAATCGATAACTTTTCGCTACATAATAGACGGTGTACGCTATCAGTTAAATTACCCTATTATGAGGTACATCTAATCGCGCCACACGTATGGGAGTGCTTTGCAATTATGTGCGAAATCGAAAGTTAGTCTGCTGTTAACTGCGCTCGAAATTCCGCCATTTTAACTCAATCTGATAAATTTCGCAAAAGCGAGTCAAATTAGTTTCGAAATTAAGTGCATGAATTTATTATGTGTTGGAGGGGAGTGTTGAGAAGGAGGGGAACTGTACAATAAAAGAAGTAAATTTAAAAAATTATCAATTCATTTGACGACTATTATAGCGGCGTACATTTTTATGAAGCACTTTGGTGAATTGAACTAATTTGCAATCTTCTTTATGCCCCCCTGGCCTATTATTCATGTCATCATCGCACATACACCGCGGTTGCCAGCGCCCGCCTCCCCCATCGTGCGGTAGGCGCATCTTTTCCCTTTTCCTCCTTGACTGCTTGGCTCGCGCCGCGGTTATACAGCCGTATCGTTTACGTATTCATCCGCGTAGTTTGCCGCCGCCGCCGCCGCCGCCCCCCTGCCGTGCGCGCTCGGCGTCTTCGTCATCTCCTCCACGTCTTGAAATCGTAAATACACAAAAGACGCTCGAGCGCACATTTAATGACATAACTGAATATAATCGGTGCGGGGTGGCCCGCACGCTCGTTTCCCCTCTTGCGCGTAGACGCCGCGGCGGCGGCTGCAGGGAAACGCGAGATGCACGAGAAGAAGTTTTCCTCGACTATTGAGCAATAATCCTAAAAACGACCCGGCGCGGCGCCAGTCGGTCGGTCTCCTTTCGCGGGGGGCGAGATCGAAGCAAGCACACGCGTTCGTGGAAAACACTCGGATGTGCAAACCGCCGCCTCCCTCTCTGCAGGACGATTCATGGAGTCGTCGATCTTTCGAGATGCGCTTTTCCTATTGACGAATCGGGTCAGGCCAAACAATGTCCGAGATTTTATTACTTTATTTACTTATATTATGGACGACGACAACTCATGTCGTCGGGGTTCGAGGAAAATTGAATTGGAGTATTTTCAGTGTCTT
Source organism: Dalotia coriaria (assembly GCF_025399875.1). Lineage (NCBI taxonomy): Eukaryota > Metazoa > Arthropoda > Insecta > Coleoptera > Staphylinidae > Dalotia > Dalotia coriaria. Next base: position 7,473,969 of record NW_027045443.1, on the reverse strand, counting down.
GCCGGACTCAGGGCGCAAAAATAAATAAAAATTACGGCGCTAAACTAACCACCCTAATTAATTCCAGCCATATTTTCGTGGATTTTACTCGTAAAACCATAAAAAAATAACATAAGAAAAAAACGATGATTTTTTCATTATTTAATCGAATATTTTCTTATTTGTTACAGATGGATTTCACCCTGTAACCTCCGAAATATATAGGTAAGTGAATTCACACAATTACGCGTCTCGAACTATCGTAATCAATCAACTAGGCGTGAATTCGTATCCGCGAGTCAAAACGGAATTTGAATTTAATTCCGCAAATGCGTTTTCTATTTGTATCGGCAGGCAGGGGGCTGGAATGCTCACGTTGCAAATAATACTTTAATAACATCGGAGAGAATTCACCGAACTGCCTAGCAGCAATATAATCGTCGGCGCAGCGCGCACACATTTCGGCAAAGCTTTCAGGTGCGAACTTGAGTCGGCGCTGACGTTGAATTCATAATAATCCCAAAGTCGTGAAATCAAACGCGGCGCGCGAAACCTGAAACACAATGTGTTTTCTTCGCGCCGCGAAACTATAACTCATACACGCGGCTCGACGCGCGTCGGGAGTTATTGAATAACACGCCGAAAACAAAATTCGAAGCCAGCGCAAGCCCGACAAGCCGGAAACGTGTGTTAGGATCAAAAGATTGAATCAGTACCTACACTCGCAGGAGGCGTACAAATATTTAGTGGTGCGCCTCTTGTTTAGCTTCGGTTTTCTTCGGACGATGAATATTGCATCAATGTGTGGGCGCTCATTATAATTTTATATCGCGTTCGACTTCCGGATGGCCCGCCGTCTTTTGCGCGCTTGTGTTTCGAGCACACGCCGCGCGTGTGTGGTGGTTTTTTTGGCCGCCGCCGCCGAAACCGAAACCCCGAGCATGCATAGTTCACGACGACGGGGGAATACGCCGCCAAGAAATCAGCGAGCACACAAGTAGAAACTTCAGCGGGCGGGCGGCTGTGGAAGTCGACGCGATGACGGACTTTGAAATATTATTTCATGCATAACCGCGAACGTCGCTCGCTGGCGCGGTGGTGGATGCTGTTGTGAAACCCGAACCGACTTCGGGCGAGGCGCGCGGGACCATTAGGGGGATGAACAATAATATAAGGGGGGCATTGTATGCAGCTCTACTTGCCCGCAACTACAATCTACAAATATATGCGTCGAGTTATTTCCCTTGGTTCATTATCATTCGCGATTCTTCGTGCGGCGTGCGCCAACCACTTCACTTATTCATCCACCAAGTGGGTAACTGTAACAACACAAACAAAGTTTAAAACTGAATATCATAACATTTCGTATAATAAACGTATAAAATTCGTTTTTTTCGTCGCGTAGTCGAAAATAATGCAGAAAATTTATTTTAATAGAAATAAATAGCAAAACTACGTATTATTTTACGTAAATCTGTCGACAACAATGCAAATTGTTACATTGTACAACTCCCAAGCGGTTTGTAAGCAATGTTTTTCTTCATATGCACAAAAGTTTACTTTTAGAACGTTTTTTCTTTATTTCGATTAGCGAAATATTCATAAATGTCCGCAATTCACACGATTTTTTATTGTTTTCAATGACCCTCGGTAGGAATATATGTGAAAGTTGGTTATATGTTATATTTACGATACGGATAAGAAAAGCGATAGGAGGAGGCGAGTGTGGAACTTGAAGTAGATGACAGATTATGCTTTATGCGCATAAAAGTTGCATGAAATTTTTGTCTTTCTCCATCTCTACGGTCCGTTTTTTTTGCTTGATTTATGCGTATCGCACGCGTTTGCTTCCGCTTTATAGAGTGTCGGAGCGTGGGTTTTTGCATTAAGTAGTGCGGCGTTTAGTATAAATCAAATTAAAATTACAAATGCGTGGTGCGCAATTTAAATAATTTTATTTAGAGTCGCAAAAGCGACTTATCAGCATCCGCACATTTCCGCGTGCGCAGATGTTAGCCAATTTTAAAGTTGTAGATAAAGTTGTGTTTTTTTTCAGCGCAACATTTTCTTGTTGTGTGGATCAAAAACGTTATCGCTTGAAATCAGTTGGGTTTGATGGTCGAGTTTGCGCTCGCGCTGGTTCTCTCGCTGCTGGGGGTGGAAATACGGCCGGCTTTGGAAAAGTTTGCGCGCACGGCGTTCAGTACGCCACCGGCAGGACGATCGCGCACACCGCTGCCGCCCGTCGACTTGCCGCCACCGCTGCGCGTTTTCGCATTCGCATCGCGTGGCCAAACACTCGCATCGCATCTCCCGATCCCTGCACGGATCGCGTGCGCGCCGCGCCGCCTATCAATTCGACTTTTTGTCTTCTTGCTTTAGTTTTATTTTTATTGTTATGGTGGTCATAACAGTTTACAATCGGCTCGTGCCGGGGATATAGACACACCGGTATTTACAGTCCGCGTCACACGTGAAACGATTATGAGCGCGCCCGGGACTGATTCGATCGCATTCGCACTGATTGAAAAATTAATGCAATTTTGTTAATGCGCGCCGGCGAGTAATTTTCCTGGGACTAACTAACCTGTACCCGACGAGTAATCGAAAGCACACGAAAAGTAAAGCCGAGGGAGTTCTTCACGTCTTCATCCACCATGCTTCGACGCCTGCGATGTGCCTGCGTGTATTTGATCGCATGTCTGATTGCAGGTAATGTTGAACGAAACTTTTGTTTTAATTTCGACGTGTATTTTTTCGAATTTCAAAAAATACAAATTGATACCGAACGTGATTGCTGAGTCCGGATTTAATGTGACGCCTAGCATGTCGCTTAATTGCGCTGGTTTTAAATATGAGAAAATGAAGAAAAAACAACAACCACGGCACTGGACGAGAACTGGTCGAACTCGCGCGGTAAAATAAAGGCGGAAATGTTTGTTGCGCGCCCTAGTCCTACTTCTAGGCAATGACATTTTGCTTGTTTGTGTGTTTGCGCAACGTTATTAGGTTATTACGGTCGGCGATATTCAAAGAAAACACGGGGAAAATTATGCGCAAACACTCGGCGACAACGAAAACGTTAAAGCGATGTATGCCACGCTACATGCGGGCCCGTTGGTATCACGTGCGCAGTGACGGATTTACTTGCGCTTCTCTACGAACCACCTCAAAATCTGCATCAAATTCCAACTGAAAACAACCCTATCACAGCTCAAATCAAAAATCAATTCATAACAATTTTCTTTTGAATAGAAATAAAAATATTTGTATATAAAAAAAATAATTACTTAATTAATTAATTAATGCATGAAATTATTATATGAAAATATTTGAAATACAATTCTGAATGTAATATTAACTTCGTTATAATATGAGAGTGGGTAACATTGGCGGAAAGTAAACAGTTTGCGAGTTTCTTGGCAATTCACAGGTCGGGGGCGGTTGGGGCGGCGGGTTCGGCGGGTGTTTGTTTGACATGCAATTTGCGCGAGCAAAAAAAAAAACGCGGAGCCCGCCCGCGCGCGGATGTGTGCGGCGTAATAAAATAATGAGAACAATAATGACGCGGCATGTGCTCTTTGGCTCCTCGCCTGCGCCACCCCCACAGGCAGCCGAATGGCTAGTTTGAAGTCGTATTACTAGAGTCGCAATAAAACGACCGACCGGTGGCGCGGAGCGCGTGCGGGTGAAGTATGTCTCGGCGACTCGTAAAAATCCGCTCGTATAAGAATTTTTATGCATTCAATTATGCGAATTTATTATTATAAGATTATAACTAGCCGTGGAACCTTTTTCGCGCACGTCTGCATCGCGTATGCATTCATGGCAGCCACCACCGCTGTAAAAAGCACATTCTTGTGATGCAAGTCAAACATAATTCATGCTACACAATCGTAATTTAATCCACTTTTATTTAACTTTATATTCACCTTCAGTCTAACATTATACTAATTTTAGAAATCAGTTTTTCATCTCGGTGGAAAATTTCCGTTGTTTTATTTTTAGTTATAAATAGCAAAAGGGAAATAAACAAATCGATCGCTTTGTGCGCGATAAATAACGATGGAAATTCCGCGGATGTTTGTCATCTCGTTTGTGGGCGAACCCACTCCCACCATCTTTCTATTTAAATTACTTCGCAGTTGTTTCTACGAGTCCTGCTTTCTAGTAACTGGCACACTTGCAAGGCGAGCGAACGTTTTTTCCTTGGTTTATGCGATTGTGCTCGTTATCTTTTACAAGCGCGCGCGATGCTTTTCGTTGCTGCGAAGAAGTTTCACGTTTTCGATAAGATATGGTTGATTGAAAATGCCCCTTAGTTTGTGTTTTAACCGTTTGTACATTTATGCAAAGTTTTCTGATTTACCAAAATAATTGAACCAAGTTTCATAAATGAGAATCAATAACAACAACATAAATCTTTGTCCGCATAAAAAAAAAACATTTTACTGTCTAGACATTAAATAGAATTTTTTTACTTCAAAAAATTTATCTAATATTGTAGTGATTGTAAAGTGCACTCAGTAAATATTTTATGTTTGGCATTAAGCACCTTGCAATCGTAAATTCCGGCGTCAAAGTAGTTACTTAGCGATTCGCGACTGTTCTTTATTACGCAGCGCAATTCTTTAAATATTCTATTATGGCCGTAATGTTCTAGTAGTTCCCATTCAGGGCGCGCGCCGGTCGCCAAATAAAATGCGGCCCACATAACACCGCCGCGCGCGGCAATAATAATAACGAACGCGTTTGCATATTCCTTTTCGGCGTACGCATCAAGGCGAACGAATTATTTACGCTGCTCGTAATAGAGATTCTCTTTGCGGCCGTCGCTCAATCATAGATTCATAGTTGGAATATTCTATTGTATTTAGAAATCGACGCTTTTTTTCATACAAAATATCTGAACTTCTAGGTTAGAGGTAGAGGTGGAAATACCTTGTTAGTGAGCAGATTTGTAGTGCGCCGTAAGATTTTATTCGAGATTGCAGGCGGAGTTAATTAAAACGTAATATTTTATGCGTATTAATGCCTCGTTAGTTAGCGTACTGAGATTAAACCCGTGCTAGCAGGACGTTTTACTCTCCTTTCTTGTCGTGTTGTGTACACCACTGACCGAGAGCTAGAGAGACGCGCCTTGCGCCCGGCGCCTCCACCCGGCGCCTCCGCCTTCCATCAAGTAGAGCGCGGCGAAAGTTTACCTCTTCAGCAGGCCTCGCGGCGTCGTAAACAGCCGGCATTAGTACGTGCGAGCGAGCGTGCGAATGTTTATGCCCGATGCCTGATGCTCGATGCCCTCTGCCTGCGCCTTAATCCGCGCGCGAGGGATAACTTGTTGTTCGCGGGGGCGGTTATTAAATCAAAACGCGCCCGGAACGACGCAAACTTCGTCGATGTAACGCGGCGCGCGTTGTTTCGGTACGGTTACATCCTACCAGCAGCACATCCTACGAGTACATCCGTTTATTAATACATTCTTGTGCGCAACGGCGTATTTATTTGATGAAACGTATTTTTCTTTGCGAATTAACCTCGTTCGAAGACTGTGTGTTGATCAAAGCGCGCCGCGTTAAATTTTCATGCTACACACGTTGAACTAAAGGTTATTTTCATTCAATTTTAATTACGCTGCCTCTGCGCCATTATCAGATGGTTCAACGGGCGTGGGGGGCGAGATTTCGTGTTTGTCATTCGCGCGTCTGGCTGCACTCGTGCGCCGACAGTAAATAAAGATTAGTTGTCGTTGCATCTTGATACAGTCACATCGGCTCCGATACCATCTGTTTGTATTTATTCGGCGCGGCGGCGAGTCGCCTCAATTCGGTGAGGCTGTTCGTTCGTTGACGTGTTGCTTGCTTTCTGCTGCGTATCGTCTACGTTTCGTTGCTGCGAGCAACGCGCATTAAGTACACACTCTCCGACTCAGTTAAACAATAAACAATTTTTCTTCTATGCGCGAAGCAGCGCGCTTTGAAAATAACAGATTATATATTTTCAGCACTCTTGCGATTAAATAATTCAGGTATTCTTGAATATATTATTGGAATACGCTGTCATATTCAATGTTATTGTGTTTTTCGTGTTACGCTAGGAATAAATGTATGCTAGTAGTACTCGGAAGAGGATTTTATATTTTGAACGCGAAATGCGAAATGTTTTATTTAAGGAGAATAGACAGAATAGCAGGTTTTAAAATAGAACCGTACAGGGTGCTTTATATTATTTAATGAAGTAAACTATTAAAGTAGTCCATGTGTAGATATATTATTTCTTTGGAGTCTTTAACTCCAAAGTTAATTGAGGTAAAAGTGCTTGGTGTTTTAAACTCACTATACCCCCACTCCTTTTTGCGGGTTGGCCTCTTTTCGCACATTTTATTAATTTTGAAGCTTTGACTATTTATATTTTAATCTTAAAATTGTCGAAACAGTTCGGAAACAATCAAATATTTAGTTTAAATTTCTGTCGCGCAATGGCATGGAAAGTTTTGCTCCTATCAACGTAAATATTTAATGTTTTAACACATTGCTAATTTGCGCAAGTGTGCAGGACGCCGTCGCGACGTCTGACGTGTAATCAGAATTTTTTCCGCAAAACATATGAGCGAAAATAAGCGCGTTTTTGTGTGTATGCTGCCCGAGCGCAAACTGAATAGTAAGCAAAAAATTAATCAACCGGACGCCGAACACAATTTTCCACTCTCTCTACAATAGATGTTAGCTACGTATTGTTGTACAGGCATTGATATTAATATTTGTGTATTGCACAGCCGTAATGCGAACAAAAGTAAAATTCAATTTGCTTTTTAAACAGCGGCATTAAACGTAAATCAACGTTTTTTTGGTATTTCCCGCGTATAAATATTAACACTTTATTTTTTTTCATCAATAGCCAAGTATAACTTTGCGTGCAATGTAGTTAAATTGTATATTTGAGTAAAAAATACGTCAAAATTTAATAACCAAATAAGATTGTAGTTAAATTTTAGTTTAAGCTTTTACGACTTTGGCGCGTTTCAGTTGCGTTTATGCCATCGACAACAAAAATACTATTGTGCGCGTGGGTGGAACGTGCGATCGTAAATGTCGCGGTAAAATTGCGCCATCCCAAAACGATGCTCTGCATATGACGGAATTGTCACAAAAGCACACGCGCCGGGAGATGCGACAACATCGTTTTACGCGTTCTTGCGGCGCGTTTTACAAGCGCAACAATTTAGTTAAGTTGATCCTAATTTAATTATGATGTGCATTGTAATTTGATGCGCTTTTATATCGCGCTCGAAACTAATGAAAATGCATGCATGCGCACATGAATGCTGTGCATTGTTGATGATGAAAATTACGCGCCGTGCTGCGTGCAATTTAATTAAATTATTAGACAATTGGTGGATTTGCGCACGTTTTTCATATTGTACATATTCCGAATACATCTCCACGGTGTTTAGTTGACTCATACGGTACTTTCGCGCATTGCTTCGTCTTCATCTTCACACACAACGGAGATATTACTCATCCGAAGGGGGCACGAAATGCTCTTCTTCCCTCGGTGTTAATGTATTACGCGAGGCGGAATGCGAATGCGATGAAAAGTACGAAAACGGCCAGCACACAACGACGCAGTGTGACTGACTGGGTGTGAAAGGTCTGAAACAAGCGAGGCGAAAGGGATGGCGTCGAAAACAGGGTGAAGATGGGGCGGCAGACAGACGGGGTGATGAAACGCACAATGCGCGCCGCGCTCGTATAAAATTATTCTATTAGCGGCGCCAGACGTGCAGTCGGCTTATAATAACATCATCGGGAAAAACACTGGGCCGGAAACTGTCCGGCGGATGAATGCGAATGAGGATACGCGGGCGAGGCACGCGCGTGGCGGCGGGTACATTTTATGCTCGTTGTGCAAACGATAGTTTATTAATCCGCATCGGTGGGATGCGGACGCGGATGTGGATGCGCCGATATTTTATTACGATTTAGATTAAACAGGCGTCAATATTGACGGGGCATGCACGCTTTTATTCGCTATTACAATTTAGTAATTTAATTTTAATTTTTAAATTAAAATTATCTCAACAATTTTTTGGTGGAACTAAGCAAAAAGTTTACTAAGTACACGTCTACTGAGGTTAGTTATGAATTCATGAGAGGATGTGCCCTTGGGGTATCCTACATCATAGCATTTTTTCAAATAAACGTTGCCTTTTTTGCTCTAAGTATTTACTCAATATCATAGCCTTTATTAAATATTATGTAAATAAAAGTAGGGCACGCAAAAGGATATTTTTTGCCGCTTTTTTGCCGAAAAAATTGAAAATATTTCAATTAAACTCTTTTAATTATTTATTTATATGTCGCTATATCAAAATAAATATTAAAACTATAAAAACAGACAAAAACAGGATAAATATACAATATTTTCGACATTTTACACATATTTACCGCATAATTCCTCAAATTTTTGCCCCGTCAAAGTAAAATTGTTGCAATTGACACGAGTCGCTCCCAACCTAATTTCTCCACGTTCCTTCCGTTGGTTAACTACCCTAACGTGCAGGAAACGCGTTTGAGCATACCGTCGACGCTCCGGAAATGAAATATTAGCCGTGTGACGGGAAAAAATAAAAATAAAAACACAACTCGGCGCTAACGAGTAATGCGCGCTCGCGCACTACTTATCCATCTAGTGTTTTCCACATTCACACCCTTTTTGGCTTTGCATTTTTTAATATGCCGCAAAAGTAACGATGATAAATAACGCTTCAAGTCGCATAAATTGTGGCGCGCCGCGAACATATTGAAGTTTAATATGTAAGCCCCTCTGGTGGTTGATAAAAATTGCTAAAAACCGTTCCTTTTCGGCGGCGTGCGGCTCAAAGAAGATCATGAAGTATGTATGTACAAGGATTATGATCTTTATTAGACGCCGAAACTGTTTAGTGGCTCCGAACGCGCTCCAATATTGTTTTTAATAAGAATTTATTATCGATCTATATTCCTCACTTAGTGGGCGGCTATAAATTGCACCTAACACGAGTATGATTTCTTGATAAGCTCGAAGAAACGAAAGTTTAAAGCGCGGAGTAAAACGACGAGTCTCAACTTAAACTCAAACTCAAACAACAATTACTAATACTACCTGACGTTGGCTGGTCGGTTTTCTAGCTAAGCCTTGAGTAATTCGTGTAAAACTTTTATACTTTTATTATTGCGCAGTGATGTGCCGCTGCATTGTCGTTATAGACGTCGGAGGATTGAGGAAATGACTAAATGAAAGTTTTGCGTTTCGTGTGTGTGGCGCGGTCGTGTCTTCGATTTGAATAAGCATTCAGCAGACTAATCTTTGCAATTGAACGCCGCGCGCAAGACTCGAAGAAAGCACGAGCGACAAATCGTTCCATTCGCAGCGCACGAACGCGAAGAATGCGACCTGCTTCGATATGCGACGCATGATGCTTGCACGCCGCCGCCGCCTCCGTGTGCACTCGGCGTGTTGCCTTTTATTTCCCGTACAATCCGCACCCGTTCACCCTCGCCGCCTTCGCCTTCGCCGCATTTTTTCGCTCGGCGAGCTTCGCGTTTTTTTTCTTCTACTTCTTTCGCTCTCGGTTCTTGTGTTTTGCTACCGGGTCTCTTTGCACTGCTCACACCTACGAGTGTTTACTTATCGTCCTTCTTTTTCCATTCAACCTAACTAGTCCGTCTATCTGCGCCAACCACTATAATGCTACTCGAATGGGCATTACTTCCATAACACTTATCTCGACTCGAGTAAAAGGATAACGCCCGCGGATAGCGCAGATTGAGTACAAAAAAGCTACACTTCATTAATTATCCGCAAAAAAGGAGCCAACCAAAGGACTGTTTAAACGCCGCGTGTCCGTCGGACGTGCAAGACTAAACTCTGGCGTTTCTTTTTTTCTTCGCGTTGCCGTTGTTTTTTCGGCCGGGGCATGGCAATTGCAAACGCGTAACACGCTTTGCCGAATGCTATTTATTTGGAAATGTGCAACTGAAACGATTTATTAGGTTAAGGCCAAAACATCATTTGTTACAAGACTTTTTGTTAGGGTTTTTCGCAAAAATTTCATCTTATATCAACCAAAAAACAAAATTTTCTACAATTTCCTAGAATTTCCTACAATAAAATTGACTCTCACGGGAATAAAGCGTATTTTAGTGCAAAAAATGTCACATAAATAGTAAACTAAAATGTAGGTACGAGAGATACCTTTAATTAGTGCTGAACGAGGCGTAAAAATGCACGAGTACGCATAATGAGCGTGCATAAAACCGCATTGTTTGCGCACGCTCTAATACAACGGGGCGCTATTAAACAAACCGCTTTTAATGACCCCGCTCCAGCCTCGGCTATCACAATAAAATCATTTTCAATCTACATATGCTAATTATTGTTTAATTTTACAACGAATTTGCGCAGCGCACGCATGCGCCACCGCCACTGCGCTTTCCGCCGCCGGTACAATGCCCTTATTAATCCACATATGCTGAAATGATAGGAGATTGTTTATCATCGGATCATTAAATCGTTGGCAGGTACTAAAAAGGGGCTTCAGGCGACGTGCTAAATACAATATATTAATGTAATTCTGGAATTACTTTTGTATAATTAATTATCGCAACACAAAATGTCTCTGGGCGTATAAGCAATTATTCCAAAAATAAAAATTTATGTTGATGTGGACATTAAGTCATCAAAGGATTGAAATAGTTTCGTCATTTTTGATTCGAAACTTTCCGGTAAATTCAATCCGAAATGGTTGATTAACAATTGGCGCGCGAGTTGGTCCGCTTGGGGGCAGCATAGCCCGGCGCATCCGCACGGGCGAAGGGTTTGTTATACATCGGGGATATTAAGTAAGCGACGTTTGTTTGCGGTGCGGACAGTGGTTGCGTTGTTACGATGTTATTAGTCGACGACGAAACCGCAGCCGTCGCTGCAGGAAACGCCGACTGGACCGTAATCGCGGGTTGAAAAGGGACGCGCGCGCAAACTGCCGGCGCTAGTTTCGCCTCTATCCAAACACGCGTAGACACAGCATGTTTGACAAAAATTACCATCGGCCGACTTGTCATCAGCTTGTGATTTACATGCTTCTCTCCGAATATATTCGCTTTTTAGGTTTTAGGTTTTACCCTAAAACTCAAATTATGTTTTTTTTCCTTCGTGTGCGTATATTTTGTTATTTTTTAATAAAATTTGCTGTAAATTAATATCAGGTAAAAAACACGTTGTAACCGAAAAGTTTGCGGCGCTTAAAATGTTAGCACTCGGTAGAGAGGGGTGGAAATGAAGCCGGGTACGTTTCAGCGGCGCCGGTGTGAATTTCCCAATTTCGGCCGCGATGTTATTCTCCAACCGCGCTGTAGTGGGATTCAAAGGATGAATGAAAACATCCCCGGTTTAATAATATCCAATTATGCACTAGCCGTGTAAATAGGAAGCGCTCGTCATGCTGATTACGTACCTGCCGCTGCCCATTGTTTTCTTATCCCGGCGGTGCGGTTCGAAAATCAGATAATGCGCGCATCTTTGCGCATTTCATCCCCGAATCGTCTGCTGCTCATAATCGCGACTCGCAATAACATTCGAATTAACATCTACGCGAAATGGTGCTCGGTGATGCGAACAATTCGTGCTGTGTGGCGGTGGAGTGAGGAGTTTTCATGCTGCGTCGATTTAGGGCTGAAAAAACCCTTTCGGGTACAATACAGCGTTAGTTCCGCATTGTTCGCACGACGTTTGACCTTGATACAACTCATAACAGCAAAGAGACTCGAGTGCCGCGCGGCCGGGATCAAAGAAAAGCAAGAAAAGATAAATTGCTGCGCCTGCCTCTCGCGGCCGCCGCCCACCGCCGCGCGCGCGGACTGTTGCTCTGTGCATGCAGCACCGGCACCTTTTTCAGCGCGCACATTATTTGCGTTCCTTCGCCGTGCCCCACATCCCTCTCGTGGTCTTTTATACATTTTTCCGCTATTATCGCGCTTTCGGCACGCCGCCCCTTTGTAAATCGCGCGTCGCACGGGCGTCGTTACCGAAATAAAACGGACAAATAATGCGTTAAAATGTACAAGCAAACAAAAGCGATCGCGCTCGCTTTGCTCTGATGTCCGCGGGGGTGGCGCACCCTCCTCACCCTCATGCCACAAGCCTGTAGTGGTCGGCGTAGGCAGCACGCAAAAAAACATAATTAAAAACACGGGGGAATGATTAACATAAAAAAAACATTTCGTCGACTTATCGCGCAAAAAGTAAATGAAAACAATGCGAAAATGAGCGCGCCGCGACGCTGACGTTTATTTGCCTCGCGGATGCGTTTTGTTACATTACAAATTATACGTCGCATCACAGCGCTGCGTGGCTGCCGAAAGACGCGCTGATAAACGAGCGAAAAACTCGTGCTAGAATTAAAAATAAAAAAAGACGCAGCGCCGGACTTCGGCGAGCAGCGCATGATGGAGTAAACACGCCGAAGAAAAGACGAAGCACGACAATTGAATAATTAATTTCGCGATGCGCAAGGAGGAGGAAGAAGAAGACGACGAAGAAAAAAAGCGCTGTTTTATTTCGCGAATTTAGTGACGCCGTCCGAATGATTGCGGCCTTCATTAATCATCGCTGCGCTCGCGCGGAATTAATGCAACGCGGAACATATTTAGCGGCCGGAAGAGATAATTTATATTTCGATTTTACAGCGTGCAATTTTATCAGTAGTCAGCGGGGGAAGAAGCACTCGCCGCAGCCTTGGCCGGAACCTCACTAACGTTCCCACTCTCTGTTATTAGTTACGTGTTCAAATATTTGTTCATTACGGCGCCTTCTTTCGGCTTCATTTGCTTCTCTACCGTCTTACTTTCGAACTGTGCTGCCTAGCTCGCTGTGTGTGGGTGCGAGCGCGCATTCTTTTTATTATTAGTTTTTATTTTCCACTTTCTGTTACACGTCCTTCGAGCCAGCGCTCGTTTGTCACTTTTTGCGCCATTATTGTACGTTTCCCTCGCTATTTGCGCAATTCTTTTATCGTCTATTATTTTTTCCGAGGCGCACGAATAGTTTTTACGCGCTCGTCGAGCTTTCAGTTATTTAGCATACTTATGCATACTTAGTGTGTGGCGATCGTTCGTCCGATTGCGTGCGATAGCGTAATGCACAATTTTCGAACCCTTGCGCGGCGCGCACGTCACGTGACGTGCAGTGAAAGGCAAGGGAAGCGTCCGCCATTAAAACGTCTTAATTCAAGGCGACCAAAGGAGAAAAAAAAAAAGCGGAACAATGTCACAACAAATGCGACGAGTCTATTAACTTGTCTCGTTCAATAAGCTTCACCTGCTGGATGGTAGGTTGGAGGTGGGAGTGATGGAAAATTGTATAAAAACGACGCAAACATTGACAACTTAATGGAGCGGAACTTAAAATAATGAATGCTTTGAGTGCATGTACATTCACTTTGCTCCTTCAATTAGAATTTAAATTCTTTTATTTTTATTTTACGCTCACAGCAGTAAATAGGATTAAGCGAGTAAAATGTTATCGTGATTTATTAGATATCTAATTTTCTGTCATATAAAATCACTGGGTTTGATATCATAAAATTAAAAAATCATTTTTTCGCTCGCTACGCGTGTTTTTCAGTGTTTTTCACTCGAAAAATATAAATTTGCACTTTAATTAATATTTACCGCAAATTATAATTAGCAACAGCTTACAATAGTCTCTCTAACTTTGGAAAGTGCCCCATATAGAATATTAATACTGTTAGCCACAGCGCTGATTGCCACCAGCAACAAATTGATCTAGAATGTATGATTATAATAGCTGTTTGCGCGTAGCGGTCGGCGAGGAGTATTAAATAGCCTAAACGCACTTGAAAGGAGGCGGCGTGCAAGTATGTTTAGCAACCCGACGATGAAATTTGGCATTGAGCCCCGGCACCACCGCGGCGTCGATTGCCGATAGTAGTGAGGTCTAGTTTGGTCCGGTGGACTCAATAACCTGAGTAGTAGGTTTCCAGTGAGCAGGAATGCCGATTCCTTGGAGAGTTACAATAGCTTTGATATGTGCTTGCCGCCGCTCATATATCTGCATTATACATGCGTCCGGTGACGCCAGCGCGTTTGATTCCCGCCGATGGAATGCGGCGCATGCACTTGCACATTGCTTAAACCTTCCACACACCGCCCCCTGTAATTGTGAACCGCGCATTGCATATTGAACATGCCAATCAAGAACCTCGACGCTGAAGTTTAAGTTAAGTTCAGCCACGCTCACACCCCGGCCGTCTGAATCCGATGCTGGTGCCAATACTGATGGCGTGATGCTGATACTAAAGTTGAACCAACTTGAGTCACTATCCATCCTCGAGTTTTGAGCAGCGGCGTGTGAACACGAAGTTCGCGTTGAGTCAAGGTGCAAATCAACTTTGCTCGCCAGGCTTGAGTTGTCAGGTGAAAAATCGTGCGCTAACTTGCAGCTTAGCGGTCGGTGCTGGGCGGCAGTCAGTGAGCTGTAAGTGATTATTAACTTAAGTGCTGGGCTAAAGTGCAATGATTCCGCGCGAATAATAAGCGCACGCCCTGTGTCGTAATAGATTTAATTAAAAGCGCTCGCGTGATTTATCGACTCCGGCAAGTTGGTGCTGGCCGGCCGGGCGGAACGCACGTGTGCGAGGCACTCGTAAACGCCGCCCCCGGCCGTTCGCCTATTATGATTTCGTTATTAAGGCCACGTAACCTGGCAATAAGTAATGGTGGACTGTGGGAGCTAAATGTCAGTTATTGCACGTATGTTAAAGAGGCGGCGCGTAAAACAGGATATTAGCGTTGAGTGCCGGGGACGAGGGATGCGGATGCCTTCGTTATCTGCCCCCAAACTACATAAGTGCTTTTATCCTAAGCTGGCAGCCGAGGAAAAACGAGAGATTAAGACAGGTTTATTAAGGATGTTGTTGAATATCAATGCGCATCGCAATATTAATTTACATTGCAATTTTATTTTATACTAGTTTTTAAGACTCTTCAAATTACAACTTTGGATATTTTAATAGTTATTGTACTATTCAGAACGGAAACGAATCCAATAAATCATAAATCATCCAAATATGTTCAGTCATTCTTGAGTTATAAATGTTTTAACTAACAAAACTTTCTATATATCTTCTCATATTAATATTTTTTCTGTTGTCATTGCATTTTGCGATACAAAACTTGCACACATATGTTTGGAAGTTGATCGCTACTTCCTGATAATGCATTCAACAAAAGTTTGTTGAAGATGTGAGAGAGCAGCTGGCAAATGTGGGCGAAAAGTATCTTTAGAAGTAGGTGAGATCATGTACTTCTAAACCACATCAAAGAGAACCACCTTTTTCATTAATTCATGCTTAGTTATGTTCAAATTGTCTCGAAAATTATTCTGTTATTTCTCAGATAGATTTATAATAACACTTAAGGCCTGACCTTCCATGAATCTCTGTATTTTCATGCCTAAGGCTTGTTTCCTAAACAATCTAAGGTCACATTACCACATTGGTTTACCAACCGGAACACCACCACAGCGTCACTTGGCAATAATAATAAACAATCAATGCCGCGAAATAATTCTCCCACTATAAGCCTGAAATAATCAAAATTCGAATGCTTTTAACGTTCAACATAACATTTTTGAATATTTTGAATATCTATCCGTATGTTTGGTGACATAATAGGTTCAGCACAATAATAGGTACCAAAACACATGAATTATACGATCTGAATTTGATTTTTTCAAAAAACCCTACACGATTT
The DNA here is from genome assembly GCF_025399875.1 of Dalotia coriaria. NCBI lineage: Eukaryota > Metazoa > Arthropoda > Insecta > Coleoptera > Staphylinidae > Dalotia > Dalotia coriaria. The sequence continues at coordinate 7,458,181 of NW_027045443.1, read as the reverse complement.
GCCCGTTTGCATGTTTAATGAAATATGAAATCCGCGCATTGATGACACATCCCTCAAATAACACTAAAATGTTTTCATATCAAATCAATCCAGTCATTGGCGACGTTTGGAAAATATCCGCGTGAATAATCGAAAATTCGGCATGAACATATCAATGCACTTCACTTAGCTTGATGGCGCTGCCGCTACAATGTACAATTAATGACGGCGCGCTTATCCTTTCATCAAACATATTCATTAGCACACGTTGCAATTACACATAATCACCCGGTCACATATACAGGCACTTTTCGCGGTGGCGGCTGTCGATAACTTTTCGCCGAAAATTGATAGATGTATTTTGCCACAATCCGCAACGAAATGAATTCATTTAGCGCACCATAATACGAATATTGGATTCTCACCTATGAAAACATTTCGGATATAATTCACAGATGCATGCTGCTGTGTGCTGAGTGGTGAATTATTAAATAAGAGCTCAATCATTCTCGAAAACGTCCCAACAGTTTGATTCAATATCACGTGTCGTGGCCAGCGCAACATCCGCGCCCGTTTCGGCGCAATTAATTCGATTCAAATGCGGTATTACCATCGGCATGAATAAATGATGAAATATGCGCTCGGCGAATGCGTGTTTTTCGTGCGGATCGTAAATACGATATCATCCTACTCTCGGGAGTCTCATGACTTTGACGCGGCCTGCCTCTGTGCTCGTCTTCGCATTCAATTAAATCGAGCGCGTAATTAATACGATCTTTTCCGGGCGCGCTGTTAATGCTAATGCGAGCGCGCGCGCGCGATATCCGACTGTGTCTGACGTAGACGTCCATAATTATAATTACATTAGCAGTTTAGCATGAATGCGCGTGTTGCTGGCATCATCTATAGATTCGGTGTTTATGCGCGCCGCGAGATTCCGCGAGGTGACGCGGAAATCGCCCCCGGGGGCAGATTCGATACGGATCCGGTTACAGCGCACCTGCGGAATAAATGAATGGGCTGTCGATTTAATTAAGAGACGCCGCCGCATGCGAGTGGAGCCCTTTTGCAACCGGATATACCGGGGCGCATTTTCTATACGACGCTTTCGGGCGTCTGTCAATCGTGATGGTTGCAGTGCAGTGGTGCATTTACGCACAGGACACACAGGACTAATTTTGACTGCAATTACCAGGTTTCGGCCGTTGGCGCTGCCCGGCTCCACAATTAATTCCACACACAATACGGCCTGTCACATTTCTACAATTATACATCCAGTCATTATTTGTCGATGTTTAATGCTGAAAAAACTCTTTTTTTTTGTATTGGGGTATTCATCGCCGGCGAAAAAAAAAAAACACATTGTTCCATTTGATTCTGTTTTGTTTTCGGCGAATTCAAACAAAACATTTTGATGATTTTATAATAACAGCTAAATCAAACAATCCTTTATTGCTGGATTGATTTAGGTACGCGCGCGCATTATTCCAGCGCTGTTGGTTTTGTTTGAATGAAAATTTAATTTCCGCACGTTGTGAATTCCAATCGCAGCCGACGCCACGTAAGAAATGGCTGGGATAAAGAAGTTTCGATTCATTAAATTAGCTGGTCCACACTAGTAACGCGGTCGACGGGATTTGATTCGCGCTCCGCTCACACGTATCAATGGATATTAAGCCTCAAAGGCATAGCGGCAGTAATTACGTGATACGAGCGGATGGATCCGGATTGATGACACTCACATTTGCCGCTATATTCATGTTGTTGGCACTGTAATTATAGCCGAAATTGCCGGCATGTCAAAAAGTGCCGCCTTATCAATTTTACGTGGGAGTCGAACAGGCTGACAGGCAAAGACAGCCGTGGCGAAAAAAGACGAAAGTTGATAGAAAAAGTTTCGGGCGTATATTCGGAATACGAAATTAATATAATAAAGAAATAAAGTAAGCTAATGGATGCAAATGCCAGGGAAAAATTGTCAACAAAAATACGACCGGCCCGGGGCTCATTGCTTGCGAGCAAGACAAGCGGAAATCGATTCCGCATGCGTTTTATAGCCACAAACGACTTCAGTTCCGCATTTACGGGGCTGATCACTTCACGTTTCATCCCCGCAGCAGTTGTAAACTCAACCGGAGACGAATGTTGGAATTGTTTCAATGTTCATCATGACACGTGATGAATTTTATTCGCCGCCGCCGGCGCATGGTAATGCAAACAAAGCGTAATTTGTTCCTATGCCGACCCTGCATCGTCGACCAAAGCATTTATTGCTTTGCAATCGTGGAAATACATTAAAAACGTAAAAGATTAACTTTAGAAGAAAACAAAGGGGAGAAAGAAATCCCAAACATTTATGCGTCGATGTGGAGCAATGCTCTGCCGCACCGCCACCGGCGCCTCCACCACCGGCGCATCCACCACGACTCCTGCCTGCTGCTCGCATATTAGTACTCTGCGTACGTATTTGCCGCGCGCGCGCTGCCGAAAGAATAAATAAAATGAAATAAAATATAAAACGCCGAAAATGGAAAGCAAAGCCGCGGAAGAGGCAAATGAAATATGCATGTCGGCGGGCATGTCTCAGCGCGCCGAAGAAAAGTCAAGGAAAACTGATGGTTTAATTCCATTAAAAGTTTCGCCCGGCCAGCTGACGCGCGGTTATGACTGACGGCAGGCGAGCATTTTTATTACCCTCGAATTGTATTCGCTTTTTTTTCCGCGCGCGTGTGCGAAACAATCACTCCGGGATCGTTTTATGAAGATGCCAGCGCAGCGCGGTCATGAAGATGCCGCGGTTCTTTCATATCATATACATTCATTTAGATTAATTGTTCTGCGAATGTGGGCAATTATTATCATCGCCCGGGCGACGCCGGAAAGAAATGTGATGAATTGCAGAAACGATTCACGTCGAAAAGCGAGCGAAAGAAACGCCAGGGGGCGGCGGAAAACCGCATAATCATCACCGACCACAATCGGTTATTACAGCGCGCGCAAAATTCCCGCTCGCATTTAAACAACAATATTAATTAGAATACAGTAATGATTAAATATAACTCTCGCGCACACCAGCACAGCCCCCAAAGCGCATTGTACCGAATTTAATCCGAAAATCGAATAGCCTATAATAAATTTTAAATTATTTCTACGATATATATATATTTATTTATTTGTGGTTGTTGATCAACGTGCGCGCTTGTGCGGCCGGAATTTAAATTGGCTGCGCGTTGCTGCTCATATTTCGTTTCGAGCAACAATCATGTAATTACAAATAAATGCATGATAATGATAGAATTAATACAAGAGTGAGCTTTTAATAACGTGTTTTTTTAGCGGCGAATATATTTCCACCTCGCATGAATATTGATAGCACACATTTATGCCTACAGTTTCGGCAATGATTAAACGCCAATGATGAAAGCTGTGAAGTGAAACTCGCGCAATAAAATCGTGGTGTTGCACTCGCGTTTGGCATTCCACCGCCGAATATATTTATCAATGTGTGTAGTTTTTTTCATATTCGTAAATAATTAAAACCGTTACATCGACCGCGCGCATGTTTTATTCCACGGACGTCTGTCATACAGCGCGAAACAATATTAATGCATCGTAATAAATATTTATTATTGTGCGCATTTTTCGTTGTGTATGCGCGCCGCGCTGGAATAATTAATAACCGAATTAAATACGAGTGCATAAATTAATATTTTTTCCCAAGTTGGATATTTGTTTTGTTGCGGTCAGCGCGGGGTGAATTTGACGCAGTGAATGTTAATGTTATTGTTGATACGCAGATGGATGCTGTGTGCTTGCCGGCCCGGGGCGGTGACCACCATCGAAGTATTTAAATAATAGATGAAGCGTGTTAATGCAATGAAGCGTGTCGGGTGATGAGTAATTTAATAATTAATCCTGTTATGATTATCGGGCGTTTCTGGTATTTTTCGGGCATTGTGATCAATACGGCACGCACCACGTATCAATATAGTTATCGCAGTAGTTACGCGATATCACCGTAAGTTGAAAAGTTCGCGCCGCGATTGTTTGTTGTTTGTTTGTTTGCGCATTCGGGTTTATATGGATGGAATAGTCCATTGATGATGCTCAAGTTGCTTGTATTCTTCCTGACGTCAAGTGAAGTTAGTTAAAGCGAAGTTTGGAAGGCTTGAAATGAGCTCGCTGGCGCACCGCAGTCTTTAATTAATGAAATAATCAATAATTGCAAGACTTGTCTTGCTGAAATGGCAAGTAGATACGCGCCATCCAACTATGATCACTTGCAGCTGTCGAGGTACGAGTAGAGGCAAACCGGCACCAGACGAACGCATATATCGACTCGGATCTATTATTCAATGTTCATTAACTTTTCGCTGCACGTTTCTCGATTACAAGTCGCGTTTACGGCGCCGCCGTTTTACCGCTGGCGTCGTGAAAAACGAGCGCGCACAGAGCTCAAATTACTAATGATTTTATTATTTGTTTCAGGTGAGTGCATCTCAGACGCCTCCTGCACCATTTCGCTCTCAAAGAGAATGCATGAATAAATACGCGGGTAAATAGAATTTATGATTGGAATAAATCTGCGCGAAGCGTTTATTTGTGCAAATTATGAGTTATTTTCCGACCGGAACCTGTGCAAATGTTAAATTCAGCCCTCGCTGCCGGAAGTGGCTCACCGGAGCCAACTACAAGAGGTGTGTATTACCTGAAAGTGGTGCAAACTATTTTTGCCTACCCACGCAGATAGCAGTTCGGAGCTTCGAATTAGGTAAACATATAATTCCTGGGATGTAGCAAGCGCGTCCCGTCGAGATATCGAAAACTATCTCGCTACTTGTGACTCTCTTGACTCCCGCAGCCGGACTGGGTTACCGATTCGCAACTTTTAAACTCGCGCCGCACGATATATCGCATTGGTGCCGGCGCACAACAGGGATAACCCCTCGACGCGACGCCGCCAACTTCGCGAAACCATCGGGAAACCTTTTGGCTTCACAAGCGCGATGGTTGGGGGGTGGTGGCTGGTTTGGCAGAGCTGCTTCTGGCTCTCTTCTCGGTCGTATAAATATGGAATTAACTTAATTTACGAGGTACGCGATTCGCGTCTCGCGACGTTCGACGGCGCACTCACGCCGGCCGACGACTTTCCCTATGGGCGACAAATTAGATATGAATTTATAACCAATTACAAGCGACGTTAACCTCTTAACATACGCTCCCCGTCCGGGGATGCGCGCGCGGTCACGACATCGGATTTATTCCAAACCCCCGACCGTTCCTAATCTAATATTAATAAACAGTTTTCGCTTTTCATCTGCGTTGCGGGCAGATAGTATTAAATTTGAGTGCTATTCAATTATCGCCGGCATTGGGTTATTGCATTCGGGCATAATTGACGGATCGTGTACCGCACCGCAAGGGTTGCTTGTCAATTACTAATGGCGTATAATAATTTTATTTATTTTTCGAAATCACGATGTGTGCTTTGCGTGGAATATTCAGCAATAATTTATTCCCGGCAATAAATTCGCGCAAAATTGGAAATAATCGCCGTTTCATGTTCTGGGTTAAACAAATGCAGCGGGGAATGTGACTTCAGTCGTGAATATTCTAACTACATTTACGATTTTTACGGCGGATACGCCACTTTTTCACATCGGGGGTAAAGAAAGCTGGATTCGGTCAACTATGATGTGATAAGCATAGAAATCGATGCAAAGTAGACGCAGATTTTGCGCAGAATTTAAATATGCGGGTTTTATGAATTAAAAAATTAAACTTTTATGCTTCGATTTTAAAATATCATCAATTGAAGCAATTAAATTGATTTGATTTGCAGTGAAACCAATTTATGTGCCCTCTGATACTCGCAAACTCGATCAAAGGTAGCGTTTGCGAGGCAAATCATTAATTAATTGGGAATTCGGTAGTTTCCACAATTGGCCAATGAAGTTATTTCATTGGAGCGAACTGGCTAGCTAAATCATGAAATGATTTCATCTTTATTGTGTGAGAATCCGCCAGGGGTAAATTTCGGGTACACAATTTGAGATCATTTGAAATTCACTCATTTTCTGCGGTGTTAAACGAAAAAAAATGTTTAATTACCAAAAATTAGTAGAAACAGGGAAAGTTTTTATGATATAAGAACCGCAATATGATTACATGTACTCCAGCATACATGTTTTTTCTAAGAAGGAAGTAATTTCGAAGTAGGAGAATAATTACACGCGTTTGGTTGGCGGTGGTGCTAAGCCGGCGCGCGAAACTCGCGCTTGACAAAGGCGGCGTAAAAATGCGAACATCCGCCGCGGCAACAATGGCCCCGTGCGCGGAAAAACGCGCCCGCCACGAACAACAAAACAAGAAGGATTTGCACCGCGAGCGCTTCCTTCTAGCTCCGCGCTTCCTTCCGCGTATGTTGTGTGTGATCTTCCAGGTCTTCGGGGGGATATTTACGCTGAACATATTCTCTTCCAACCGGGCATATGAAAGTTCGTAAAGTCGTCTTAACTTCCCGTACGAGTTTATGATATAAAATTTTCGGCGAGCGCGCAATTTTGTGTTTATCATTTTTCATAACATGTTTGCTTCCTGTTTACCTGGCGAGATATTACATTGTGTTCAAATATAGCGCATCAATTAGGAAAGTTCCACGTTAAGTCGCCATCCAGGGAGATGGACACATTGAAAAAACGTTTTCAATTTAACAGCGCCAGTTTTACGACACCGCTGTGTTTCATAAAGTTTTCGCCTATTAACGATCAATAGAAAAGCAGCTGTTTGGGGCAAACGCGTTAAGTTTTAATATACCCTTTTAGGCGTCCGCGAAGTTAGCGAACAAATAACGCGAATAATTGATTGGAAAATTTCGTGATTGCCGACGCGGATGAATTTACAGCCATGCGATGCGTGGAGGGAGGGGAGGTGATGAGCTTTAATTACTTGGGTTTATTTTGAGCACTATGTGAGCGCTACGTATCACATTTTTATTCCTGATTAGCAAATGCATTTGTGATTAACTAATAATTAATTAGTATTAATTACTCACTGTCGAATTTGGCATGAAACAATATTCGTGCGATGTATAATTTATTGCCTAGCATTAATTGAAAATTGATTTGAATTTATATTCTAGCAGTAACAAAACTGCCATTGGCACGCAATAGAAAATTAAAATTTTTATTCAAAAAAATATTTTTTAAATGTTTGCATGTATTATTAATATTAAATTCCTGGTAGCTTCAAGGATAATGACTATATTTACGTCCACTCTATAGAATTTTGCAACTTAAAAGGCTCTGCATATACTAAAATATATCTGCGCTAAATTTGCATTAAATATGAAGAATTTCCGCGAATTTCAAATTTCTATGTTAGAAATCTGCGTGTATTCCGCGAACAACTAACGATAACTTAGTTTTCCGGGAATATTCTGATACCCAAAGAACTCCTTAACAAGTTGCACTACTTCAAACTTGTTAAAGCGGTAGGATTTTCCTCTAATTGGCTGTGAATTTTTATTTAATGTACTTGTATCACTTTTGAATTCACATTTCCTATGTAAAAAGTGCGCTTGTCGATAGAAAAAGACGATAACCATACTCTGATTTAGGGTAATCTAAGTTTTAAAGTGAATAATTCAACGTGAGTAATAATTTTTACTAGCCAGAGATTGCATCTAGATTGCTTAAACTCCGGCGAGCGTAAATACGTAATGCGTTCGTGATTTGTAAGTGCGCCGCGTTTCGCCTTATGGCATTATTTTTCACGTGAATCACCGCCATTATCCGATTCTAAATTCAATACCCGGGACGGCCGCAAACTCCTGCGCGTCGTAAGTAAGCGCGCGCGGTGGTCCGCTTTAATGCAGTAATCGCTTCGCTGTTGCAGCATGCGGCATGTTGCATCCTCAAGCCGCTCGTATTCCCAAAAGTAGAAAAAGTCGAGAGCGCTCGCGAGCGCCCGAAGTGGAAGAACGACTCTCGACTCTCGTACCACGGTCGCTAAACATGCGCGGAACAACTAAACAAACAAATATCGCTGAATATTGTATGCGATTTTTCAACATCTCTCCTCGAGTGCTTACTCAATTATGTCAGCATGCAGGAAACGCGCGCTCCGCCAGTAAAAATCGAGCGCCAGCATTTGTTATTTGATTTGATACGTACTGTTGCACAGCACACACAGCATTGGAAGAAAGCACAAAAAAGCAACGTCGAAACCGAATGAGAAATGCTGTGCACTGAGCACACAAGTGCGCGGAATGCAGCGGGTCTTAAATATTAGGTTGTAATTTAAGTATTTTATTCGGTTTGGCTCGTGCGCTCGCTCGCAGTCGCTAAGCGACTGACTGAATAACGAAATAAAATACGTACACACACAAGTCGGGTGCATTTTGCTGCAATATGTCTGCAACATGTTGGAAAAATCGCGCTTTAACTTCGAAATAATTTTCGGCAATTGAAGAAAGATTTCGCCGCCAGCGTGATGTCGACCAGATAAATGCATCGCATCGGGGGTGCGCACCGCTGATTTATTAGCTCTCGCAGTTGCGGGGAAACGAATGACCGAGTGAGTGAAGGGAAAGAATGCCCGAAGAAGTGCGCGCGTCGGGGTAAAAGTAACGAGCGCACATCCATATCTTCAACTCACGAGTAACTCACTATCTGCGCCGTTCTTCTTCGCCGATAATTACGATAAACAAATGAAAGGCCGGCGAAAAGTCGGCGCCTTTTATTTGGCCGCATGTTAGATTACAGGCCAGCGGTGGGCGGCGGGCAGTCGAGTGTGAGACTCTTCCTTCGCGAGTCCCGCACCCATTTGTTTCGAAACGCGCACCTTGTAAAGCGGTTTCTGACCGCAAATTATACTGAACGCCCGGCACGGTTAGCGAAATTCTGTTTTATTTGCATTGAAGCCAACATTGCGCGCTGCTGCGGCGTGAGCGTATTGTGCGATGCATTTTATATGCATGCTTTTCTCTTGATTAGTTTAGCCCTAAACAGAGCAGTACAAAAACTGCGCGCTAATTAACATTGCGAATGTTAATGAATGCAATGAGAAAACTTGCCATCGCGCCCGAATGGAATATTTTTGCGTCAAAGGCGCGCTGAAAACAGTTGCGGTCTTGTAAACTATTCGAATAACTAAAGAACAACTATTACACGTTACTTCATTCACGATTGCGATAATAAACAGCATTGCATTTCGCATTGTGCACGAAAATTTCACTCGGTTATTTCAGATTTAATTACATTTTGTGTTGCATTTAATTCGGGCGTATTTAATTATGCCAACTTTTGTTTCGCGCGCGCGCTCGAAGTTGCGTAATTTATTTTTGTTCACGCTTCGCTGTGCGCTTTCAAGCCGGCTTATTTTTACAAATATCGCCGCCCGCCTGCCCGCGCGATACTTACGAGTCGATGCGAATTTCTATTCAATGCGCATTTTAAATTTGCAAGTTATTTCCGCGTTTCCGCCCGCCGCACAACAAATAATATTAACCTGTTCCCATCGAATACTGGAAAAATGTGCGCATGCAGTTAACTTCGCGACTATACACAGCGCCGCCACCGCACATTCAATATCTTCAGCGCGCAATCTTCCATCTTCAATCTGCAATACACAATTCGCTTAACGTTGAATGTGAAACGAGAAAAGAAACCGCGAATATTGTGCATATCGTTGCGGAAACTCACACCGCCGCTCACAACCTCTGTGTCGCCGCCTCCGGCGGGTTTTCACGGACTTTCAATTCCAAGCGTCGAGCGTTTTTCAACGTTTTGTATTTTCCCGGTCTAAGTCAGTGTCGTAATCGCTTGGGGAGATGGTAGACCGGCGGTGGTGGCCGTCTCCTGGTCGGCGAGTTCACTAATGAAATATACATTATGCACTCTGGGCGCAAATCCGGCGACCGCCGCCGATGTGGCCTGTCGATGAGATAGGAATTCCGCTGAGAGGCCAAGTGAGAAGCTGTGAGTTTAAAGCATTTTCGCGATCATTGATCCACATCTGCACCTTTTTCATTGCACAAATTTTATGCGCAAAAGTTTAAAATATCGAACGCGGTGTTTAAAATTTATTCCTGCAGCGTGCAAATTAACAACTGGATTATATCCACGATTGGGTTATTCCGCGGAATATGATGGCAATACAGTAGATTCTCATCCGGATGGTAATATCGCGCAAACTGAAGCACAGCTGAAATTCCGCTGCTGCAACAGTCGTTGCCGAGTGTCACACCGCGGCGCGGCACGAACCAATAAATGTGCATTACACATCTAATTGCTTTATGTCCCTTGAGGGTGGCGCAGTCTCGGCGTCGGCGGAGGCGCGTAACTGTTATGTATCCGCGCACTAAGTCTAATTACTGCTTATGCGCGTATGCGGCCGCGTGAAGTCGTTATAACTGCAGTCGCAGTCCGCAGCCGTCCGATCGCCACGCCGCAATAAGTGCGAATTCCAGCGCGCATGCAGAGCAGCTGCTGTAATTACGAAAAATACTTCTCCATCGCCGCGCGGGTGCTGCCAATATTCGCCGCGTCGTCTCTCGGGATGCTAAATCGCACCGGCGCTATACATTGAATAATTTCAGCCACGAACGAGAGAAAAAATGGTTTATGCTACCTACGCGTCAGGAAAAAAGTAATTCGTTCTGCCAAAAGGTGATATATCACTTGGTGCGCATATTTATTGCTTAAATTTATAGATTTTGAAAATATTTGGTAGGCAGACTATAATATTGGACATTGACAGAGTGTGTCATATTTTTCTGTATTAAGACAATAATTTTGAAGGGAAAAATTTAAAAATGTGAATTTTTACGTCACAAAACTGAATATTTATGTAACAATACTTGTAGCAATCTAAGTTTGCGTCTTGTAGCGTTAGAATAATAACTTTGTGGCCCTCGGGCGCTACAAATGAATTAAATTCGCCGCGAAATGGAGCGACAATGTAACATGATGTATCACACACGTTGTCAATTTGTGTTTGGCGTGTTTCGTGTGAGTTTGCGTGTGATGAGAATATCAGAAAAGTAGAAAAACTACATACCTATGTTTATAGTGTAAACAAAAGTTTTAATATATTAAATCGTGATTGATTTCGTGGCCAAGTGAGCAGTGTTCGTACATAATCCCAAGCAGATGTTTTGCAACTTGAGACATTTGAATCTCCGCATGCATGCATGGCTGAAACAGGAAGGATTGTTAAGGTCCTGTCGGCTACTGGCCGTCAAGGAGAGCCCCCCTGCGCGTGATGTGCGCAGTTATGACGACGTAATTTATTTCGCCGGCGCGGCGTGTCACGAACACTTTTTCGAGCTGAAGCCTAATACTTTTCGGTACTTCGGTAAACTGTTGTGACAACAGGCCAGCAGCTAGGTTCGTTTCGCACGGGCGGGTGTGCGCACGACGGCCGCCCCATGCCCCACTGTCCGGAAGACGACAGCCGAGCGAACAATGCGGCGACGGTCTTGCCCGCCACCGCAAACCGCCCTCCGTGACATAGACACATATACACATGCGTGCGCGAGCGCGGAGTTTCGAAGTCTATTATTTTAAACACACGCCATACGCCAGCAAATTTCGCCGGAAAATTGAAAAATAAAACCGCCAGCCTGATGTTAATTGTAGGCAAACTTGCAATTTAGCGCAACGCGCGTAAATTAAATAAAATAATTAACACGGAAAGTATCATTATGAGAACGTTGCATATGGGTCGAATGGGGATGTGAATGAGAATGGGGGGCAGTTCGGCGGCGGCGGCGGCGAATATAATTAAGTAACGGCGCGATGCCCCGGCGTTAAGGCAAATGAACAAACGCGCTGTAAAACCACGTCCCAAGTTCACGCTTTTATCCTCTGCCAGCGAACAAGTGCTTGCACTTGCAGTTACGTTTTATAGGCGCGCGCCGGCAAAATCAACATCACGAGCCGCATAATAGAAAAAGCGTCAGTACCAACCCGAAATGCAATTCAATGCGGCGATAATTACGAAACATGATTTAAACGCACGAATTAATTAAAATTAATTCCGGCGACGCAATCGAATCAACAGCGCGTTAAGTAGCAACCGATTCACTTAATTGTATTACGGCCAACTATTTATCGACATAATCACCGGAACAACATTTACGCATTGAATTTATTTTATGCATACACACCGGGGGCTAGTTTTTGTCTCTCGCTCGTAATGCGATTAATTTCTGCTCAATTTTATTTTCTGTTATAATATACGCATGCAATTTGCAGAAATGAAACTGGATTGTTTTTTTCCGCTGTTGCGCAGGCTAGGGTACGACTGAAATTGCGCTTTTGTGCAGAACTTTTATGATGAATGCCGCACTAGAATAGCCGACAAACAAAACGCGCTGCGCGACGCTAATAACGCCGCACAGTCAAATAAGCACTTAACAATGCGTTTCACAACAATTTTATTTAATTGCGCCACGCGCAATTAGCTAAAACAGAGAGCACGGCACACGAATCAAAAACTGTTGAATTTTATTCGCCAATTAATTAACTTCCGAAACCTGCGTTCGGAAAAATATTGCGCGTGTGATTATCCGTTTATTTCCGGGTGGTTTTATAGCGTGTTTATGAAACCGTTACTCTTTGACAGCAGTATGCGCCGGGGAGTTTTTGCGCGCAGGTTTAATTATGACATTCAACGAATCCAACTAAAACTATAAACTTAAAGCAAACTGTTTTAACTGCGGATTTACCGGAGAGTCGTTTCTGTTTCATGTTTCAGTTTTGAAATAAACATTTAAAGCCGGCGGCGAACTTACGCGCAACTAAAACAAAAACCCTAAAACCCGAAGAGGGCGTAATTACCGTTTTCTTTGCGGTGAAGTATTTAGCAGCGGAAGAGTGAAGCGAAGCGGACGATTAGGATTTTCGAGATTGCAGTTTCCTCGAGGTTGGCGTAGGTTCGGACGGGTGTTATTTAAGTAGCAGGTGTCGGTCGTGTCGGTCCCGTCGGCGTGCAATAACGCGTTTCACAGTCGATTCGTTATCCACCGCCACCGCCGCCGCCGTAGACTCTTGTATTTGCATGAGACGGTCTGACCCATGGCGCGCACTACAACGAGAAGTTAGCGGCGGCGGGTCGTGCGGAAAATTAAAAGGATGCCAAAAGGCGTCCATGCAAATCAGTTCGTTTCGTTCGGTCTACTTTTTTCCGTTTGTTTCGTTTTTTTCTCTCCCAGCGGGCGGACATAACTTATAGGCCTTTATTCTATTTAGCAAACGTTCGTTTTTCTTGTTATACGTGTCCGGCAATGAATAGATTATTCGATAATCAGAGGGAAAATGAAAACACTTATACCGCAACTCAAGCATTGAGATTTTTAACGTTGGAATACGTATGTTCGGTGTGTATACCGCAAGTCAATGCATTGCCATTTTTTTTGAAATTTAGATTTTCTGCGTTTTTGCTGGTTTAGTAGGACAGTAGTCCAGGTTTAAACCGTGGGACATTGCCGACGTGCCTAGCGCATGCACGCACTACATGCCCAACATGCCCAACACGCCCTTCACACGACGTAATCGCGGAATTAGTTAGCGAAACGCACGATGGATGAAATAGACGTACGCGTGTTTGCCTGCGCGCAACGCAAAGGAGGTTACCGTGAAATTAAATTGACGTCAAACTTGTGTTGTGCTTTGTGCGGTGACGGCGCCTCCTCGTGCATAATTTTTCGCATTTCTCGCATATCACGCGCAACAAACCTCTACCACCGACGATGTCATTCGGCGGGCGAAGTTGCAACAACCCGTATAACCGCGCGAATATTATTCGCAGCAACGGCCAACCGAACTGCATGCCTTCTTTATTATTATTCACGAGCGATCTCGCGGCTGCTTTATATGCGCAGAAACACACATCATGCGCGTTTGCGAGGAGGAACACATTATTTCATGCCCGGGCTTTGCCCGGCTTGCGCTACTTTTCCACGTTGCGCCTGCCAGTCATCCACTTTTCCGCTTTTCTTCTGGGCGCCGCTCTTCACGTCCTGCCAGCGCCATATTTCTTAAGAGCGTACTTTATCTAATTACGTTCCATACATTTAATCAACACGCTTTTTTATTATTATTGCGCGCTGCCTTCGCTTCCGCCGACACATGACGGAACCACTTTACCGCCGGCGCGAAACAAAGAAATTGCGCGGCAATTAATCGACGCCAATTTATATTGGCACTTCAGCGACGAGCGCCTCTTAGGAAAGGCGTTATGCAAGTAGCAATATCAGTGTGGGAGCAATTAGTGCGTTAGTTGTTCGGTTCTGCGTAAATAGGATTTCCTATCGACGGAAAAGCTTTTAGGAATATTGTTGCGGGAATCATTTTTTTCTTTCATAAAAAAAAAAACAATAAAATTTATGATAACTTTTGTTTACAGCGTGTAGTATTGTGCAGTAATGAGGTTTAATTTTTGTTTTGTAGGTTAGTAATTTTTAACATTTAGGCCGCACAAGCGACACGCAAACCGTTACCACGCAGTGTGTTAATATTTAACACAAATTAAACAATTTAATTTAAAACTTGTATGACTGAGTTTGTTTAATGACTTTACTCTATGATACTATAACTAGCGTCATCATGCGACATTTATTTTTTACGCCTTTAAAATTTAAATTTGCGATATTTTTAATTTTTATCATCAACACAAGGTTGTAATAGATATGAATATTTAAATAAATGTATCGGATCAATAGCATTTTGTGGCCCTCGGGGTGTTTGAAAAGTTTAATACCCGGCGCGAAGTTAAAGTCAAATTTTCCGTGCGGAAAAATAGCTGCGAAAGTTGCGCGTCTGAGCAGGTGCGCGAAAAATATTCCGAAGGTTTAAGGTCGCCGTGGCACGTTAAATTTTAAAGTGCTAGATGTCAGAGTGGATGTTTCTCGTGACGCGTTAATAAATAAGTGGTTTCGGTTTGTAATTAACGCTTGTTACGTCTGATTGCTAAATTACAGCCCTTCGCCGGCGGCGTCGCGAAACAAAAACGCCGCCGGCAAGCGTCGACCCTCGCGGCACGCGTCCGCGCGCGTGCATTATTCATGGGCATGCAGAAATCATAAATCTCGCAACATTTTCGCGGGAAAAAGGCATCAATTAGTCGGCGCGCATAATGAGCGTACGTCGACAACGCGCGTCATAAATTATGCGTCGTTAATAATGAACGTGACGTTTTTTGCGCGCGCCTCACCAGTGTAATCGCACCTCTGGCTGCATGACGCGCTTGATAAAAGGGCTCAAAAAGCAGTTTTGTGTCGCCGATTAGATTGTTACGGCGGCGAGCATGTATGTGCGCGCCCCCGCGAATCATGCACCGTGCGCTTCGTGCGCCTAATGAAAATTAGCGGCCGACCGGCGGGCGTCGATGGGCCATTATACTCATGCATACACTTCGGCATTGTCTGGCGCGGGCGAGCACGCGCGGGTGGTTTCGGCGACATGAAAAGGCCACCACAGGAGGGCGAAAGTTCCACTGCACTGCGACAACTGCAATCTACGCGACGCGTAATCCCTAGGACAGGAGGACAGGTCGGTGCGCTCGTTGTCGCAATTAAATATTGCGCGCAAAAATGTATAATCCCTTGTTTATGGTGCAATGGGGGTGGGGCGAGCACCCCCGCGCGTTCAATTGGGGATTGCGGGGATTAAAAGCGCATCCGTTTGGTGGACACACACACAGCGGAAAAAATTGTGTTCGCGTGCAGAAGGCAGAAGGAAAAATATGTACGAGGCGAGTTTTTAGTTTTTGACGGCGGTAAAAAGCTGATTTATGCGCGTGCAAATCCGTGACCTACGTCAGGCAAGTTGGAATTGCTGGAATTTCAGTCATTTGCTGGATAAATGGTAATACTTTGATTGAGCGCCGTCTATATGTCTTCGCGGATTAGAATTGGAGTTATGTAAGACGAGTGTAACTTGTCACAACACATAAGTAGGTACAACGACTCCCTGCCGCCGCCTCCAAGCGCAAGAATTAATGCGTTTGCATATTTTACTCGCCGCCGAAATATCGCAAGTTCCTCTCGTGAATTGTTGCAATGTTTCTGAGCACAAACTTTTACTTTCCCGTGGGTTATGCATGTAGTGTGGAGCGATGCAAGTTCGGCTTTGACTTGAGCGTCGTCGTATCAAAGGCGAACGCCTCGAAAAATCCGGCTGTCTCGCCGCAAACTTTGCGCGCACACTTTAAGCCATTAAGATATTAATGCGCGCACACAGCGTCCAAGTGTTTAACTACGCACTGAGGGCTCTAAGCGAAAGCCATTAACATAACGCGTAAGTCATTAAACTTTACATTTCGTACATTTAACAAATTTTAAGTTCGACGCTCGCTAGTGCACTAGCGCGCATTTTTCATCCCGAGCGCGCCATCGCGACGCGTCCCGAACGTGAAATTACAACGCTTTTCTTTGCGGATATCTGTCGGCGCGGGCATTTTACGCGCAAGGCTGCCGCAACTTACAATTACGATGCAATTCAGCGCGGCGTATTTATCTCGTTCGTAGGGCACGTAAATTAAAATTACTGTTTTTGACCGCGCGCCAAATCGGCCGGCTTAACAAAGATCGGCGCTGAAACAACGCGCGATTGCCAAAAGTGTTTTTCGCTTTCTTCCCAGTCGACTTTTATTAGACGCAGGAGGGGACTAGCGGGGGTGTGTGTGTAACACACAGATTAAACGTAAATTACGCGCGTATCGGGCAAATATTTAGTAAAATAATAATGTTGGGATTTAATTAATTTTATCGATGCTCGAGCGCACGTCGCGAATAAAATCCGGCGACACGTGCACCGCACCGCCTGATGCCGGCGATGTTTACATTTAGGGGGCGGCGCATTCGATAAATTACGATTGATGAGATGATGTCTAATATAAGTTATCGGTGCCGGCGAGGCGCAAGGTTGACGAGAGGCGCACAAACGTCGAAAACATCCAATTTATTTGAAACATCAACGCATCACCCCGCACATATCTGCAGGCGGCGGCGGCGAAGAAGCAGCGAGCGGAGACGTGGAAAAAAAAAGGATGCGGCATGACGATGTGTGTCCTGTCAGCTCATTTCGTAAAGTGCTCACTTTCGCTGCGCGCAGCCAGTCAGTTCCAACGTTTCTCTCGATTCGTTTTTTCTTATTTTATCGCACATTCGGTTTCACTTGCGATTTGACATCGCGTGTTCGGCGATTTCGAGAAGGGTCGTGATTCGTGCGCCGACAGGACCGCAAATCGATCATGAGCATAATGCGCTCGTAGAAATTTTCATTGCTTGGGCGCGTGTAAGCGGAGGAGACGTTTTAATTATTGCATCCGAAATTAATCAATGAACGGTTTAATGCCGATCGATTAATTTACGCACCGCGCAAATTTTTCGTAATTACGGCCGTTTGATCATCGCCATCCCCAACAACACTGAAATAACCTTCGGTCAAAAATATAATTTTGACATTTTTTAAAAAAGTAAAGAATTTTTCATATGTTCGGTACTTGTACGTCATCTCCAGCATTAGCTTATATTACTAGGTCACACTCGAAGTTTTTTTTATATAATAGTTAGCGCAACACACATATTAACATGATCACATCGCTGACGAGAAGGAATGTTTAACAAATAAAAATTAATTAGTTTTTTATTGCAAATGCAGTTTGAGCAGCGCGCGGCGTGAAAGCAGCTTCGCACTCGGCATCGTAAAATCCACATAACGCCGCTGCCGCCACCGCCGCCGCCGCCGAGTCTCGCTGGCGCATGTATAGCATCGCATGCATACATAGGTGCACGTATAATATTCACTTCGTTTATAGTCTGCGGACATTAAAGTGAAGCGTTGTGTAACAAGTTGGACCGGCGACTGCGCGGCGACGCACATAAAACTTCAAACTCGCACATGGGAAATATTACATACGCGGCTTAATCAATTTTACTACGTTTCATTTTTCGCCAAAGCAAATCGAAATGAAAACAAAACAAAAACAAAGAAAATCACTGCGTTAGGTATCAGCAGATTATTCATAATGTTTGGAGTTTATGATGTCCTACATTCGCACGCTAGTGTTAGTGTTAATGTTGGGGCTTAGAGGGATGAGGGT
Source organism: Dalotia coriaria (assembly GCF_025399875.1). NCBI lineage: Eukaryota > Metazoa > Arthropoda > Insecta > Coleoptera > Staphylinidae > Dalotia > Dalotia coriaria. The sequence continues at coordinate 7,440,091 of NW_027045443.1, read as the reverse complement.
GGTGAGTGTGGCGCGAGCGTTGATGTTTGCCGAAATATTCCCCTCCGTTTGCGTGGCAGGCGATGGGGCGGCTGGCCGGCGTGTTGTTTTGCGAGTTTCGGTCTTATCCGGGGCGACGATCGCGGCGAACATACTCGTATTTGCAAGTCAAATGTTAATTGAACTGTGACATAATATTACATCCGGTTCGATTAGCAAGCGAATTTCCTAAATAACGACCTTTGCGTATCAAACGCCACGCGCGTTTTCTTCCTCGGCGACGAAGAGTGCTGAACGAGATTGGTTTGCTCTGACCTGGCGTAACTATCGCCTTGAGGGGGTGTCGGTGTCGGCGCCGCGGTGTATCGCGATCGGGATTGAGACCGTTTCACATCATGTAGCGAAACTAACTCGCCGCGATATAATATCATCTTCTGGCGGGCACCAAGGACTTAGACCAGTTCCGAAAATGACGCGCTGGAGTGAATACAAATCGTGCATTTTTAGCCCCGGCTTTAAATTTGCATTTCTGATGACTTCACTTAAAATTGCGTTCAATTCCCGTGAACAACCTGTATTTATCTGAACGTATCACAATGTCCGGACGTCCAATTTTCGGACATCAGTAAAAATCACGCCAATCACGTGCTCATCGTTAAAGCGCTGCCAAAATTCTATTTCGAAGAAAAGACACGAAATAAATACGCCGTCGTGTTCATCTTCCATGTGGGGGTGGGGGAAGGAAGGAAGCGGGAAAAGGAATAGGAACGGGAAGAGGAAAAGTGGTTCGTTTATAAATGAATAAACTGCATTAGTATGCGTCCTTCATACTTTCGGGCCATATACCCGAGGATAACTAAATAGTACTAAACGTACATGATGAACGGAATTTGATGTAGGGCGCTCGAATTCGACGCGAATGTGACCCGCTCGGCGAGTTGATAGTCCTCTCGCCACAGGGTGTCATCAGCAGGCGAGCCGTGCACGAACAAAGCGGAAGACAGCAATTAGACGCCGAGAGGGTTTTCCGGGCATGGACACCTTGTGCAACACACATTTGTTGAATTTGCACGTTCATTGACATCGCTCGAGGCCCCGGATAAATTCGTTTCGGGTTCTTGGCCTTTTTGCCGCCTGCGCCCTACAATAATAATACCACCCGCGCTCGAAATCATCATCACTACAACATTTTCATCGCGAATTTATTGCGCAAACCTATTTATGAAAATCGCGTCGGGCGGACGTAATGCAATAAGTCAAATCTCGACGCGGCATAAATAAAAATACGGCGCCGGAATGTAATCTGCGCGTTGATGGGTCGTGTATTAAATGAAATTAGCTGGATCTTGTCGGGTCCCGTGCGAGCGGCTGATTCTTGCGTTGTATACGTGAAGAACTGTACATCACTTGCACATCATCAACTTTTTTCGTTTCGCAGGTCTGCAGTTTCGCGCAAATCTCGTTTACATTTCGTTTCTTTGCGCAGTTTCACGGCTTGGGGACCTGCCGTGCCGTGCCGTGTGCGACTACCGAACAAAACTTTCCTGTCTACATCTTGTAAATGCTCTTTACATTTTTTACTTTTGCTGAGCGCGAGCGCTGTCTCTGAAAAAACGCGAGGCAGGGAGTAAATAAAAAGGCTTTTCATGTTGTTCCGAGATGTTGTAGTTAATTTGACTGGATAATGCTGTCAGCAAAGGAAAGGATAACATGTTAAAAACAAAATAAATACGCGTTTATTGTGAAAATTTAGCTTTTCTTAAAAAAAAAATTGATTGCGCATGCGCGAGTTTAAAAATTGCGCCAATAATATTTGATGGTAACATGTAGTATAAACAGTTTTGTGTCATCTTGTTTGTTCACTTTACGCTGCTTTTGGCTAACTTTTTCATCCTAGATTGCGCTCCTTTTCACGCCGCTAGCTCCTTTTTTCTGCAAATATATCTGTTCAGTGGAGTGTCTCCATGCCGGCCCTCGAGGTCCCAAGCCGAGGCTCTCGCTAAGTGAGTGTGCAAACGCGTGCGAATTGAAGAGGGGCGCGCATCGCCGCGAAATGCACGCGAACTATAAACGGAAGCCTGCCGCCGCCGCCGCCGAAGAATGCAGTGCGCCAAATATTCGCGAGGCGCTTCGCAGCGAAATGAAAAGCGGCGCGAAATTTGCCAAGCAAGAAAAATATATACGTTACATTATACGAAACACGTAAAAGGACTTTTCAGCCGTCGTCATCTCGGCGTCCTTAAAAAGTATTCGTGCGAGTTACGCTGCTGCTGCGGCGGCGGCGCGCTACCACCCCGCCGCCCTTTCGTCCGCTTCGCTTGCCTGGCTGCCTCCTTCGCTTGTCCAAAGTGCATCTTTTTACTACGACGAGTATATAACTTAGAAAATGTAAAAAACACAGTTATCCTTTCTTCACTTTTCCTCAGTGCGCGTTATTTTTTTGCTTTTTTTCTTTGCCGGTTTATTTTTTTCTCTTGTTCCTGTTGTGCTGTGTTTCGTGCGGGCACTTTCTCAAAGTTGTTTTTTCCGCGAGGGGTGTTTATTCCTTTCCTGCGCTGCGCGGGCGTTCGACATCCACTTTCGTACAATTCTTTTATTTGGTGGCTGATTTTTATAAATTGATAAAAATAAAACGCGGGGAAATAAGATTTATCGAAAATATAAAGCGCGTGTGCGCGGAGGAAGCGAGGGAGCGTAAGCCCACCCTCTGCGTTTTGAGTTTACCCCCCACAACATCAAACTTAACGTCATTTCAACTGTTTTGATTCACCCGGCTTTACAATGCGTGCCGCATTCGCAAGGGAAAAGTTTTGTTTTTATCGACGCAATGGAGATGAAGTGGCGGCGCCGCGGTGGGCGGCGGTGGGCTGCATTATTGTTGAATCTTGTCTTGTAGGTCGCTGCGTGCCGCGCGTACGTTTCGTATGATTGATCGCGGCCGCGAAGTTGATTGATTGATAACGCGCCGCGATTGCGAAGCGACTCGACGGGAATCAATTGCTGCGATTGCGTTCCTCATCGCTTTTCCACTCGCCCATCAATTCATTCGCACACCCAGCCGCCGGGGGTGGCTCCGGCTTGTTTTATGGCTTTGTAGATATGTGCGGCGCGCGCGTGCCGATATCGTCTCAATCGACTATTCCTTTTTTTTCGTGTTGTGCCCGGCTTATATACAACACTTGCATGTTCGCTGGTCGGTCGAACAATGCGGCCATTATCTTTTACATTATTTTGATGATTCTGTTACATAATGCGAGGGGAACTAAAGCATCGCTTGATGGCAATTTGGAGCACTTTCATCGAGCAAATTTGAGTCTTTTATATCTAAATACAACGTTTTGATACAAAACTTATATAATTACAACTTCAAGCGATGAATTTTTAAAATTTAAGAAATAATATAAAAAATAAAATTCAATTTTCTGATAGAAAACTTTTGTACGTGTCTAACGAAAGTTTTCTCGTAAATGCCCGCAAAAAAATGTTATTGTTACATCGTGAAACATCAATAAGTAGTTAATTTTTTGCTTTTCATGTCGACATATGATATTACATGAAACCATGATGTTCGTATTGTGCGCGCTTTGTACTGCTAGCCCACAATTGAAGAAGCATAGTGTTATCGGCAATTGTTATCATGAGAAGCGCGCTGCGGCTCAATGAATAATAAATTATCTACTTTATTACAAAAGGCATAACTTGGCCAACTCCCGGCGGTGCTTTAAATCAATTCCAGCGCTGCTCCTCCTTTTTGCAGCCGCATGCATTACATTTTTTTATTTGCCGGTCGTGTTTATTGAATAAATAATTCTGTCTTCTTGTTGCAGGTGAGTGAGTTCTCTCAGCGCGAGCAACTTTTCGGCCCGTCGTAAATTTCCATTAGATCGAGGATTCGATGCGGCAACGACATCGTATTTTGCTTTTATTTGCTGCGCGTTTGTCGCATTCGTCCGCTGCTCGAGAAACACACCGGGGCGGTGGTGAGTTGTATTTACAGCTGGTCGTTCGTTGTCGTAGTAATAAAAATCCGCGAGAATGTGCGCCGACGTTAACGAGCGCGTGGAGGCGTTCGCTCCCGAACAATAACAAGTAATCGCAAATCTTGTTAAGGAGCGATGCGTCGATGGTTAATTCCGCCTTCCGCCTGCCGTCTTTTTCAGACAATCCCCGCCTGTTTCGCTCGGTTTCGCGCGCGACGAGGAAATCAGGAATAAACGCGCTCACCACGCCGAATGAAACTAAATAAAGACGTTTCCTGCGTGTAACGAGCTCGCGGAAGCGTCGAGCGCATCGCCCGACGGCGTCCGCAAGTAAGTGAGAAGGAAGTAACACCTAAAAAGCCGGGGGTGGAGGAAGAATGAAGTGCACGCGCGCAAGTTGAACGCCGCAATCTGTACGCGCGCGAGCGCGATTTTTTCTCCTTGCCGTGCCCGCCGCTTTCCTGTTCGTGTCCTGGATCGACTTTTCCCACACAGCACGCAGCACACACGAGCGTTCCCATCGCATCACGTAATACTTTACGCGATTTACGCCCCCGCTGTTACTACAACTTCAATTAAACGCGCGCTCGTGTTTCCATTAATATCCATAATTTAACCCTTTTTCGGCGCGCGAGGGACCGCCGACCCTGGTGATAACAGGCGCGTTACGCGAGAAATCAACGCTCGCGCGCTTTTCATTAGAAAATATACGCATTTTTCAGCGGATTAGGACGAGGATTAGATCCTTTCCTCTAGCGCGCTAATTACGAGCGCTTCTGTGAAATGCGCACGCGGATAACAACGCCGGGGTTGTTTTTCCAGCCGCCGGCGCGACCCTAACGGGACAAATGAACATGCCTCGAATGGAAACAAATGCACGTGTCGCGCACAACTTTCTCCGGGGCGCCGTGCTCGTATTTTATTACATTTACACAACGCATTAATAACAATTCCGCATGCATGAATGCATTTTCGGCTCCGCACAACGCACAAATTGGGTATAAACTTAATCCGTCTGTTAATTATTCAAGGCGGGTGGTGTGGACAAATTTTAGTTTCGGCACTATTTACGCAACGCGTAAAAAGTTCGCCGAAATTAATTACGAAACTTTCGGTCGACCGAAAATTAAACGCCGCCGTTAAATCCAGCAATCATGCTTTCAATACGCCGCTAACCAGGAGGTAACGAGTGCCTAAACTAAAGAAACCGGTAAAACTTGATTATTTCCCATTTGGCGGCGTACAAAAGAATTCATGAACGCGACCCGGTGAAGTGCACCTCTCGCTGGTGTAAAGTTTCTGTCCCACTAGCAATACGTGCGTTACACAGCGCGCCCGCCAGCGATCCGAATGTGAGGCATAATAAATCATCCGCATTCATAAATTTTCCATTTCGCGCTTTGTTATTATTGCGCGTTTTACTTTTTTATTGAGGCTTTCAACTTTTTCTTGCACACGCGCGCGCGTTTCATTTTTCTACATTTCTTTTTTATTGGTAGCGCGGTATTTTTGTTTGTGCGCATTCATTCTTCATTTATGAATTCGTTTTGTTTTTATTAGCCGCGACGTTGCGTTTCCTTTGGGGACGCTTTATTTTTCTTCCGCTGCGCGCCCGAACGGATAGCCCTTCACTCAGCCCTAATAGGAAATAACTTTCGACCGCAGTGTGCCATCCGCAATTGGAATGATAAACTACAGCGCGTGTAGTAAGACGTAGTAAAAAGCGCACCGACCTAATGACAAAACCGGCACACTATTGGAAAGCGTTAGATTGTTTGATTAATCGTCGATGGGCGTAGGTTTTTTTTTTTTTTGCGCGTCGCTTGTGTTTCATATTTCATAGTTTAATTGACTTTACCACCTTTTCTGGCCGCATACCAATCTATCACCGCGTTTTATTATCGCTCAGTATCACGTGTCGGCGTAATTATTTCGCGTTTATTGCTCCGCTGTTGTTTACTCGCCGCCGCCGCCGGTATGGATGTATATATAAATATTAGTATCATTTCGCTTCCGCGTCGCGTTGGTGGAAATATTCAGTTTATGAGTTTTTTGGCGGCAGCGCCGAAACTACAATCTATACCCACAGCATCCCTCGACACATACAAAACTCTCCCTCTTTTCGACAGACGTGCAGACGTCGATGTCGATGCGGCAATAAAAAGTTCCGCGAGCGCCGCCACGAGGTCTGCCCCCGCGGCCCCTGACGAAAAACGCCAAAACATATCGCAATAATTTATTCGCGTCGGATGGCGCCAGCCCCGCCAGACTCCAGTCGTTATCCGGCACGACAATAACCGGGGCGACCAGAAAACATCCCCTCGCCAAACAAACAACATTCGTACGTAAAATATATCGGCGGCGGCGGGATAGTGCACGCGATTTTCGGAGGGTGCGCTTTTGTTGTTTCTCGGAAAAGCAAACACGAGCTAATGAAGATATCCACAGAGTGATATCGGCCATTAACGTTATTAACCCGACAATGCTGTTGAATCACCCCTTGGAATACACAATGAAGGATCCTGTATTATTCTTAAGAACGTTTCTCCTTCTCGGCGACTTAAATCGTCCACCATCAATCTAAAATTCATAACTTGCGCTTCATTGAAGAGTACGACATTAACAAGATATCCATTACGCTTCGCTCGCATGAATTTACATGCCGAATATTTCTATTTTAAGGTCGGCGGTAGTCCTAGCGGTTTGTTCATGCATCTGCTGTGCGAGCCACCCACTCGCATCAACTGTCTGCCGTTGAATATTTTATCTCTCGTCATTCGCGACGGCTGCACGAGACCAGATCGCACTATGATACTTCGCCGTCGCTGTGGCAAAGGAGGCGGCCATCTCTCGCCGCACAGCTTTTCCTCTTACGTCGTGCATTCGTGCGGCAAACGTGGTGCAAATTGAAATTCGCGCGCGCACGCTTGCATAAGTAAGCGGCATGGTGGCCGGTGCATGCGGCGGCGGCGACACCCTCCGCATGAATTATTGACATCGCGCGCAATCATCATTTTCGTTGTTTAATTATTTAACTGGGCGCCACGTCGTATGTCACGCGCGTGATTGACGCGCATCGCTCTGTTACCTCCCATATTGATAGAATTAGAAAAAGGAGCGACTAGTGATTTATCCGCGGAAATAAAAGATGTGGAAATATTACTGGGGGATTTTTTTTAGTGGACGATGCACACGGATTGTTTGTTTGTCTCCAGCCGAAGACAGCAAACTTTTGATTGATACGAGAGAAACGAGATCAAAACGGGCGCGCGCAAATAAAAACGCATTTGTACAGGTCTTGTTAGGCGTGCAGCTAGTATTTGATTAAGGAGCATGTTTGCTTTGTAGGCGGTTTTCAATATTAAATTTATTCACATGTTTAATCAACGTCAAAAACTCTTTCATCAAACGCTACTTTCGCAATAAAATTACCTCCAGTTTTATTTGCCTGCCGCACACAGCCGTGAAAGTAATCGAAAATTGATCGATAAGTCATTTTAGTCATTTAGTGTTCTTTAAATTTTCAAATAAAATTTTCAATTAGTAAAACACACAGAAATATAAACTCAGTTTTTAAAAATTTTATTTTTTGGCCGAAAAGTTGAATAAACTCGCAGGTAGAGAAAAAAAAAAGGATTTGAAGTGTTGTGGTTTTGTTTATTAATTTCGGTGTTAATAGGAGTGGCCTTTTGATGCGTGATCCATCCCCGGCGCGCGGCGTTTAAATCTCTTTGCACCGACAGTTCCGGACAGATGTTAAAACCCGCGGCTCATAAAGCATTACGAGCGGCGGTATTTTTGCGCGCTTGGGACTAACTAGCGCGCGCTGCATTAATCCTATCGCGCCAACGTAAGTTGATAGCGCACGCCGCCCTCGCGCATCACAATACCATAAATACGAGCAACTTTGCCCGCGTGGCGTACCAGTTTTTCATTATAAATTAATCAAAACGAGCGCGCGACCCCAGCAGCGCGGAATGCATCCGGGAGTGTTACGCGCGGGACCGATGCCCGTTTTATTCCCTCGCCGGCCCCGAGGCAACCAGGATAAAACCAGACCGGATTCGACCGACAAGCTGGCCAAACATTCGAACGTTACACATGTTATTTGCGACGTGTGGCTTTCTATTTAATTTTTATCTGCTTCATCTGCTAGCATGAGCGATGGCGCATTATAATTATTTCGAACGCGGTGCTGCGTTTTATTGAATTTACGACTTGGTTAATTAATTTTTCGATTATTTTTGATCGTAAATTACACGTGGATTTATTGTCGCGCGCGCAAAACTTACATTCGGGCGATGTAATAATTTATTACTTCACTGTGCGGATGATTCGAATAGTTATTGTTCTGCGTGAGTGACTTTCGGCAAAGGTAATGAAATAAATCCGACAAAATATGCCTCCGAACACAACGCGACGTGATGGAAATGGAAAAGCGTTGTAGGTGCGAAAGTTGCACGGAAATGACGCGGAAATACCACCAGCCGGACTGATAATTAAATTGAGTTTGTAATATCTACACCACTCGACCAATGCAACTTCATTAAACCCGATGGGGTCAGTATAAAAGTTTTTTTTCCAAGCGGTCGATCAAAAAGTAATGATAAAGATGCGACGTGGGCGCAATAACCGAATGGTAACGGCCCACGTTAGACGCGAGACAGTGAAACGAGCATATTACATCACATTTGCAATATAAATGTCGCGCTTCGGAGAGTTTATATGGCGTCATATGTCACCTTTATTCACATTTGCGCGGGGGTGGGTTTTGAGGTGAAGCTGGCACAAGCACACGCTGCAGAAACAAAAAAATAAACGCAACATTTACTTACAATCGACATTCAACATTCGTCTAATTATTTTTCACCCGCGGCGTGAACATGCGCCGCAACTTGTTGCCTTCTGGACTCGCCCAGCGCAAATCTTTAATTAATTTCAGCATTTTAGATTACTGCGGCTGGGTATAATACCATTGTTGCTAAATAGAAAACATGCGCACGTAGGTCGTGAGCGTGCAGCGTTGCGAATGCAAGCCGCGCGCGGAATTGGAGTGAAAATCGAGGGTGCACGCAAAAAAATTCGTTAATTGCCCGCGGGCACGTCACCCACATTCATATATCAACCATTTTCACGTGATCGCTCGCAATTCATTTAATTGAAACCCGTTTATGCGTAATAAATTCATTTGCACGTTTCCTAAATTACGCCCGCCGTGCACGCGCTTTGTTTATGGTCGCTGGGCCGACCCCGACAAGAACTCGTATTAGTTTTATTGTTCCACTAATGATCTGATAATACAGCACTGCCGCAAGTAAGAAATTACAGTAAATCACATCGGTGCGCAAAAAAAAAAACACTGCCCACCTGCGAAATAAATATAGTTGATGATAAATTTTCAGTTACGCATTATTTACGTTTAGTTTAAAGGGCAAGTCGTGTTTTCGGCGGTAATTTTATTTATATTATGCTTATTATTATATAAGTTTTGGACTATGTTTTAATTTAGCCGGTAAGTACACGTTTCAAAAGTGTGTTTAGTTCAGAAAGTATGTGAAATTGGTGTCCGAAATTTGTTTTAATGTTCCAAGTGGTGCGCTGGAGTGCAAAAAAAAAGCTGGCACACACGAGAGTTGCATCTAAATTAAAATCTTGCCTTTGTGCGCGAGCTGCTTTTGTGCATGTTTCGTGTTGGCGCGTCGTGCGCCATTTCGATGATCCCCCGATGCGACAACGCTGCGGCGTGTATTCCGTTTCCCGATGCGGTTGAGATAATTTATTGTTTATGCGAATTCGCGGCCGGCGGCGACAAATTGCGCGCGCGAGTCGCCCGCTCCAAGTTATCCGTCTTCGTTTACGATTATGCATTTCGATACGCGCCCCTCGGAATAAACAAACTCTTTACATATTCAAAAGGAGTGCCTCGCATCCTTCTCCAGCGCTGAAGAAGTAGGGGACTTTCAATTCGTTTCATCGGCGAGACGACGCGCCGACGAGCCGACGAACGAGGAGCGAATTCGTTTATTTTCCATTTTTTTGTGCTGCGTGCCCCGCTTTATCTCCGCAGCGCTTCATATTTTAATATTCCAATAAATGTCTCTCGTTCGGACGCGAGTGGTGGTGGTGGTTGTGCTTGTGTGCCTTTTCGTTAGTCGTCTCTCGATGCGAAGAGCGCTCTCGTCACTGCCGCCGCAGCAGCCGCCGTCAAACGAACATCTTACATTATTTAAAGTTTATTTTTTGCTGTTTGCACGTCTCCGCTTAATGTTTACTTTTATTAGGTCGCCTTTTGTGCGCTATTTATTATTCATTTTTGCGATGAATTTTAATTAAAAGCGTTCGCAAACAGACACGAAATAATTGCGAATGTGCGGAATAACATCGGCGCGCGATTCGCGATCTTGACAAAGTGCGAAAACTTGCCGCTGTACACAGCAACTAGTTTTAGTTATTTTTAATTATTTGCGCGGAGCGATCGGCTCCTTTCACTCCCAGCATGTTTTTAGATGGCAAACAAACAGTTATCTCGTCGACGGCGTCTGAATGGGGGCGGACTGTCGCCTCGGCGTGCAATTACATTTGTGCACGACTGTTGAAAGCTTTTACACTTCGCAAGCGCTTTCTATTTATTTTAAGTATTGAATTCGATATTCGTCGACTGCGGACGTACCTTTGATTCCGGCGCGACACGCAAATCTAAACATTCAACGCAAAAATTAGTTCCAAGTACACATTCACGTTCACAATCAAGCAATTTATCTTAAATTAATTAATTACTTTCTCACACGCAAAATTTCACGCGTTTTTACACCTTGTTCGGGAAAATTATCAGCAAACTATTTTAAAGTAATGATAAAAATATTTTTAAACTTGGCTAAGTAAGTTTTAACTAAAATTTCAACAGAAGTCTGACTTAAAACTGAAAATTTTGCGAAATAAAACACGAGTTAAAAATAGATTTATGGCTGGACATAATAGGAATTCCCCATGTGCTATGAGCGTAAGAGTTTGACGGAACGCGAAAAACATGCCATAGCAGCGGAGGCCAAGTCCATTGTTATTCATGATCGAGGAGCGGCGGCGTCCAACATGCGCGTGCTTATAAATTTGCCGCATGTAGATTTTTTCGCCTCGTGAATATTGGAAAATGAATTTCGCTCATAATGCGCACTTGTGAGAAATGTCGAACATATTTTACGTCATGTGCCGCCCCCCTAGTTTACTCCCAGCAACTAGAAAGCGTCACATAGTGGCATTTGTTCCTCTAAGTGCGCGCCCTCCACATACTTGCGAATATTTTTAATAACAACCCGTGCGCGCTGCGAATTTTATATTAAATTCCGTGGTTTCATTAGATGTCGAGACGACCGAGGCACTCCGGCTTATTGCTCGACGGTTTTTTCGCCCGGCGGCGCCCGGTGGCGTCTAATTTGCGGACGTAATCTAAAATTGCTAAATTTACATCTGTTGTCCTAGAAGTTGCCGGCGCTAGTGCTTCCTGCTGGGTAGTGCGCAGTCAATTACGAGAGCGCCGGCATTCTTGCCGGCTCCCGGCGGCGGCTAAGTGTATCTACTTCTGTGTTGCGAAGAGAGGAGCTTGGTCGCGGGTCGAGCAGAGCGCATCAGCATCAGCAACGGCGCGTGCAATTCGAATACATGAACCGTAAACGTATCGCCGTATTGTTTTCGCCCCCGTAATGGGGGCGACATCACGGCGAAACTATCAGAGAGGCAAACAGCCGCTTTTGCTGCAATTTTGTTTTGAATTTAATACTTTTTAACAACGTTACTGCGCGTGCCGGGAGAGCAGGTAGGATTCGTACATTTTTACTTGACGCCATATTAAAACTAAACTATATAATATATTCGAATAAGTTTAATGTCCCTATATAGCCTATATATCTGCCTATAATTATAGTATGGTACAGCTCCGTCACAAATCACACAGACAGAATTATGATCAGTTTTCCAAAATGGAAATCGTACGAAAGTACCCCACACACGGGGTACCTTCGTGCATAGTGTGGGTACTTTCGTACATGATGGGGTACCTTCATACAGTCAAAGAAAATAAACAATTGTTGATTAAATTTAATCATTTATTGAGATCAATTTAACACAGAATCAGCATTTTTGTATTAAGAACCAAGATATATTATTTAGGTATTCATAGGTATCATATAATATGCATTTGCTTCATTATCAGTCTTTGTAGTTTTCTTTTGCTTCTTTAAATTAAATGACTCTTTCGATTGAGATTTCCTCTTTATTGAAGATGCGTTATCTGCATCTAAGACAAGATGTAGAGCTTTGATGGCCTTAGCTTTTTGTTTTTTCTCTTGCACTTGCTTCTTCAATAGTCTTCCTTTTTCTATTTCTGCCAGTCTATCTTTTTGTATCCTAGTGCCTAGCTTTCCTTTCCTTGTTTTCTTTATTGAATCTCTTCCACTCTAGGATATGGCCTGACTAACTCTGGGGTGATCAACCCCACAGCAGCAATCTGTTACTGTTGTAGGTGATAGCAAAGATGGAGACACAGATGATGAACAACTTGGAAGGTTTTGTTGAATAAACTCTGTCTGTAATCATCGTCGCCAGAAAAGCTAACCTATTAAAAGGCCATATTCCGGCCTTCTCAAAGGCATGAGTGATATTTTTACCAGTAAAGGATTCAAAATATGCTATCTTAGCCAGTCGTGGTATATTATATATATTGAGGGTTTTGCCTGGGTTATTCACGTGCCAATCGTTAAAAGCTATCTTGAGTTTAGCCTTAAACGGTCCAAATACTCCGATGTCTAAAGGCTGGAGACGATGTGTCGTGTGGGGTGGAAAGGATAGATAAATAATCCCATTATCACGAGCATAGTTTACAGCTTCAATAGTCACATGGCTCTCATGGTTGTCGACAAGCAACAAAATGGGATTATCTTTAGAGCACGACGATTTCTTTTGGATGTGTTTCAGTACCTCTATAAATATAGCAGAAGTAATCCATCCATTTTTTGTTGCAACTCCCAGGCTTCCTTCTGGTGCACCTGTCATAAAGTGGTCCTTGAAGTGAACCCTCGGGAAGATAAATAGTGGTGGAATTGTATTACCACTAGCTGAAATTATTCCTCCAAATGTAACTAGTTCTCCCCTCTCTGCTGACACAAGTTGGCCTATTTGTTTTTGATTCTTTTCAGCTAAAACTTTAGGTGTGCTCAGCACTGTGGAAATTCCGGACTCATCAAAATTAAAAATACGATCTGAAGTAAATTTGTACTTTGTTAGAACCTTTTCAAGGTTATTATAAAAATCAGTTACAGCAGTCTTGTTAAAAGCAAATGATCTAGCGGCGCTGGTATTTTCAGGCTTTCTAAGACTCAGGTTTCCGTTTCGCCTGCGGAAACTATCCAACCATTCTTTACCAGCCATTTTATTATGATGCCAACTCGGATGAAAATTAAGCTGATTGGCTTTTGCAAACTCATATGCCAATTTTCTGACCTGGATGATCGTCAGACCGTAGTGCATTTTGGAGCATTCAATAATGTAATTGTTTAAAAGGGCTTCCTCCTCAGTTGAAAACACCTGATTTGACGTAAACTTGGAAGTGAACGCACGGGTAGGCATATTTTCGGCAGCTTCTTGTTGATGAAACTTTTTCAGACGACTTTCGAGTGTTGTTGGTTTGACGCCATATTTTTGTGCAGATTTTCTAATAGATAATGTCTTATCCAAAACTTCTTTTATCGCCGATTCTATTGCACCTTCATCTACCTCTCCCGTCCTCGTCCCCTTTTTAATATATATTCGCGGCATGGTTCTGTAACAATATTAGATTTTACTGAAAAATAGATACATTTAAATGTCCAGTCAGGCACGGGGAGCATTCGTACACGTACGAATCTACCCCACCCCCTACCTGTACGAAGGTTCCCCAACACCAAAAAAAACAATTAATATCGAAAATAAAAATAACCGCTGAAACTGGGCCAAAATCTATATTTACATGCTAAACTAAGTTATTCCTTCACAAACTGTGTACATTCACTTTTACAATAGGAATAAAGCGTGAATAAACAAAGATGTTTAAAAACATAACCAAAAAAATACTTACTTGGCGCGAAATCACGTTACGACTCGTTGCGTCGAAGCCGGCGGCTGCACTGACGTCTCACCCCGCGAGTAACCTATGCGTGCGAGTGGGTCTCACGCACACAAACACAGACCTGTCAAAGTATTCTACAGTGGTAGGAATAAGGACTGTACGAATGCTCCTACTGTACGAATCCTACCTGCTCTCCCCGATGTTAAAATAATCAAAAAGGAGAAGAAGGAGAGGAAAAAAGTCGCGTCCGGACTCTCGACTCGGCGTGCTCTTTATATTTCTATTCGGCGGACTCTTAAAAATTGCGCAGCTTAAACTGTCCCCAAGTTTGCTACCCCACGTTCCGCGCCCGCCGCTTTATGTGTGTTCGGGCGAATCCTTCTGCGCGTGGATCGGCCAAGAGCGGAGAAAAGTAGCAATTTAGATGGTAATTAGACAATTAAACTCACGAAATCTTTCTACAGTGGTTTACACACTTTTCCACCGACGAGCGCCTTCCCTCAGCCTCTTGGACAGATTGAGCTCATTTTTCTTTGGACAACTTTCCCGCTCGTTTTTATATCTGTGTCGAGCAAACAAAATGCGCGGGTTTAAATATTCGATACGGAATGACTAACACGACTTTATTAAAATTTCTCGTACAACAACAATGTATAGATATTGTTAATTTGAAGAGCCAGCGCACAATAAAATAAATTCCGTAATAAACGCGACGTCACGTTCGGTAATTACAAAGGCAATGAGCTGCACTTAAACGAACAAACAGATTTTAAGTGTTTAAACTTTTTGAATTTGAATTTTCATGCGAATCATAGTCGTGGGGCGCATGCGCGGCGGACTTTAACAACGAAACGGATTAATGATCCTCGTCGCATTAAAATGCGCAGCGGCGAGGTGGCGAGATGGCGCGAACTTTCGAAACAATTTTCGCGTTTCGGAATTAAATTTGTCAAACGCGTCCGGGTTTAACACGGTCCGCCGGGCCGTGGCGGTGTGGTAAGTGCGGCGGCGGCAGCGGTCTTTGGACGCACTCGTAACGCCACGCCGGCGCTCATAAATGAACAATAAGACATTAAGCCATGCCAACTATTATTTAGTTTTATTAGCCATTGTAGCACTTTATGCCTGGGGGCAGTTTTTGATTACTTCACTCCCGAGGGTAATAAGTAATAAAGGAGCGCACGGAGTTAAACAATTTCGGCGCGCTGCCGTTTTTATTCCGAAACTAAAAATTGAAACATTATTAAAATTCTGAAAGAGAGTGGTTGGAGGTCAAAGGGTCAAGCTGTGCTATTGCTGCCTGCGCGCGCTTAATGACCATTCGATGTTTATAATCCCGTCCCGGCTCGGGGTGCTGCTGTCCAGACTTTAATTGCGAGTTTTTTTCCTACAAGTGGTGCGCCAAAGATTTTTATGTCAATTGAATTCGCTGCCGGCCGACGGCGAGCGCACACAAAGCGAATTTTAATGAGCAAAGTTATTATTTCGCGAGATTATTTATAATAACTGAACGGAAAACGCCGCAGCGAGTCACGAAGGCAACAACATGCTAATTTAGTTTGTGCACGATTGTCTTTGCGCTTCTTTGCAGCTGGCGGCGATTTTTTTGCGCCCGCGCGCTTATTAAAATTTATTGAAATGAAAAATACCGGAAGCACAGTCTGGAAGGGTTTGAACTGAGCGCGCGCTAATCGAACAGCAAGTTGTGTGCGCGGAAAAAAAGCAAATCGCATCACAGGCAATTTGGTCGATTCGGCGTCAATAATTGAAAGAGTTAATTACGATACGTGCGAGTTGGGCGCTGGGCAGGGCGCAAATAACGCGGATTTTCCTACGATTTCGTGCGCTAATGCCTGCAAAGTTCGATATTGTGTAATAACCGGTCGCGTCCGAAACTTACAAACTGTAATTAGTTTCGAAATTCAGTACACAATGCACATTCATTCTACACCTGCATGCGTTATTTTTACAGCGCACAACTCGTAATAACATATAATTCACCGGCGGCGGCGGCAGCGCGAGCAAAAAATCGCTTTTTACTGCATTTGTTTTGCTTCTTCGGCTACCTACGGGTAATCTAGTGATTTCTATTAGAGCGCAATTTCCGGGTGGTGGACGAAAAACGCCCGGCGAGTCGAAACATTTTCGTGTTTGCCAGGCGGGCGCGTCTCCGCTCCACCATTAGGCAAATTTAAAATCAAAAAACTGTCAATGCCACGTCTATACACTGCTGTATATATACATTTTTTGTTTCGTTAAGTCTTTCATTCCGCCGGAATGAAGTTCGCATATTTGTGCAATTTCACGCCGATAGCGTCACTGACGTGCAGCAGCCGCGATGCATTGCGACAGCTCGCTGAAAATAACAAAGGCCTCGTCATTGAGTAAAAAAAAATAAACATAAATTTCAAATACGCCCAAATTGCGTGTGAACTCAAAGACGAACCTGAAAATTGCAGCAGCAGTGGCGGTGGTGTAAAGTAGGGGGCTGTAGTTAATTAACCGCTTTGTTTGCACTCGTGACGGGCGATGGAGAATAATATTTGTTATTCTTAATAAATGCCGGCGTGTGCATGTGGGAAATTGCTCCGTAATTACACATACGAATCGCTTTATTGATTTCCAGTGCGGCCTTTAATTGAGTGTTATATATCTTGCAATCAAACAATAATTTGTGCGCAAACGAGAGAACAAAAAAATGCATACAATCTAATTGAAAAATAACTTCGAGTAGTTATTAGTAACAGAATGCTAATAAAATTTTAAACAAATTACAAAAATTCATAATTAAATAAACTATGCGCTTGAAATTGTTGAAATTTGTATATTATTGCAGCGCAATGCGATAATAATAGCAGTAAAAGAATTTTAAATTAAAGTTTGAAGCGTCCTTTAATATTTTCCGCATCGCTATCCACTGATATTACGAATATCGCCGATTACACTGGACGTATATCCAATTTTCATGCCCGCCTAAGCGGCGAATGAATACCTGCATCGAAAAGGTAATTGCATCGATAATAAATCTAGCGAGGAAAAAAGCGCCCGCGCGCGCGCGAGCGCCGACCGAATGGAACGACCGAAAAATACAACAAAACAATAAACCATTTAAATCCGTTTGTATTTTTCTTGTTGTTGGAGCGACTTTTTTATATGCCGCAGCGAACTAATGACTCGCGACTAATGCCGTTTAAATGCGGGGCCGCGCTTTTCGAATATCTCTCGCCGCCGCCGCCCCCCCGCGGCCTGAAACCCAAATCGGTACTTATTGCGCACAGCGAGCGATTTTGTTATGTCGTTATCATGACCGGACTTGCCACTACAATATTACGCGGTGATTTACGTTTTAAAGCCGGCGCAGGTCTCAGCGGTGCCTCTCGGCGGCGGCTGCCGAGGATATTTACTTTGCGAACCGCGGGCTTTCTTGTTTTCGCCCGCCGCCGCCTTTCGGCGAGCGAAAATAAACAAGCGCGCGGTCGACTGCGCTGGTCAATGTTAACGCACCACCACCACCGCCACTGCCACTGCCGCCGCTATGCATAATCATAACGTGAAAAAATCATTAAAACATATTTTTATTATGCAAAAAATAAAGTGTGTAGACTGCCGGCGGCGTAGCGCGTAACGACACCATTTCCCACGTGAAATCTTTTACGTTTATGTTCGCATATCTTTGTGCGGTAATAAATCGTGGGGGCGGTTTATTGCTTCTTGATAAAAACGCAAAGATTGCACTGAAACATTTATAATGAGCCCCTGCTGGGCCTAATCAACGTCGGTTGGTTTTTTCGTGCGAAAAAAAAATCCGTCGCTCGTCATTAATCAGCAATTAACTTTTCATGCACCTTGTAATGATTAATTCATGAGGTATGCTCACGCCCCGCCGGAGGAATTAGTCTTCTAGGTGTTTGTTATGAGTTTATTGTCGATTGATTGATTTAAAATGAATTAAAATGTTTTTTTGCTTGGAAAAACACGGCAGGTAGATAAATTACGTGCGATCTTTGATTTGAGACTCCCCGCCGACATGCAATAGTCTTAGCTCTTATTGGGAATGTAGAAAATTCATTGTCCAACGGACATGTCCCAGCCCCCTGTCTCGAAGTTGTTCAGCCGGCGTTCCCGAAGGTCGGAACAACACTAGCTGTTCGGGATGACATACGCGCACCGATAACGCTTGCTCTTATTTTCCATCTTTCAATCTTTCCATCTGTCCGTTTTCCGTCTCGGTTCGCCTCACGATCGAAAACAATAAGCAGCGCGCGAGCGTATATTGGAAAACCGACGATCGCCCAGCATCCGGAAATGCTCCTTACTCACTCTCCGCGACGTGTCCATGTTCGCAGCGGTCGGCGTTTCATTGAATCCCATCGCATTGTGCTCGACGCGGCGGCTTTAAAAATATTTCGCTTTCTTTACAGTTTTCTTACCAGCCAGTGTCCGTACGTGCTCCAACTATCTATCTAGATGCGTGGCGCGGCACATAAATGATGAATTCAATTGCACGCCGCCGGAAAGCTAGCGAGCCGAACGCGAAAAGGCGAATCACAGAGTGAACCCAGGACGAGAGATTAACTGCTAATACTCATAGCTCATAGTCATAGCCCTTACATACATCCACAGGGGTTTTTATCGATTGCGAGCGGCGTTTGATTGGCACAGCACAACACGCCGAACGCACGTTGTATAACAAGGAAAAGCGAATTGGAATCGGCGAAATCTCGCGAGGATATGAGGCGCGGAAGGCAAGTGGAGCGGGGGCGGCGCGCCGGCACTACAGGGGCTTTTATTTACGCCGCCAGACAGCTGTCATCCAGCCGCCGACAATCGCTGCACGTCGAGCATATATACGACGTGTTTCGCAGATTCGTGGCGTGCGCTTTTATTACGCTAACGTGTCTCATCCGGGATGTAATTTCACTTCCTTCAACATGCAATGCGCTTAATTTTGTCATTTTTCATCGACGCCTGTTTGATTTTTGTCTCATGCCGAGACATCCTGAGTGTTATTGTTCGCAGTTATCCCGGTATTTTCTCCGCAGACTCTGTTAAGTTGAGCCGAGGCGAGTTCCTGCCGGAAACAAAACAGCAAACCGGATTATCAATTCATATTTACATCAGTTGGAGGATTTTTTTCTCTGTTAAGTTGGCTGGAATTGTTTTAAATGCCGCTGTAGGTATTTATGTGTTTTCGGAAAGAATTCGATCAATTTCTACTCACAATAACCGCCGCTGCATATTTTCGCTGCCTCTGCGCGTGAGGGTTTATTTGAATTTTTATCCTCGTGTTGCAATCAAAGATGCATATTTTTACCGGACGGCTTGCACATGGGATTAACCGAAACTCAAAAAATTTACGTTGATTTGCCGTATTGTTTACGGCGGCTGGCGCAAACAATATGAGTGCTTGTTTTTAATCTCGTCGATGCGACGCGATGCGTAATTCGATTCCGCGCAACGCACGATTGGAAAATCGCCCAATTTTCATTTGTTTGCCGCGTTTGATTTGCGCCGCCCGTCTGCGTCCACATCGTTTATCATAATACACTAACAATTGTATTCCTGTTTTTTTTTTCCGTCTTTCATCTACGTAAATCGGCAATTACAACCCTCATTGGGGTTTTTGTGTTGTGCGCTGCGCACTTTTCTGTTTATATTTGGATTTGCGCTGTGTTTGCTGCGCAAATGTTTGCGATGTAACCAAAGTAGATAAAATCATAATCTTTATCTTGTCCGGCCATCCCGGGCCCCTGACAATCAACTAACGATCGTGCGCTCGTCCGGGCCAAACAAACAAACACCCAATAAAGTCAACTCGGCACTAATGCACTTTAATGCACGTTAAATGTACAACCAAACCAAGCGCGCCGTCGGTGGTTGCTGGATTTCCGATTTGCAATCGTATGTCAAGCAAAACGCATAAGCCGCCGTCAACTGGCCAACTCTCGCCAACATTCAGCGCGGATACGCCCGGTACACACACCTTTGCTGCTAGTGTGGTCATATCGAGTGTTCGCTGAACTTCAACTAATCCGAAAACACTTCACACCATTATTTTATCCTCGACGCGCTCAAGTTGTTTATTTAATAATAGTTTCGAGTGGAATTTCATTAGATCCTCATTAGTTATGTGCAATCTAATAACCGTAGTGAATTCCTAACGTCCAGCCCGCACACTCGGTGGAAATGCGATGCCTGTACGCATCAGGAAGTAACATGAAGCAACGAAGCAAAATCCGAAATCCACTCGAACGAAGAGTAATCCGATAGGTTGCACATACATTTCGACAATCAATTAGCCAACTATCGGCCGCAAATCGCGCACCGCTGCCCTGCGGGGGGCAAGCGTCCAAAATAGAAACTTCGATGTGTCCATTCTCCAAGTTTCGTGCTCCATGCGCACACACAAATCATGTCGAGATGTGTTTACATTGTTCGCGCCATGCCGAAATATCAGCGCACACCTCGCCAAACCAAACTATGTATATTCCACGCGTACATCATGATGAATTGCTATGTTTTGATCATGCGCTTAATTAAAACGATTGGGGATTATCGCAATTTGTGGCAATCGAGAATGCATCATATAGTTGTGTTTAATTCCGGTTTAATACGCTGTACGTATAAGTTTCTCAGCGCGATGCGGAAGTCATGTCTTTGGTGCGTCGCCCTCTTAACTTAACTCTTAACTAACTGGCCGCCGCCGCCGCAGCAGCACAAACAACCCGCGGCGAACTATAAAACACTCGTTGAACTCGCAACAAACACACTGGCAAGATGACAGGGCCGGGTCGAGCGACAGCGGAGCGAAGGACATTAATTTCAATTTGCATGCGGCGGCGGGGGCGACCGCAACGCGAAATTCACACTCGGCGGGTCGTAATGTCTGCTTAAATAGTGTCCACACATTTGCATCACAAGCGCGCGTATATATCAATCCTGCTTCTTGGCGCGGACCCGCGGGCGTCCTTCAAACACGACAATATGTAAATGCGCGTATCAGTGATGGTACACGTGTTTCACGCGCGCGCCCCGTGCTAATTTACAACTTTTATCAACTGCGCCATCGTGCGCGCACTCGGAATTAATAATATATTGCGGAAGATATGCGCGCCGCACGTACTTTGTACTTAAACGCGGGGGCGTATGTTCGTCGAACAATGCAACAGACGAGTAATGAATCGAATATCATGTTACCGACGACGAAATTTTAATGATTTCCAACAAAAAATACGATTTTCTACTGTTACACAAACTCCAGACGTTGGTTTTGTGTTTTATTATTGAAATGTAAAAAGGAGATGCCTTGGGCTTCAGGATGATAATTCGTAAAGCGTATGTGGTCCCGGCAAGCGTTCCGTATTAAATTAACCCTCGCGCCCACTTACGTACCCGGCGCGCACTCACAATCCAGTCATTGGTAATTAAAAAACCGGCCACTATCATCCTGCAAAGCCGCAGGAAGCGCTTCAAAGCGGTGGGATTCGGCCACGCGTGCGGTGATACACCCTCCGGCAGGTCACGCGCGCACAAATCAATTCGCACCGCGATGACTGGTAATTAATAGGCCGGTACGTACGGTCCGCGGCCATATTTCAAAAGAGATTAGGTCGTGGATATTCGCGCTGATATTTACAACCAGCGGGCGGCCGCATTCCTTGCGCCTTTATCAACCCCGAGGAGCGCACGTACGTGTGTAACTTTCGTGCATGTTTCCGGTGCGGGCGGCAATAATGGTCAGGGGCACTCGTCCTTCGGGCGCGCCGCGCCGTGGGAGTCCGTGGGTGGCGGCGTAGCTTTGCGGCCCGCCGCAAATGAAATTTATAGCACTTAATTGTTACCTTCGTTTACCTTTGCTTTTGATTATGCCCGCGCTCTCACACCTTGGAATTCCTTCGATATGACAAATAGCACGTGGAGAACGCCCTTTTTACTTCTACCACTACACGATGTTTTTGTTTGTGCGCGACGTTTTACTCTCGCGCCGCCACTCCAATTTGATGTCCGGATAGATTTTCGTTCGTTCAATTCCATTAGCCGTAATTAGGTCGTGGCGTGCGGCACGTTTTTATGCAACCGATTGTGAAAATTTAAAAAGCGGATTCGCCGTGCAAATTAACGCCCGGCGAATGTTATTAGTTCGCGTCGATTCGGGCAAGTTTTTTGTTCGCGCCCGAGCCGGAAACGTCGCGCGAAACTAAACTGAATATAAATTCGCGATTAGTGGAATATAGCGGATTAAGTTCTTCGGGCTTTGGAAATTTTCTTCGACGCCTGGGCGGGCCGAGGGCGTGCGGACACATTGGAATGGAATGAAACGAAGACAATGAAGCGTGTGCATCAAAAGAGGAAAGCAAAAGCAAAGCGCGGGCGCTAAGAAAAGGGAAAAGTACGGATTCCAGTCCAGGAGACCATGAAAAAGAGTGAGAATCGCATGCAAATCGAGCACAAATAATGGGGGCGTACGTTCGATATATTTCGGTATTAAAACCTGATTATTTGATAAAAATGCTAAAGATGTTTTTGGCGATGCAATCGCCGATTAAACGTGCGCGGATTTTCAATAGCGTTGGAATGTAAACATTTATTTTATGTTTGTGACATGTTACGCCCGATACATTTCACCGCAGGACAGAAAGAGTCATACGAGCCTCGGATGCGCACTTCTGGCATTCGGGCGGTTGGCGAACGAGTGAAGAAGTTTCACAAAAGCACCGCCGCCGCACAAAGCGACCTCAATTGAAGTGGTTTACTTGAAGAAATGTGGGGCAATTCGTCGTCGCACGTACTACACGTGGTCGTTGCGGATGCTTCGCGCGCGCGGCTTACGACTTCGCGCGTTTATTATTTCAATTTGCGGGCGCCGGCTTTATTTAGTCACTTTAATTTAACAACGCGCGGCGACAATTTGTCTTTTATAGGCGGCCCCATGCGCAATAAACACCGAAACACAGATTGCCACGTGCGCTGGTGAAAAGTTGGTGCTGGCGGCGGCGGCGAAAACGAGACGCGCCACAACACACCACTCGACGTGACACGGAAATAACGGCTGCCACCTTTTCGCACTCCACGCGGAAGGATCCCACGCGGCGATGCGGAATTAATTGCGAATTAAGCGCGTATTTTATTCGCCGCATTGAAAAATAAGCGCTCGCGCTGAAAGTTAGACGCGCGCGCGCGGGCGTCATTTGCATATGATGCGTGTGTTTACACGGCGAACACATTTACATACGCGTCGATTAATTCGCGCCCCCGCCCGCGAAACTTTTGCATTAATTACAACGTTAAACACAGGAGGTCCTTTGGCACTTCATCCTCTTTGCGCGCGGCGGCACGCATTCGTCGTCGGGGGCGAGCGATACACGTACATATACGGAATGTTTGATTTGCCGACATGCAAGGCGGAAAATCCACCGAACGACAGGAAGCAAACAAATCGGGCGGAGCAGCACGACCAGCGTGCGGCGTAACGAGATTTCATACGTCGTGCCGGCTGCTATTTCAACGTGATTAGTTTGCCGTTTGCATTTCGCATCGCGAAATTGAAACATTAGGTATTAGCAGCCTACGCCGCCTACGCCTTGCATGCAACAAGGTTGATATGTATATGAGCGGTTGCGGAAAGCCCCCGAGAAGCGTGGCACGCCAAAGTGGAGAATGTCGGAGTGGAAACGAAGCGCTGAAAGGATTTGAAGGGTACTAAATGCCTGTTAGATCGCCTGATGGCGCATACTATCTATGAAAATTAATCGCAAATCGATGCGTGCGACCATAGCAAGCAAATCTTTACACTGGCGCCCCGGAAAAAATCGCCTATTCAAATTTGCGGTCATAAATTACAGTTGACTTG
This sequence comes from Dalotia coriaria, assembly GCF_025399875.1. Classification (NCBI taxonomy): domain Eukaryota; kingdom Metazoa; phylum Arthropoda; class Insecta; order Coleoptera; family Staphylinidae; genus Dalotia; species Dalotia coriaria. The sequence goes on along the minus strand of NW_027045443.1, from coordinate 7,416,186 downwards.
ACGAAACTGACTCAACTCTGCGGCGGTGGGGTTCATCATAATACTGGCCAAGGGCACACAAGCCATATTTGCAACGCACACACCATTTCGCCGAGTATAAACTATAACATACTGTAATTTACGGACGGGTTGTTTGCAGTCGCGTGCGCGGTTTTAACACAATTGCAAATGGGCTTCATTTTCCCTCGGCAAGTATACGCACATAATAGGCAATATGCAATTTTATCGCAAACCAGCGGAGATTATTTTCGGTATCATTACGTTAATTCATTTGCTGGAAACAAGCGTATGGTCTACATTTCATTTCAGCTGGTATAAACAAATCTATAAATTGCCTATCGGGGGCATTAACTTCAACTCAAGCCGTGGGTTGATTGTCAAATTGCTTTTTATCGACGTTTGCTTTTATCGACAGCTAATATCTATTTTTCAGTAAATATATTTCTGTCATATGAAATAAATGTCAAACACACACGAAATTAGTTACAGCGGAAATATTTGGATAAGTACCTATTAGCAGTCGTTTGAGCTAATTGTATCACATAAATATAAATGTTAATTAATGATTTTTATTGTCACACAATTGACAATAATTAATTTTTCTTTGTTATTACCTGGTCATACTGGTAATTTGCTTTATTGGCGTTGATGAATATTATATTTACTCAGTAAAAAAAAATTCTAGGTCTTATTTAACAACACGAGTCACTCTTACCTAATTGCCAAGTTACTCCACTCTGCTGATAAAAGTACACTGTAACTATCGATGACAACAAGTCGAAATATTCAGGCGTCATTAGTAGTCCATTACCATCGGAATCAATAACAATGGTAATATTAAGCAGTTAGTGAAAAGCGCGTGCAGTAAAACACACGCGCGTTTTTCTCGTCATTAGAAACAAATTTGGTGCTGCTCCCCTTCGTTTATTTATTGTTTTTGATAACGGGTCGTGCGTTTTATATCGCGATTTTGTCATATATAGAAATCAAGCTCGCATCGATCGGCATTGATGACGAAATTGAGAAGGCATTACTGGCAGATATGATTTACCATTATCCATCTGCCCGCTTGCCTCCGGCGACGGCAAGATGTTTAATCAGGTGTATCCTCGAGTTGATACATGAGCATACGTGGTAGTCATTAGGTATATGCATTATGCTCTTGTGTCGGCTGGTGATGTATATGCATTAACATGTATATGCAATTGATTGGGGACAGTGTGTTGGGCGGGAATGGTGTCGGCCCCAAATTGCACTGATTGTCACAAGTGATTGGATATCTTAGTGGTGGGATTAGTGTACTGACACCCGCTCGAACACGGTTAAGTAGTATTTAGTCGATAAATAGTATGTTTGGTGTTCGGTTGAAATTGTTGTTATTTTGGATGATGAGGTAATGCACTCCACGACGCCGCCTGTACGTGTATTAATTTGCCAGTTTGATTGACGACGTTCGAGGCGTTTGCAAAGTGTGCAAAGTGTGTTCAAAGGCTTCTTTGTAGCGAGTTCCGCCAACACTGCCGCCGCTTTGTTATTGGCGAACTTTATGCGGTTGACGTTATCACCGTGCGCTCGTTTGACGCGACGGGCGTCGGCCCAAAACTCGCGACGCGTTTGTATAACACACGCGATCGGATGCATGCGATGATGATACCCACCCCGCGCGTGGGATTCCTATTAGCGGCGCCGGCGGCCCGGCGCGCACTTGTATGCGAGAGACTTCTAATTTACTTATTGTTAGTTTCTCGGCGAAAGTTTAATTCCCAATTGGAGCGCGTGGGTGAGCGAAAACTAGCAGCGCGAAGTTGCTCTTCTTGTTCCTACAGCGCGAAATTCACTGCCGCCTCCGGAGCGGGTATGAAAAACGAGCGTAAAAAATTAATTAGGCATTAAAACTGAACACATCCCCAGCAGGCGGCCAATTAACGTAGTGCTGGTCTTTCATCTTGAGAGAGGCAACTAATGTTGCAAACGACAAAATTACAGGTGAGACCGCTTTGTCCTTCGCTGGATATTAAAGGCTCTGCTTTTTGTTGCAGATACTTGCGGACTTAAGGATGTGCGCGTTATTATACCGCCAGCGGTGGTACGCGGGGATCGCGCACTTCTACGCTGCCACTACGACCTGGAGACAGATCAGTTGTACTCCGTGAAATGGTACAAGGGTCAAAGGGAGTTCTACAGGTTCACACTACGCGATGACCCACCAATCAAACAGTTCCCGATTGATGGGTTGCACGTCGCGCTGGAACTTTCCAACGCGACACATCTCACCTTGGATAATGTTTCAATGGACAACAGCGGCGTGTACAACTGCGAGATTTCAGCGGATGCGCCTTCGTTTTTCACAGGCGTCCAGAATGGCACTTTACAGGTACACTGGTCTCGTAAAGTTGTGAAGTTGTAAAACTTTAAAACACGCTGCAAATTTTGATGTAGGTCGTGGAGGTGCCAACGCATGACCCCAATATCACCGGGCTGAAGCATCGCTACAAAATTGGAGAGACCCTGAAGGCGCAGTGCACCTCGCGGGATTCCACGCCCGCGGCCAACCTCACCTGGATGGTGAATGATGAGCCAGCGCAAGCCACGCACATCCGACACAATCATACCAAGCGCATTGGCTACAGCAATTTGTACACGTAAGTTCTTTGGAAAAACTTTTTCGTTTATTATTGCTACGCAGCAAGTTTTCCGCGGCGAAGTCAATTCGTCGATAATAATTTGTACATTTCAACTCTGAGAGCTCATAGCAGGATCTCGATCATTAGCTGGACTTGATTGTGCAGAAGCGAACATTGCGCATCGTTACAGATTGTTCTGTTCTGTTGTGAACTGCACAACATGCCAATCCGGTCGAAAGTTCTCAATGATCTGAAATTTTTCATTAATTTTTGTTCTCCGCCGGTTGCGTTGTTTTTGTTGCGGTTGGTTTTCGCGATGCAGCATTGGAATCGATTACTACCCGACAGTTTTCGAATTCCTGCGATAGACTCAATCAAACTCCGCATTTTAATATAACACGCGTGTTCATTTCGCATTTCCAATAAGCTCACTGCGGTTTGCTACTGGCAGGCACGAAACAAACTCCGTCGAACAACCAAACCAAAACTCAATTAACGCATGCACTCTCTCCGAGTGCGCGCATAATGAATGACGATGTGATTAATCAGAACGCGCGTAACTTCCAACTGTTGTGTGACTAGCGAATTACGAAATGCGAATGGTACAAAAAGTATTCAAACAAAGGTCGTCGGCTGCTTGCTTCATTTCCAGCAGCAGTGGCAGCGGCGGCGTGCCCCGGACCACCGACGAGCGCACGAAGAGCGAAGAACGAAAAGACGCACATTACATGATGATTAGTCTATTCACGTAATCTCTAACTGGGTGGGTTAACTAATGAATGCTCTGCGCTGGTTATCGGCGGATTGTATACGAATTCAATTCATGCATGCATTTTAATTACCATGCCCATTTGATGTCATTCAAAGTCATTCGAACTCGCTGGAAGTTCAAGTTGCCGAGTTTAATATTCATAGGTAAGTGGAAAGTGAAACAAAAAAGAGAGAGATAACTGTTTGGAGATGCGGGCAACGGCCACTTTTGTTTGAAGATACTTTCGCAGTGTAAGTACCATTCGCTCGAGCAAGGTAATGAGATAATTTTAGAGAATAACTAGTGACATAATTAAGTTCACTCACTGCTGAATGCGCCGCCGTCTCTGAATGGTTATCTTTTTTCTTTGTACAAACTTAACGCACAATAAAATTATTAGCTGCAAACGTGTGCTGTATTATAAAAACAAGCAAAAAAAAAGGAAAAAAAAACCGCTTTTATTAGCACACCGAATAACATTTGGACTGCGTGGCAAAAAGGCGCGCACTAATAACATTACGAATTATTAATCTGCGCGCGCGGCGCCGCTTCTCGCTGACGCCGTCTATTGTTTGAGTTTTTAAAAAGTTTTTAATACCTCCACGTACCTTGTGCGTCGGGCATCATTTTTTAAAAAGTTTTATGACCAACTGCTTCAACTATTCATACAAGAGCGCATCCGACGGACGCGCTGATGAATTTGCCTGATACACCCGAGAGCGAACTTTCGTGTTTCGGTGCGCCGATAAATGCGAATAACACAACCCGCCGCAAAACTGTAACGAACGCCCAACTCGAAACAAACAACACACCGAAAAAAAATCGCGAAATCGAAAAACTCTGCGAAATATTCCGTGAATAATATCCGTATCCGGACATTGAAAGCAATTTTAAGTTCGGCATTCAGCGTTAATTATGCATCGCAATTAATTCAGCTATTGTCCTGTGAAGACTGGCCGGAGTCGTTCTATGCGCGCAACTTGCGACATTCGATGACAATCGAAACTTATCAGCAATCTAACTAGTTTATCCGTTGATATAGTTAGCTGTTGGCCTGCGGGCATGCTGGCTTTGTTTGCGTTGTCGATCGAAGTTGCGACGCAATGCGATGCAAGACAAGGCCAGCCCGCTTTCGGGGATATTCACGATTCAGCAGATGCAGCTGCATTTACGACTGTTTCAAGCCCCGTAAATGGTGATTCGAACTTTCAATGCATCCCCGGGAAAAAGTGCGATGCGTTGGAAATTTTAACCTTTTCATCCTCGACGTCAAATTACAGCCGGCAAAAACTAACAGCGCAGGTAGATAACGAATTTTTCAATTTTGAGTTCGGGGCTTGTTTTTCGTTCACGGTGTTAGAACGGACTAGAATAACTAGATGAAGTCCTTAAATGAAGTGCTTGCTGCACATAGTCGCTGGTAATCGGCTTAAAAGCAGAGCGCGTCCGCAACTAAACAAGTTTTAATTGCGGAAAAAGACGAGCGCGCTGGCCACGTTAACAAAACAATGTTAGGAATTTGTTAAATTCATCACGCTGACCGCCGGATAATTAAAATGTATTCCTTTCGTTGCATAGTGGGCTTGTCGCAAAGAAGCCAAGAACCCACTACCACCCACACCCCTTCCTCGTACTTCTCCTGCTGCTCCTCAACTAGTGACGAAGTTCCGAACGCGCGGTCGAAAACTACGAGTTGGCGAAAGTTAATAACGTGCGACCATTCTGTTTCAGCGCGCACTCGAAATTGCAATTGCAAATAACCGAGGATCACTTCGCCCACGGCAAGTTGAAGATCCGATGCATCGCGTCCATGCTGAACGTGTACCATCAGAGCTCCGAGAAGAGTGTCTACCAGGAGCAGCCGCCTCGGTTGCGCACCACGCCACGACTCAGCAGCCCAGCGCCCGCCGCCGACTGGGACTTCACCCTGTCCGAACGGATACCGCAGAGCACACGTAAGTTACAGTCCTCATTATTCTCCGCATGTTTTGCCCCCGCTTGGAATGCTTTTGCATGTTGACAAATCTGCCACTAAATCGTTTGCTCTCTGCTCGCTCGGTCGATGAATCACGTCGATTGGTTTATAGATGTTTGCCGCGCCGGCTGCGCCGTCGGTGGCGATAATAATATTTATTATAAATTGCCGGCATTCGTTTTTACGTCGGCGCCGTTGTTGTCAAGGCACGTACACGGCGCCCCGCCGGGCTTTCACTCATCCTCGTCATTCCGAAGAAAGCGCAGGACGCAGGGGTGCGCTCGTTCACCGTGCACCGTTTTTACGACACCATCCTGGCGAAACGCATGAAGTACGCGTTGCATTTATTCAACTCCTGGTCTTATTCAACTAGTTCAACGAGTCTGTTACGCGAATTCCGAAACAATTAGCCGACATTTCAGCAGCGCGCATTATCATTTCGAAAACGAGAAAGAAAATTCATGTGGAAAACTTGTGTTGCCGGTGAATGTAAACAAACTCGTTCGGAATTACTTAATTGACGTTCGTGACTGCGATAATGATTTCGGCGACGTACTGTATGCTTTCGGTAAGTGGGAGTTCGCTTTTTGTTCGGCGCTCGTATTGTACGTATAGCTAACCCGTCGCGAACCAGGCATTCCAGCACTTTTCACGTCGTTTCTATTATATGGCTAGACATTCGCCATAAGTACTCGCATTTCGGCGAATATGGACGAATGGCGCGCCGAGGGTAATTTGTTAAAATAGAAAAATCGCGATACATTTCGACTCGCGGCGCGCTCGCCTACAAAAGCGAACTGGTTTTTGACAAATCACACACACGACACCATAATTAATACCACGGGCTTGTTATTATTATCTGTAATGACATAAATACATCAAAATACACCCACGGCAATATTGGGCGGAAAAGCAAACAAATTATTCGCCAATATGGATTCTATACGTCACCGCGATAATTGTTTCTCAGTTTTAATTCAATTACACCTAATGAATGCAATTTTGTGTTTGTTGATGCTGAAAATTGGTGGAAAACGGCGGGTTTTCTAAATTCTATCATTACTTAGTTAGTTACTGCGTAATTACCGTCTGGATTTTCACATGCGACATGTCTTGCGAAAGCTTTCCATCTTCGTATCGTCACTTTCGCCTCGCATTCCGTATCTTCGTCGTGGTTGTCGCGTGTGATCACGGAAACGCGCCGAACGTCAGGCGATGAAGCGTTATCCGGTTTGTTTGCGTTGAAACGCACGCCGTTTGAAATTAATTTCGGCTCTTTTCGGCATTCATCTGATTGCTTTCGCCATTCGCATCTTGAAGGAAAATGTCTTTTTGTATATTGTTGCTGCTTTCTTCACAAACGCTGTGCTTACTGCTATTTTCGAGTTTGTTGTTTTGGAAATTGTCGACTTGCATAGGTAATTAAGCTTTTAAGTTGGTTTCGTTTTAATTTCACGCATGTCAAAGGCACTTTTTGTGGCGCACACTTTTTTGTCCAGAATCTGTGTGCTTCGCTAGAAAAAAGCATATTGCACGTACGACATCAATAACGCTATTAAAACTTGCCGTAAACACTAAAAAAAACTCAGCCGAAGCATGACTACACGCTCACACAACGCAGCGGATTTTATTCCGTCCGCTTGTCGCATGCATCGTTAGCCGCCGGTCGCGTTTCTGCACGCAACGCGCACCACCAAGCCAATCAAAAAGCCAAAAAATATCGTCAATGGCAAAATATCCACAGCGCGCCCATGAATATGTTGTTTTGCAGTGATATTCTCGGCGACAACCTCCGGCGCCGTCTGCGCGTCTTCTCATCCTTCGAATCTTCTGCTCGTACTTCTTCTGCCGCTGCTGCGCTTGATTAGTTCGACGCAGCGACTGCAACTGCGACGGCTCGATACGAGCGTGATACATCGGTGAAATGTATTTTCATCCATAGTACTACTAGCTAAACGATAAATGAATATGCACTACGATTCGCATTCGCATAACCGAGAGACAACTTCCATTGATTTTTGTGATAACATATTTAAGCGGAGGATTTGTAAACACTTAAAACTATGGAGTACTGATCGCAGTATAAGAACGATTCAAACACATGTTCGAAAATTATAACAAATTATAAACACAGATGTAAAGAAATATTTCGCATTCTGCGTGTCGTTGCTTTGATTCGGTCCTTGGCGTCGACCGCAAATGAATTTAACTGATTGTTACCCAATGGATTGAATGGAACAACGGGGATTGACGGGCGCCGATGAAAATGATATTTACATGTTCTCTTGAAAACAATCCTACGAATACGCATTAAGTCTATTTTACTTACCTGTTATTGATGAAAATGGACAAATGAATGAAATGTAAGATATATTTAAAATTGATTACTATGAGGATGTATAGAAGAGAAACCAAAACAAAACTAAACAAGAACATTAACTATATTATATTATACTAACAAATGTGGATAACTATTAAAATTATTTTCTAAATGTACTTCTGGGATTCCTGTGCAGTTTAACACCTTCGTTTTATTTTCGTTTGAAATGTCTGTGCCGTTATAAAATTTCTTTCTTCTCCAACTTTTACTTTTGACGTACTCAAGCGCAAAGTCGTCAACAACTCGTCATTTCATAGTTTGAACCGGCAGTGTTGGGAACACCGCCCGGGGGTGTAAGTACGTTTTGCATTTCATTGCCGCGATTGCATTATTCTTTTCGACTTTATTCGCCGCTCGCAATTTTTCCCGGTCTCGTTGTTGCAGTCGTTAGTTGGATGAACACTTTTTGCTCGCTGGCGCTGGCCGCGGAATCGTTTGGCCGCGCTCCAACTTTTCCGCCGCCCGAACTTTGTTACTTTCGGACTTCTCGGCGGCGCAAAATAATGGAGCACTTTTCACTTAAGTTTACTGGTGGCCGCGCGAGACGCTCCACGAGTTTCACGACGCCGCCTCGGTTCATATAGCAGCAGATTTTCGTTAGCGTTGGCGATGGCGGAGGCGCTGGCGACGACGGACCGGAAGTCGGCAGAGGAAGCCCGTCCGACTGGCCGGAAAGGAAAAGCCAAGTTAGCATTGATTGCGGAGTTCTTCTGTCCGCGTCCAGCATTAACATTCAATATATCTTCGGCAAGAAAACGCTCGTAGGTTTTTTTTTTCGGCGTCACGTGCCATAAATAGAAAAATATTGTTTTTATTGCCCTGTAGCCGGTTTGCTGGCACTCGTAAACGGGGATTGCATGCTTGCAGCGATTGCACCGATTGCGAGACGGACACTTCAAGCCCCATTAATATTTATCCACGGCTCGAGTGGTGCGCGAGTGCAGAACAAGAACCGGAGCTTCGATTTCGATTCCCGCATTCTGAATCCACCCAACATGCCCATAAAGCGTATCCTTAATTGTTATGGACGCTGGGCCGGGCGCAATTCGCGCAATTACCAATTGTCCCGGATTACATGGAATGTTTTAATTAATCTGCATCCCCAGCACAACATCCATTACTCTAGGGTCGGGGGTGTGCTCATCTGGTGTCGAATCGGACGCTTTCCGCTCGCTCGCGTGTGGCATTCGTATTGTGCCCTGGCTAGCGCTGCTGGCCGGAAAGGACGGCGGATCGTTTACGAGCGGATATATCCCGTCGCCCGTGCGAGGGGACGTGACCGGCCCGCGCACCTGCATGTGAAGAGTTCTTCGCGACGTTTCCGTCCGCCGGTGCGGCCGCATCGATTAAGGAACGGTCGTAACGCCGCATCGGAAGCGGCGCTGCTATGTGAGCCGACTACCTATGCGTCGTCACCTTCGTAAAAAGATATCGCGTCGAGGTAACGAGTATGTAACATTCCAGTGATGATACCTATTTAGTAAGTGGCGAAAACGCGATTGGACTCGATGGAAAGGTGCGCCTGCATGCGGAATCAGTGCCGGATCTTTGGTCGGCCGGGAGGCGGCAAAAATTAGATTGCACGGGAATTTAAACAAGTCCTCCAACTATTCCGTTAATATTTTGTTCGTTTTGCGCTCGCACACGTCGGAAAAGTGCAAGAGTTCACCATTTTAGATTGCAGCCGATCCAGAAATCCAGCACTGAGGTGCTGACTATCACTGGAAACTACATAATATAAAATTTGCTACAATTCAGCGTTTTCGGAGTGCGACACGTCCACTCCGCACGCGCCAATTGAATTCCTTATTCACCATTTCAATTTTTGCGTGCTCGTCAAAACCCGCCGGTAGTAAAACTCGCCCGGAACTAAGTAAAAATAAATATATTACTCATTCAATTACATAGAGAACATCTGTGCATAATACGTCATCGTAACATGATCAATCAACATCATATTCTAAATTGATAACAGAACCTCCTGAATTTTAAAGCGTATTCATTAGAATGGTAAAAAAATTATTCAACACATGATCACATTGCTAGAAAACTTGGCGTTAACTTTACGATATTTTATTTTATTTCTCTTAGGCACTAATAAAGCGAAAGCTGAATCGGTGATGATGACTTGACCGTAAGTATGAAAGGTCCTTCCTGGCCGGGTAGGAATGTCGTGGGCGTTATGATCAAGCATCCTGCGGGAATGTTGTCGAGTTCGAGGATGACGAAACCGGAGCGGTACGACCCGGAGGAAGTTGTCCGGAACGGCGCTGTGACGCTATCATCCTCCAAACTTTTGATCGTGATATCGAAACCCACCTGGTATTGCTTCGGACCTTTCAACTCCACTAAGATCTTGCTTTCCGTTGCCCCGCTTATCTCCAACTTGCACTTCGGATTGTTACGGTACGTGGCCTGGTGGTTGCCACAACCGCCCGCAGTAGCACCTTTCCATTCACCGGAAATCTGGTAAATTCAAAGACGAAACAATGGTTTAATCTGCAAAGGTAAGTGATTATTATAAATACAATACCTCCTTCTTGTATCGATATGGTTCCTCGATTTTTTTCAATCCAAACGGACAAGTTGCATAAGCGCGTAATGAATAATAAATGGTGGCAGTTTTCTCGTACTGTGATATGACTAGAGTAAACTTCCTGCATGAGTTTGGTGTTAATATGATTTTGCATAAATAATGCGGGCTATTTATTCGTACTCCATCGATGTAAGGCGGCGGATCCACTGGAAACGAACAAATTAGTTGACATTTCTCAACCGTAAGTTCTTAAATGAATCTCTTACTTGGATAATATACGCGTTTGCCATTATTCTTGTAAACTAGCACGGTGATATACTCCCGGTTCTCCTTGAAATCTTCAATGTCCATTATATGTCTAGTGAGCAATATCCAAACAGCCCCTGTCGCTTCATTGCTAATATCTAACTCAAACTGTGGGTTGGCTCCAATTGTGTAAACGTCTCGTGTGGGACCCATTCCAGCCTTCCATTCGCTAAAGACGCAACATACAATCGACATTACAATATAAACTCTATAAATTTTCGCAAATTATAACTCACGCATGCAGACAATACGTGTATTTAAACAATTCGGGATTCCAATTTAAATAAAATACATCGTAGAATGCGCAAATACTATCGTAGTCTATCCAAAACACTCCATTATCAAACTGCGCCGCACTGTGTGGATCATAATTAAGTTCTGCTTGCAACTCGCGTGTCCAGTGTCGCATATCCAGCTCGGAATAATTGCCGCGCCATCGTAGATGCGACCATGGGTTCTTCAACTGCAGCAGACGCACACCGTTTACAGTGCGCACATTTAGCACAGCGTAGGCGTGAGTAGCCACCAAACCGGTACGATCGGCCTCCGAATCAGACATCTCCCCAGTCGCGACGGTTACCAAAACGTCTCCCTTCGCCATTCGTGTCTCGAGAATATTAAAAAGGCTTTGCTTATTGAAATCAGCGTCTTTAGGTCTAATGGCAACACGTTCAGGTATCCAACCAGTTAAAGCGTGTAGATCTATATTCTAAAAATACAAATTTAATTAGGAATATTACAACGCACAAATTTAAAGAATTCTTACGCTGTTGCTGCCAGGAAAGTCATATCCGCCCATAACTTTCATGTAGGCTTTCTCAAGTAAAGAAATCCAAAATTCGCTCTTGTTTGCAGAGTATGAGCATAGCAATTGTCCGTGGCGATTAATCGGCAGGTAATCATCGATGATAACTTTCCGTGTGACGCCATTCAGGTGCAGTTTGATCATATATTTGCCAAACGGGTTGAGTAGAGGCTTCTTTTCGGCATTTCGTGGGTAGATAATTGCTGTTATCAGTTTGCGCCCGAATTTCTTCTCGTACAAGGCACTGACTGCCAATGATGCAACAAATGAACAGTCGGAGATCACTGTCTGCTTGATACTGTAAAAATCTGGATGATTCCCGAGTAGGATTGTAGGCTCTGGGCAGATATCCTGTGGACGCACCCAGGAATGAAAACTTTGTCGTTGTTTCGGTGCCAGTGCTAAGTGTCCATCTTTATCAGTAAACGGAATCGCGTACTGAAATTTTTCCTTTAAATCGATTGCCATGAAAGGCACATAATCCAGATGGTTGATTTTAGATGTGTGAAATAATACTCGTTTTTCTTCCTCTGTGTAACCATCTGTATTCCCTACAACTTGTAAATGTGCACTGGATCCTCTGTGCAGTTTTGGCAAGGCCTGCCCAACTGCATTCACAGTGTATGCATGACTTCTCTTTGTTGGTGAAGTTTCAGCTGAAGAAGAACTGGGTGAGAATGTGATTCCTTTTAATTCTTCAGCTCTTTCCAAAGCTCGAATGGTCAATTCTTTGGTTTCTCCTTGCATTAACTCTGAATGTTGTGTGACAAACTCAATGGTGTTGGTGTAGAGTTCAATAGCAGTGTCTTGGAGGCCAGCTGCATCTGCTTCCAGAGCTTGTTGCATGAGGAATCTAAATTGCAGCAGCTTCTGGCGACTCTTGTCTTGCTCAGTGTTGACCTGGATAGCTGCATGTTGTTCCAGTAACACTTGACCCCTATTTTTGTATTCCTCAGCCTTGTTTTTAAGGCCTTCAACTTGTACTTCATCACTTACTGCAGCTGCTTGAAAGAGTAATCTTGAGGCAATTTTGTAGAAATAGGCAGCAGCTTCATGCTGACCATCAGAATCAAATTGTACAGCCCTTTTGGCAGCTTCAATTGCATCTTCAACAAACTGAGCAGGAGAACTCATTCTTGTTATGATGTCATGCACTAATTATATTCTGTTTAAGATTTTCACGACTCATCCTGTAAAAGTACAATTAGTACAGATATTATATTTAATAGTTAAAAAAAAGCGTACGGGACTCCCTGTCTTTACAAACACAGAAAATTGATTTAAAATAAAATAATCGCACTGCGTTCCAAACATATTCAACAATAAACCTTCATTATTTGGTTAGATGTTCCAAGTTTTAATACACAAATCCGCATACATGCGACATCTGTGACTGTAATATAGTGTGAATGTAATGTATATACATCCAGCTGATTCTATTGCAGTATCCTATTACAGAGGTGTTTTTAGTTGACGCCCCAAGAATTAGATGGCGTCGCCGCGACTTTAACTATGGCTGCTCTTGCTTTGAATCCTTGTCGCTAGATGGCGCTAGTATGGCCAATTTTGTACGTTATTTCTGCTTTACAGCATTAGCTGCGGTGAGTCCGGCTAGTCTTATCTTATCTCCTTCGTTGCCTTGCAGCAGGTAGTTTCATACCGACCGCGTGTTGATCTAGAGTAATCTAGACGTATTTCGTGTCTCGTGTTATATTTTTAGTTTTTAACACAGCAAATAGTTTTATAATCGTTCTTCAAACAACTATTTAAGTGTGTTCGGTTTTGTTAATATTTAATTTCGCGTGGAATACCAATAAGTGCGAGTTGTTTTATTTCTTACAATTTTGCAACGAAACGTATAGTTATGCTTGTTGCGCTTATCAGTGTTTGTGTATAAACAACTTTTTTATCGCTTTAAACTAGCGCCATGTTGAACTCGTGCATCATGCTGGGACAATTTCAGTCTGTTCCTGTATTCGCGTACATAAAAGTCCTGTATTCGGTACATGAACAATAATTATTATATTGGCACCCATTGACAATAGATGTGTTTAGTGTTTTGTTATCGATGATTTGTGCGTGTAATAGTGCGTTAGTGATCCGACGGGAATTGAATTATTTCGATGCCGAGAATTGGAATAACAATAGGAATTCTCTACACTCCTATCAATTTCAAGTAAGTGTAATCTACATTTGTCCTCGCGAGAATATCACGGGCGCCTAAGCAAGTGATCCAAACATTGTCGGTTAAAATACCGCTTGCAATACGCGATCCGACGGAACGGACTTAATAATTGTGCAGCATAATAAGAGTTCTACAAAGGTTTTTTTCTGTTTCAGCAATAGCATTGATTACTTGATGCACTGGTATGTCTGTAAATAAATTTTCATCATTATTACATTTCTACCTTTAATCGCATTTTACGAATGTCATCATAACTCAATTGTCGCGTGCCGTCGGCTATGTATTTTGTCTCGCTGCAGAATAATGTTCATGAAATGTTTGAATTTTTTCGGGTTAGCGCGCGATCTAGGCGGCTCACTAACTTCAGCGCGGTGTTTAGAGATGTAGAATTAAATTCTCCGTCGGGTGGTATATGTTAGCGGTAGAAGTGTCTCGATTCACGGCACCTTACGAGGCTAGCGGAAAAAGTGACTCGTGTTCAGGGCACCGTAGGAACCTGCGCATAAAAGTGTGAATTTTTCACCCTTTCTCGCGAATTGTTTGCTTTTTTCGGGTTTACGCGCGATCTAGGCGGCTCACTAACTTCAGCGTGGCGTCGAGATATGCGGAATTAAATTCTCCATCGGGTTGTATTTGTTTGTTGCCGGAATTCGGTCTGTAACCCGCGGAAATTCGCATAAAAGGGTGAATTTTTTACCCTTTCTCGCGAATTGTTTGATTTTTTTCGGGTTTGCGCGCGATCTGGGCGGCTCACTAACTTCAGCGTGCTGTTTATGTATGTATGTATGTATGATTTTCGTTGTTTTCAATGTCATTGCAATATCAACCTTGTTTCATATTTGATAAATGTGTTTTGAATTTTTTTAAGTTGATAAATACTTTCAAAGGTTAGATGGCGCTACGATGTAGGTTTTGGTATTAAATATTGCTTGTTGGTGGTAGTGAGTAACACCGTGTCCGTGTGGATCACAAAGGATTTCGCGCTAGAGATAAATTTATTTACCCAGGTATCGAGTTCCTATTTTGTGGAATCAAAACACACCGTTGTTGTTTATATTATATTAGTATCGTAAATTTACATATTATCTAACTCTTTTCATGAATATAACTAACAATTTTTATTTTAATTTAATACATTTTTATTATCTGCAGATGATTACGGACTGTCGTGTTAGCTACCTGGTAAACGAGGAACGACATGCTTGAAATTAATATCACTTAAATATTTGATTTCAAATCTGGCAATCTGTTAGCATAAGAAATCAAAATTACGCAAATCGAATTTTAATTTTTATTACTCTTTACCAATCGAAACTACCGTACATTTATAGATGGCAATAGCATGGACTAAACATTGTAAAATAAACTTGTATTGTTTATTCTATATTTACTAAAGCGTGATCCTTCGACACAAGAATTGTGTTTGTTTGAACACAATATACAATTTTATCGCATTGCCGTGTGTCGTCGTTGCCAGCACCCCATGCCGCATGTTACTGCAGTTTAGTTTAGTTTGATCCAGGTAAATTGCCAAATGCAATTCGTGCACTAACCTCGCCTTGTCTAGTGATGCCGTGGAATTCAAATTCTCCAATGGGTGATATTTAGTTAGCGGTAGAAGTGACTCGATTCAGGGCACCTTACGAGGATAGCGGTAAAAAGTGACTCCGTGTTCAGGGCACCGTAGAAACTCATGAAAATCTTCGCTCAAAAGGTGAATTTTCCCTTTCTCGTGAAATATTTGTATTTTTTGCCTAAGCGGGATCCAGGCGTCTCAATTAACATCAGCGCGACATTTAGAAATACGGAATTAGCATGCCTGTCGGGTTGTATTGCTTGTTGCAGGAATTCGACCTGCAAACCCGCGAAATTTCGCATGTGTTGTGAATTTCACCTTCTCGAAATGTTTGTATTTTTTCGGGTTTGCTGGACTAGGGGTCTCTACTCAACATCAGCGCGGTATTTAGAGATGCGGAATTACATTCCTTCCGTCGAGTCGTATTTCTGTTTATTGTGAATTCGACCTGCACCAAGAAAATTTGCATAAAGGGGTGAATTTCTCACCCTTTCTTCGTGAAATGTTTGTATTTTTTCGGGTTTCTGCTTAGATCTAGGGCTTCACTAACATCATGGTATTTAGATGCGGAATTACATTCTCCGTCGAGTCGTATTTGTTTGTTGCAGGAATTCGACCTGCAACCCGCGAAACTTCGCGCAAAAGCTAATTTTCACCCTTTCTCGTGAAATGTTTGTATTTCTTCGGTTTGCGCGCGATCTAGGCGGTTCAATTAACTTCAAAGTGGGGTAAGTTTAGAGATGCGGAATTAAATTCTCCGTCTACTTTATTTGTTAGTTGCAGGGAATTCGGTCTGCAACCCCGCGAAAATTGCATAAAAGGGTGAATTATTAACCTGCCTCGTGAAATGTTTGTATTTTTTCGGTGCAGCAGCAGCGATCAAGACGGCTCACTAATTTCAGCGCAGTGCTTGGAGATGCGAAATTAAATTCTCCGTCGGGTGGTATTTGTGTGTACAGAATTCGCCCTGCAACTCGCAAAAATCTTTACAAAAGGTGAATTTCACCCTTTCTCGTGAAATGTTTGTATTTTTTCAGGCCATGAACTAGGCGGCTTAATAATTTCTACGCGGTATTTGTAGATGCGGAATTAAATTCTCCATCGGGTATTTGCTTGTTGTAGGAATTCGGCCCACAACCCGCGAAAAATTTGCATAAAGTGTGAATTTTTCACCATTTCTGAAGTGTGAAATGTTTGAATTTTCGGGTTTACGCGCGAACTAGGCGGGCTTAATAATTTCAGCTTCCGGTATTTAGAGATGCGGAATTAAATTCTCCATCGGGTGGTGCATTTGTTTGTTGCAGTGAATTCGTCCTGTAACTCGAAAATTCTCCGTACGAAAAGGGTGAATTTCACCCTTCTTGTGAAATGTTTGTATTTTTTCTGGTTTACGCGCGAATCCAGGCGGGTTTAATAATTTTAGCGCGGTATTTAGAGAGAGGAATTCAAATTCTCCATCGGGTGGTATTTGTTTGTTGGGTGGTAACTGGCCTGCAAACCCCTCAAAATTTGCATAAAGGTGGAATTTAATACCATTTCTAGTGAAATGTTTGTATTTTTCGCTTACGCGCGATCAGTGTCGCAATAACACCACCGCGGTGAGTTTTAGAGATGCGGAATTGGGGGCCCGTCGGTGGTATTGTTTCGCAAAATTCGCCCCAAACCCAAAAACCCCAAAATGTGCGGCACTTTTCACCATTTCTAGTGAAATATGTTTGTATTTTTTCGGGTTTACGCGCGATCTAGGCGTCTCAATAACACCACCGCGTATTTAGAGATGCGGAAATTCAAAATTCCCGTCGGTGTATCGCTCGTTGTGCAGGAATTGACCTGCAACCCCGAAAATTTGCATAAAAGGGTGAAATTTTTCACCATTTCCTAGTGAAATGTTTGTATTTTTCGGGTTTACGCGCGATCTAGGCGTCTCAATAACACCACCGCGGTATTTAGAGATGCGGGAATTAAATTCCTCCGTCGTGGTGGTATTTGTTTGTTGTGGTGGAATTCGGCCTGCAACCTGCGAAAATTTGCATAAAAGGGTGAATTTTTCACCATTTCTGAAGTGTCGCCGTATTTTTTCGGGTTTTCGCGAGAACTAGGAGGCTTACGAACTTCAGCACGGCATTTAGAAAGATGCGGAATTGTTGCAGGAATTTGACCTGCAACCCGCGAAAATTTGCGTAAAATTTTTTGATTGTGAATTTTTCAAATCTTCCATCATCTACATTTTTCTAGTTGCTATCTCTTTAATTTAGAAGTGATATTCACTATCGAAAATCGTGAAAATAAATTATTAAGTATCCATCCTTTTGCCTATTTTTTCTTATGAATTAAAATTTATTAGTTAAATTCCAATTAAACAACCCATTCTTTTCTGTATGCTGAGAGGAATATTGAAAGTAAAAGTAATTTTCGTGTATGTGTATTTCAACATTGTGAATTTTTAGTATCGTCTTCTCAACTACGTTTATCATTTCCGGTTGGGTATAAACAACTTTTTGTTCGGACTGACGCGTGATACCGTTTTACACCTGCCTTGCACCCGAATTTACGCGCAGCGCACACGGCAGTTGTTTTACCGTAGGTCCGCGAGCTTGCCGTCTCTCTAACCACCAATGCGTTTTGGAGGTTTTAAATTCGGATTAATCGTCGTGTACTTTCGACCATCGGCAAAATAAAATTCGCAATTGGGCGTGTGCCTTGATTTGTTTAATGATTTATGGCGTTAGAGTCTTCTGCGAGAAATAAGTGTCCGTTAACCTCTGCATGAGTTTTCAGTTGATAGAACATATTATAGGATAGAAAAATCTCCTGCTGTCGGTGGCCGGTGGATAATTAAAATGTTTCTCGCAAGTTAAGGCGGTTTAACTTAAATTGATTTTTATTCAATTTGAGGGATATTAATTCGGTAGATTAAGCAAACACGTGATGGCATTTTTATCAGAATCTCTTCTAGTCGCGTTTCCGAAAATAAATATGCTTCATTTACTTCCTGCCATAAGCACGGTTTTGAAATTATCTGAGCATTATTAAAATGATGATAAGGCGTGGATCGACCACGCTTACCTTTCTAAGCGTCGGCCGTCGGTTCGGTCATGCTTTATAATCACAAACATTTTAATCATTAAATTCACAATTTCGTTGAATGCACCTGAACGGTTTTGCGTTTCGCTGTCTCAGTAGATATTAATATTTACAAAGCAATAGCGTTTTATCGTCTTTAACCACTGTGTTGCTGGCTGCGCCGTCGTTGCCGCCCGCCGATTTAGATGTTCTTTCCGGCTGGATATTCTATCAATTTTCTATGATGGTGTTTCACCCGTCGGTTACCTTACAGCTTGTCGCCCACCAATGGCCCACCAAACGTGCTTGCTGCGGTTCCACCCCTTGCCCACCATGCCGGCAAACTCTGTTTTATATATATATTGCAGTAATTTGTAAATTTCCCTCTCTCATATTGTAACACTCCCTTTGTAGTTTCGTAAAAATTTCGTAAACACCCGTAAATTAGTTTTCCACCAGCACGTAGGGTAAATTACCTGTAGTGAGCCGTGTGTTCTCAGTTTTGAACATGGAATTTTCTTTCTAGAACACCCTGTATATATATTTCTTTCTTGTGTCCGTGAAAATTTTGCTTTAGCTTGCTGTTTTTAGTATTTTCCCGTTTGTACCTTTAATTTTTCTGGAACACCCTGTATATTAGTTACCTGATCGTCGAGTGAAAATGAGCGGCGTTTGTAGTGTTTGAGAGTTTTGCCTGCACTTTAAATTTTCCTTTTGGTAAATAATTCCCTGCTAGTTTCCATTTTCAATCACCTGAAAATTTGGCTATTTACTTCAATATAATTATTCCGGTATAACTTCATGAAGTAGTAGAACTGTAGAACTTGATGGCACAGAGCGGCTGTGCAGGTCGTAAGTCCTGTTTCAATATGTGGCGACATGTAATTCTAAGGTTGACTTGTAAAATATAAACTTGTATTCTATTGTTAATAAATAAATAGTAAGATACATTGACTTCTTTGATTTTGTGTACCCCTTCTATCATTTCAGGAACAGGTTCCCAAGAGCGTTCCCTCTCTCAGGGGATGAACCCCTAATTATAAAAATTGTTAAGATATCCTGTATGATTTGTGTTCTCCATCTTCTTACTTCAGCTACAGGCCTGTATCGATGTAAGCACATTTTTGGGTGTCCCCTCTTGAGGCGACTTAAAAACTTAAAATATTTTTACAAGTCCCAAAAGGATGTCCTTATAAGGAGTTCTCTCTCTCTGGGTGATCCCCCACCATAAAAATTCGCTGTTGATATGCCTGATAAATTCCGGGATGAAGCAAGAGACATCAGCTGTAGGATGGGCCGGGAGCAATGGACGAACTGAAGCAGTGGAGGATCGACCAGAAGCGCCGAGGCGCTCTGGGAGATCGACCTGTGACTGTCTTATAAACGACACGTGCCAAAAAATTCTAAAAATTCCGTCACCCCTATTCTCTTTCTTCCCAAAATTCTCTCTTCCTTCTACTTCTCTCCTATTCTCTCTGCTGCTCTCTGACTTGCTCTTCCATCCATCTTCTACTTATTCCTATTGTTGTCGCACTCTCTTCTCTTCTTAACTTATTTAATATTCTCCGATTTTGTGGTATGCAAACCTATTACTTCTTAAATTTTATTATTTCAATAAACTGTTTCTCATTAAATCGAGATTCGAACCATGAAACCACGAATTCTAGTATGCTAGCGTACGCAATACCGCCAAAGGAGCCACCGAGCCTCATATCAAACTTATTCGTTTCAGGTATAAATGTTATTGTATTTGTTACCTTTTAAAACAAATAAATATTTATTTACTTGAAATACAATGGTAGGTAGTAATGAGAGGGGTGAGTATAAGCTGGCAAAGTTAGTAAATACTGTACGCTATACCCTCACAATATCGCCAAAACGATATTTTACTAAACCATTGCAAGTCAATGCAAGTATTTATTAAGCCTGATGTGGATGGACCGTCAGGTGGAGCTGACAATACTTCTGCGTCTTGAATTATAAGCCAGTTGTATATAAGTTATGGTAGAGTCATCGGTATTTGTCAAGCTGTAGTAGGTGTGCTGGATGAGACCTCTAATGGTCGAAATAGCTATCCACATCAGGCTTGATAAATACTTGCATTGACTTGTAATGTTTAGTAAAATATCGTTTTAAGGGATATTGTGAGGGTATAGCGTACAGTAAGCGTTTACTTAATCCTTTACTTAGCTAATTTATTTACTTGTTATTCGCATTTCAAACACGTACTATCAAATGCGGTTTCTAAATCTAATTTGTCCAATGCCGGTTCGCGACAAATATACCTAGCAAATGTAATATTAAAAGTATGTTTATTGCAATTCATACAATCACAAGAGTTACGTTGAATTTTTAAAAATTATTTGTTAAAATTGAATTATTTTCAGAGCATTTACTTATTCAACGGTTACCTTCGCTTTTCCCAATCGTCTGATAAATTCATTGCGTCTGAAACATCTTCACTAATTGCTTAATTCCATCGAATGTTACGTTGCAGTTACCATGTGCACTCTCGGTTAAAATGTTCCACGGGGACAAATGTTTAGTTTCACAAATAATATCATTACGCAAACAAAACCACTGGGACGGACTTAGCCGATGTAAGATATCCGACGGTCGACGCAAAACCTGCGCACATTGTAAAACACAAAAATCACAAGAAACGCACAAACCAGTTTTCACAAGATCGACTTGTGAACAAACACGTGTGTAAAGGAACAACATCGCACGATCGACTAAACAAGGAAAGATATACTCGTAGCAGGCTACGGAACATAGGTAAAGTAGATAAGGAAATGATAAGAATTTCCAATACTCACAATTGAATGCGGGCACGATTGTACACCGACGTCACGTTCAAGCTCCTTGACATCTAAAAACAAACACAAATCAGATGCGCTGTGATTTTTGACTTTAATTCATTTTTAATTCGCTTAATTAACTAAAACTTTATAGCACCTAAATATAAAGATAACAAAAATAAGATATAATATGGTAATTGTCAATAACTGCAGTCGATTGCCAATTGAATATTGCACTTTAAAAACCCGCGAAGTAATACTAGGGAGCTGCGCTAAGACTGCACAACTAACACTGCCGGAGCCAAGGACTGATGACAAGGTTGAGCGCGTAAGCAAAGTAAAGTGCGCAGCGGATGCGTACATGATTGATTCTACCGGTAAGTTCGTTTAAATGCATACGCAACAAACGCACCCTTTCATGCGAATTTTTGTGGGTTGCAGGTCGAATTCCTGCAACAAACAAATACCACCCGATGGAGAATTTAATTCCGCATCTCTAAACAGCACGCTGAAGTTAGTGAGCTGCCTAGATCGCGCGTAAACCCAAAAAAATACGAGTACAAACATTTCACGCGAAGCGCAACGAGTTCTACGGCACACACACACAACTGTCAATATAACTCGCGTTTCGTAATTTTCTCGCAATAAGTTTCTATACGGGGAGATACAGAATTAAATTCTGCATCTGGAAAAATGATTCCGAACTTATTGTGACACCGCGTTCGCGTGTTCTTTAAAAACTACAATTCCAAGCGCAACGACTACAACGGCGCACACACACACACAACTTTCAATATGACTCGCGTTTCGTAATTTTCTCGCAATAAGTTTCTATACGGGGAGATACAGAAATAAATTCTACATCTGGGAAAATTATTCCGAACTTATTGTGACATCGCGTTCGCATGTTATTTAAAAAAAAACTTCAATTCCAAGCGCAACGAGTACAACGGCGCACACACACAACTTTCAATATAACTCGCGTTTCGAAATTTTCTCCCAATAAATTTCGACACGAGGAGATACAGAATTAAATTCTGCATCTGGGAAAATTATTCCGAACTGAGAGATGAAATTTTAAGTCTTAAGAAAAAATTGCCAAGGGGGTGCTTGATACTTTTTTCAACGATTTTCAAAAAATTCATATCTCTTAAACTAAAAGAGACAGCTACCAACGAATTGTTGATTATGAAAGATTGGAACATTTTCTATCAGATAAAAATACAAAATAATTATATTTCCTACAGTAAAAGGTCGAAAAACGCGACTAAAAGTGCTAAAAGTGACATTTTGCAATTTTTGCCCATTTTATTCAATCGCGAATATCTCGTAAATTAAAAGAGATAAATAGGATCTGATCGCAGCGTCTTAATCTACGGACCAATCTCTATCAGATAGATAGTTAAAACCGAAATCTGAGAGATGAAATTTTAAGTCTTAAGAAAAAATTGCCAAGTTAGGATAGAAGCGGAAATCTGAGAGGGGATGCTTGATACTTTTTTCGACGATTTTCAAAAATTCATATCTCTTAAACTAAAAGAGATAGAAACCCACGAATTGTTGATTATGATAGATTGGCAGATTCTCTATCAGATAAAAATATTAAATAATTATATTTCCTACAGTAAAAGGTCGAAAAACGCGACTAAAAGTGCTAAAAAGAGACATTTATCAATTTTTGGTCATTTTATTAAATCGCGAATATCTCGTAAACTAAAAGAGATAAATAGGATCTGATCGCAGCGTCTTAATCTACGGACTTTTCTCTATCAGATAGGATACTTGCAGTTCAAATAGAAATTGATGTGAATGCGCCTGGTTAGCGGCGGCTTGGTGCCCCGGGCAAATATAATCCGATTAACGATTGAGCTCTGCTCGTAATCGAATGCAGCAATTCACCATTCGCCAGTGAAGCGTTTTACATTGTTTCCTCGTCATTAAATTATGATACTGTGAATATTCCAATAATTTCCAGCGGAAATACAGCAAATTATTATGAAAACTGTATTTAACAGCCAATTAGGTACACGTAGATTTTATAGACATAGTTGTTTTATTGTATACCTACGGCGGTAATTAGAAATTTACATTGTAATTTAATTAATTGCCAAAATTGTAAAAACTGACAAAAATATCCGAAATGCATATTTTTAAAAATCACTTATTTTATTATATTAGGCGCATTATTCAAGCTAATAAAGTTAGTGTACAAAATAAACAAAAAAATACTGGGCTTCTGTGAAATGAGAGCAAACAGAAAAAATATTCTTTTTTATGGTTAAGTGAGATAAATGTTTGTGATAAATACTAAAAAGATGATCCCTATGCCTGTACACCTGAAGAAGAAAAAAACTTGAAAAGCTGTCGACATTTATTTGAAGAACGCCTTGCGTTACTGGATTATTCACAGGCCTGCGCGCAGATCATCCACGTCTGACTGTCAAGTGAATAAGAAGTCGAATAAATCAAATAAATCGTAACTTTCAAAGCCGCCGTGCACCGTATGCATAAGATAAAATTTTTAAGAATGCGAATACAACTTGAAATGTGAAATATGTGGGTTAATATTTAAAAACAACATTTGTCTTAATACTCTAAAGATAAAGCAAAAAACAAATCTTTGTTGATACTTTGACAATTTTTTAGAGAACTTTAAATTATCAAAAATATTCTTTTTGTTAAATTTTCTCATTTTTCATTAAATTTAACTGTAGTGAAGCATTTGCAAATTATTGTGTATATTATGAATGTAAAATACAGTAAATATTAATCACAAATTTTAGTATATCCAATATTATATAACAAGCGGATGTTTTTAAAAAAATATTTGAATTTTATTCTAGTGAGTTCTGTCCGTTGCATTTTAGTGTTATACATATTCTACAATAGTGCGCAAATTGCTATTTTTATTGAGTCGTTTCAACTATAAATTGAGTACCAATAAATTTGTCATAAAAAATATAAATATTTGATTTTTCACACTTAATTTACAATACACAATCATAATTTCCTACCTGAAGTGATACAAAATGAATTTCTCTTAACTGATCTTTATGTGGCTATAAATTTTTGCTTAGAAATGCGTTTTTGGCACTTTCGTTTGGAGACAATATGCAGAATAGCGTAAGCAATTTCCGCCGCCCCTTTGCCGAATCATAAAGACATCAAACGCTTGAGCGAACCGACCAGTCCCCAAATCTGGATGCGGGTGAGTGTGGGAAAGCCGTAAAATTCTAAAAAGAACGCGTGCGGGCACACACATATCACGTATGCGCCGTCGAGAAACGGAAACGCGCGCGATGGATGTGACAAAAAAGTGCAAACACCGTAAAGACCGAAACGAGCGTGCCGAATAATGGCGAATGGGTCTGAGGCAGGAAACAAAGCACAAACAATCTTTGGGGCTCAAAGCCAACAGAAAAAACCCGACGGGAAAAAAAGCCCTAAACAATACGCGTCGAATGATAACAAGTGAAAAGTGAAACAAAATACCGAGCTAATTCAAAATCGTTCGTGCTGATAATACTCGAAATGTCAAAATAACCGAATAACAGGTTAAAAGTGTACGCAACAACAGAAATGAAAAGCACAAAAAATTTATGTGTGATTTTAATTTCGCTTGGTGCTTTCCATTACTGTATTGTTTCAAGAGCGTGATAAAATACGAAAATCACTCCAGGAATAAACAAAAAGCATGAAAAGTAATCCCTTCAAAGCTTTGCAGCTTGTCGCGCAGAAGGATTAAAGTGAAGCTTTGACCATCCGTTGCCACAAAGGACGCTTTACGAGTTGCGCAAGCAAAAATTCAAGACGACAAAAAAACCGACAAGACTAAAAATAAAATAAAACCTTTGTAAATACCCAGATATAATTTTCGTAATAAAATGAAACTTACAATTTATACTAAATTGCTGCTGATAGTTTTTGATATAAATTTCCAATTTGTTTGGAGGCCTCAGGGGGATACGTTTATAATGAGAGCTTCAATTTCAATTTGCGCTTTGTACTGCTCGGTTGATGATGCTCGATTTGAATTTTTGTCGTCCCTAGCCGGACGCGAGCGGGCCCAGCTTGGCTCATCCGCAACCACTTTGTGTTATTTCGCGTCCGTAAATTTTGAATTTGCACTCGAGCAATAATGGTTTCTAGAAGTGGGCAAAGCGGCATATATCACGAGACGAGGGGCGGCGCGGTGCGCTCGTGAACCGTGTAACGTCCGAACGCATTGTTCATCGTACAAAATGGAAGCGAATCTCTTGAGGTTGGGCTGAACACACCGCGGCGGAGGTGCGCGCACTTTGCAGCTAGGTTACGCTCGTTTTTGGTGGACTCACAAAAGCCCAAAGTGCCGCCTGTTTCCGAATACATCACAATTATGGCCTTGTTACATGTCAGCGCGGATAGTTTTCACGTGAAAGGAAAATTTTCCTGTTCTTTTGAAATATATATCTTCAAGATGAAATATTTTTACAACCGGAATTTTGAAAAATTGTAATTTTTATCAAAACTAAAAACTTATCTAATTAAAATTTTAGTAAATGAATAATGCAATTAATATATGTTATTGAATTGATGTAGTATCTAATTTCGTAAATGTAAAATAATATTATGTTACAACTGTGCGTGGTTTCCCGGTATTTCCCGTATTTTGACGCTTGCTTCGATGTTTATTGTTACAATTTGGTAAATGGCACGCGTTAGGAGCTGTATTAACGCACGTAACATCCGAACACATCGAGTGCTTTAACGTCGGACGCAATCATTTGCGATGGCGGCGTCCGGAAAACAGCCGATGCCCGGCGCTGCCACCAATCGGCACCTCCACCAGTGCGCGCAGCGTGTGATTACTCCATTCAACCACAGTAGCTCTCTAGTTCAACATGTCGGTACCCAAGCACCCTCTAATAATTAACGCACACGGTTGTTTATTGCATTATCGTTGTTTGTTCATTTTAGCCAAGTAAATGTACTCGAATGCGACCCAAAACAATTTCAAAATTTCACAATTTCAATTTCACGTGCAAAGATTTTCGATTTTTGATTTGATACACTGATTGCATCCTTGCTTGCATCCCTATTGTATAAAGCGGTTGTTGCGTGAGTCGTTATCGAGCGAGGAATTTGAGAGAAACAATAGCACAAACAATGCAATGTTTGTTCCAGCGACGCGATGAAAAGCTCTGCAAAGCTCGTATAACATAAGGTGAAACAGACGCGTTGCAGGCGCGCGAAAGGTTTGCGTGTAGAGCGGTCGTACATCGGCGGATGTTACAAACAAAAGTTACATCAAAATTCCGACGGAAACAGAGCATTATGTGCACTCACTACCACCAACAAGCAATATTTAATGCAAAACCGTACATCGTAGCGCCATCTAACCTTTGAAATTATTTATCAACTTAAAAATATTCAAAACACATTTATCAAATATGCAACAAGATTGATATTACAATGAAATTGAAAACAATGAAATGAAAGAAAAAAAAGTGGCGAGCCGCATGTAGCTAAGAACGAACTGAAACGATCGAACGTTTGTAGCGCTAGCGCAACAGAACGGAGCTGGTTCAACGCGAAAACAGAAGGTGTTTAGTCACCAACACCAGTATTAAATGGCAGCAATATCTGCATTGAAAACAACGCGATTTACCGAATTAACACTTCGTCATTGCAACTCGCGAGAAGCACCGCACAGGTACGCGCGACTGCCCGAATGCAATACACTTAAGTCGTATCGCTGCGCGTGAGTTCACACGGCAAGAAGATTGGCGGAGGTAAACAAACAAACTGATGAAAACACAATGTGACGTACAAAACCGCGTAATCTTACCGGGCCCGCAATTCGCCAACTTAGGCGATGTGCACTCACTACTACCAACAAACAAGTTGCAATAAACGAAAAAATTCAAACATTGCCCGGAAAAACAATGAGAAATCACAGTTTTACGCAAATTTTCGCGGGTTGCAGGAAGAAGTCCTGCAACAAATAAATACAACCCGACGGAGAATTTAATTCCGCATCTCCAAACGCCACGCTGAAGTTAATGAGGCGAAAAGGTCGCGTGCAATCCCGAAAAAATACAAACATTGCAAGAGAAAAGGTGACATAAATCACCCATTTATGCAAATTTTCGCGAGTTGCAGGTCGAATTCCTGCAACACACAAATACCACCCGACGGAGAATATAATTCCGCACCTCTAGACGCCGCGCTCAAGTTAGTAAGCCGCCTAGATCGCGCGTAAATCCGAAAAAATCAAACGATTCCCGAGAAAGGGAGAAAAATTCACACTTTTATGCGCGGGTTCCTACGGTGCCCTGAACACAAGTCACTTTTATCGCTAGCCTCGTAAGGTGCCGTGAATCGAGTCACTTCTACCGCTAACAAATGCCACTCGACGGAGAATTTAATTGAACATCTCTAAACACCGCGCTGAAATTAGTGAGCCGCCTAGATCGCGCGCAAACCCGAAGAAATACAAACATGTCACTAACATTTTTCTGCAGCGAGACAGAATACATAGCCGACGGCGCGCGACAATTGAGTTATGATGACATTCGTAAAATGCGATTAAAGGTAGAAATCTAATGATGAAAAAATATTTACAGACATACCAGTGCATCAAGTAATCTTTCCGTCGAATCGCATATTGCAAGCGGCATTTTAACCGACAATGTTTGGATCACTTGCTTAGGCGCCCGTGATATTCTCGCGAGGACAAATGCAGATTACACTTACTTGAAATTGATAGGAGTGTAGAGAATTCCTATTGCTATCCCAATTCTCGGCATCGAAATAATTCAAGTCCCGTCGGATCACTAACGTACTGTTACACGCACAAGTCATCGATAACAAAACACTAAACACATCTATTGTCAATGGGTGCCAATATAATAATTATTTTTCATGTACCGAATACAGAACATTTATGTACGCGAATACAGGAATAGACTGAAACTGTCTCAGCATGATGCACTAGTTCAACATGGCGCTAGTCTAAAGCGATAAAAAAGTTGTTTATACACAAACACTGATAAGTGAAACAAGCATAACTACACGTTTCGTTGCAAAATTGTAAGAAATAAAACAACTCGCACTTATTGGTATTCCACGCGAAATTAAATATTAACAAAACCGAACACACTTAAATAGTTGTTTGAAGAACAAATATAAAGCTATTTGCTGTGTTAAAAACTAAAAATATAACACGAGACACGAAATACGTCTAGATCAACACGCGGCCGGTGTGAAACTACCTGCTGCAAGGCAACGAAGGAGATAAGAGATAAGACTAGTCGCAGCCAATGCTGTAAAGCAGAAATAAATAACAAAATTGGTCATACTAGCGCCATCTAGTGTCGCAAACCGATCAATAACAAGTTGAATATATACGCTCGCGCCATCTAGTTTCCGCGGCGCAAACTAGTAGTGTTTACAGGAAACTTCACTGTCAATATTAAATGCTCAAAGCATCAACGAAAATTAAAGCCACCCATTTTTATAAAATCGCAGTGTTTACACGCTCAAAACAGTAGATCGCCGCGCAAATGTTATTTGCCGTAAGTTAATGCGTGCAGACCACTGGACTCCGGAACAATACAAGGTTCAGTTGCGTGTACAGCGCCTATGGCACATAATGTAATACACAGGTGCAAAGTATAAATGTACAATCGCTAGCAAACAGAGAATTTACAAACTATTTTGGGACAGGACTCCGCATCTGCGCTGGCTTCGAATTTTCTTTCAGCTTTCTTTGCATTCGTAACATATTAATGTCAAACTTACATGTTGTAATGCACAACGTAAAAAATTAAAGGCAGCAAAACAAAAACAAGTACAGATGACTAGATGACTCACACTATATATTAAAATACTTTTAATTTAGAAAGCAGGCATGATTTATTCATTCAATTATAACTCAATTATGAGTTGATTAACAATCACTGCTTAATCTTCATCTTCCTCAGCAGCAGCGGCACCACCGGACGCAGCCTTGCGAGTGTTCTTCCTCTTAACACGGCCTGGCCTGCCACCACCGAAGGGCGACTTCAACGAGAAATCGATGTGCTTCTGCGAGTCCAAGCGTACGATGAACGAGGGAATATTCACAACTTGTTTGCGGACACTGCAACAAACATATGCACCATGACAACATTTCCTATAACATCTTACAAAAATCACGAAATAAATACATAGTTAAATAATAATAATGTCGCCTCACAGGTACCCAAATACATATACGAAATGCAACGTAACTGGGGCATAAAGCTGGTATCATTGCTCTTCGAGACCATTTAGCACTAGTATAAGTATGATATAAACCAATCTAGCAACTCTAGGCTCGGACTACTTCACACGCAAATTCATATTTATAATTTACCTCGCTACAGGAGCTGCTTAAAAGCATTTGTGATATGCCCAAGCGAATCTCCTTATAGAAATATTTCGAGGCATTGAAAGCGACTAGTCGCCCAAGTGGCACTCATGAGAAATTCAAGTCAACCAATGCAATTTATTGCATGTATTGTATTAATTACCGGATGTGACGCTGGCGGATGAGGACACGGGCGTGATGGATAGACTTCGCTAATCCAAGTTTGAATACTTGTGTTTGAAGGCGACGCTCCAAGAAATCTTCGATTTTCAGACCGAGAACGTAATCGAGCTTCATTCTGCCTTCATCCAACACACCAATGCGGACCAGACGACGCAGAAGTGCATTACCTGTGAGCAGATATGCCGATTGTAACACAAAAAAGCAGAAATATGTAAAAACATACCTTCGAATAACCTCTTAGGTTCCTTTTCATCCAAAGTGAGCAACTCACGAGCGGCTTTACGGATTTTTGCGAGCGTGTACTTGACGCGCCATACTTCGCGTTTGTTCCTCAGACCATACTCGCCGATGATCTTCAATTCCTGGTCCAAACGCGCCTTTTCATAGGGGCGACGTGGAGTTACGTACGTCTTGGAGCAAACGGTTGGGATACGACCGTTCACCATTTTGAAGGCCGCTTATCTGTGAACAAAAACGTGCCATGAGACAAAACGCACAACACAAGAAATACAAGTTGGGTAGAGAGTAAAATATTGTATCCGTGCTATGAATCAGTAATGCAACAATATTGCAATCTGGGATTAACGCACGGAATTGATCTAGCCTTGAATGATTAGGATATTTCGGATGGAATACCGTAACTCCTTGCCCAATGTTCAAGGCAAATCTTGAAATATTTCGAAAAGTACTGACCATCACGCAAAACAAATTAATAAAGAACATCTACAGTGAAGTGATAAACAGTTCGCGATAAATATTTTGTGTAAAAACGTTTAGATTTGGAGCAAAAACTTGAAATTATTAACCAAGATGTACTTACATGCAGGTTCACGTGATGAAAGAGGCACAAGCTTGACGCGCCGTGGTTTTATTACTTCGAGACTGCTACGCAGAGGGCGTCAGCGTCAGCACGCGCATGCGCAATATGCACAGATGTATACTACACAAGTTTAAAAAATAAATTTTCCTATTTAACTATTCGTTAATAGTTTATTTGTGAAACACTTCGTGTATCAATCAAATAGTTCAATTGCATCAATGCATAACAAAAATTTGAGTATTGTGGCTATCTTTGCCTGTACAACAAATAAAATCAATAATCAAAATTTGCAGTACAAAAATACTACAATAGAATTTGTGTTAGTAAAAACCGAAATAACAAATTAAAACAGAGCAAGATGCTCAATCTGACTCGGAACTACAGTCAGCAGACTGGGCTCGCGTGGCCTGAAGTTCACCGCTTAAAGATTTCTGCAAATCCTCCGGAGTTGTTACCGGCATGCTACAAGCGAATTCCTTGCAAACATAAGCAGCAGCACGTCCACCAACAGGATGGAGGCATTCCAGAGTTTGATTACGCATGTAAAGCAACATACTCTTGCCGTTGGGTCCATCGGCAAGAACCAATACATGACCAGGTAGAAACTGATTGCGCACTACTTCCAGCAGAGCTTCGGTGTCAGGCGCTCGGCGTTTACCAGCAATAAATATCTGCACAAAAACATAACCTTAATAAATTATGTTTCTGTTTTCTACCTATTTCTAAATATATACTTGGTAAGGCTGGTTGTAAAACAGCATTAGCGCTGAAGTCATTTCAGGCAAAGCAATGGGATGTTCATTAAGCATACTAGAAAATCCTTTGAATATTTTTGAAGCTTTACTACGGAAATCTTCCCGGTTGAGGTAATGATCCAGCCGAATTAAATTGTGTGCTGATACGGAATTACCACATGGTTCAGCACCATCTTGAGCTAAAAAAATATATAAAAATAAATATTTTCTAAGCATGAGTATTAGTAGTTTAATTTTATACATTCTTTATCCCGCACGATGGCAAATTCATCATCACCATGACTTTGGAAAAACGAGCCATGCTCACCATCCCAAAACTTTTGATTTTGCAAAGTTTGCAATTGCTCAGCCCACTCCAACCATGATCCATCCAATGTAGCTTCATACAAATAAATCATACCACGAATTGTGAACGCATAATCCTCCAGAATACCAGGAATAGGTTGAGCACTACAAATATTAAAATCAATTTAATTTATACTGACATGTTTAAAACTTTTGATGCTTTGTACTTACTTTTGTTTAACACTATCACGATCCCCATAACAACACCGATATAAACTGCCATCAGCAGATGTTAATCTCTCTTTGACAAAACTCGCGGCTTTAACCGCACGTTTAATATGCGTCACGTTGTTGAAAGCAAATCCAGCCTTAGCAAACGCTGCAATCATTAACCCATTCCACGCGGTGACAATTTTCGTATCAGCTGCAGGTCTTGGACGTTTTCCGCGTTCCACAAGTAGCAAATCCAGGCATGTACGCACCAAAGTCTTAACCACATCTTCTGAACAATTAAACTTCTCAGCAGTAACGCTTGCAGGTTCAAAATTACATAAAACATTCTGACCGCGCAGCTCATGATGTGGATCCAGGCTAGCATCCACGTTTCCTTCCTCTTTCACGCCGAAGTGGTAACAAAACACCTCTAATACCTTCTCATCTCGAAGAATCTCCTTCAGCTCGTCCATGGTCCACACGTAGAACGCGCCTTCTTTCTTTTCAGTTGCATCCGCTGTCGGATACGAATCAGCATCTTCTGCGCCGTAGAATGCTCCCTGTTTATGTGTCAAGTCACGCGATACATACTTGAGGATATCTTCAGCCATGTCCATGAAGAAAGGATCTTTGGACGCAACATATGCGTCGGTGTATGTCATTGCAAGTTGCGCCTGATCGTATAACATTTTTTCGAAGTGCGGGACGTGCCATTGTCCGTCAACAGAGTAACGCGCAAAACCAGAGCCTACATGGTCGTGAATTCCTCCGCAGCCGATTTTGCGGAGGGTAATCAACACCATTTCCAGGGCTTTCTTACCTTCGGCTTCATTGGGACGCTGATAGTACACATGCAGCAAGAAGTTAAGAAGTGACGTCTGTGGAAACTTGGGCGATGTGGAGAATCCTCCATAAGTAGGAACAAATAATTTCACCATTGTGTCATAGCATTTTTTCCAACAGATTTCACCAGGTACATTTTTATTTTTAGCACTCAGACTAGTGGTGAGTTGAGATTGAAGTAATTTTAAAGAATTTTTAGCTAAAACATATTAAAAATATTAATTTTAAATAGTTTAACTATAAAAAGTGGCAATACAAACCTTCTTTTGTAAGTTTAACGTGTTCAACTTGCCATTGTCTGGCAACCAAATCCAGCAGACCCTTTAATCCAACCCTTCCATTGCCATCCTGAGGAGGAAAATAAGTTCCACCATAAAGCGGCTCCAATGTTGGCGTGAGAAACAATGTCAGTGGCCAGCCTCCACTTCCTGTTGTTTTCTGCACATAAGTCATGTAGATTTGATCAATATCAGGCCTCTCCTCTCTATCCAACTTGATTGCAATGTAGGACTTTTTCAATATCTCCGCAATTTGTATGCTTTCGAAAGATTCCCTTTCCATTACATGACACCTATGCAAATTAAATTACAATTAATAAATAACAATGCTGTTGATTGTTGCACTTACCAGTGACAAGCTGAATATCCAATTGATAAAAATATGGGCTTATTTTCTGCAACAGCTCTCTCGAAGGCTTCAGGACCCCACGGATACCAGTCGACCGGGTTATGCGCATGTTGTAGGAGGTAAGGCGACCGCTCCTTGGCGAGTCGATTCGTGTATAATGGTTTTCCCGCAGTGGAAGACATCTCTGCAGTCGCCTGAGGTACCAGCAATTTTCTATGACTGCGAAACGAACGCTGAGAGTTATGAACGTAAATGGAACAAGCAGAAGGTTTTAAATCTCGCTTACTTTCGAATGTGATTGAAGCACTTGCTCACGGTGTATAGGGCCTGGCGTGATTTCAGTAAATGACACTCGCCACTGACAATATGCGAAAATAAAATTCGTTGCAACGGCTGCCCGGATCGCAACAACATCGCATCGCATGCCAACCGTAGCCGCGACAACAACATCACAGCTGGAAGGTGGTAGCGCGCGCACTACCGCAGGCCAACTTGTTTGACCTTCAGCAGGAACGCGCAGCGAAATATAGGAACTTGAATATGTGCACGACAGCTGCGCATTATACCGTTTTGGTTTGAATTTTTAGTTACGATCAGTTGCACAGCGCGAATAAGTTATATCTATGGAAAAATTACAGAATATCTTTATTAGTTTACATGTTTTTATGCGGACATATAAAAGATTATGCAGATAACTGCGTAGAAAAAGAGTATTACACAACTAAATGTTTTAAAATTAATAGCTAGGTGAGTAGCCAACCGAAAGTAAACTAAAATGTGTGTTGCCTACCTTCAATCTTCTTAGCTTCAAAATGTTTGAGCTTTCGAGCTAAACAAAGCTAAATCAGCTGTTTTTTATGTAAGGGTAGGCAAAATGTAGCCAAATGCGCTCTTTTTTATACGCAGTGTTATCAGGTAACTATTTTTAATATTTACTTTAGTTCCATATCAATTAAACAAATATTGCAGGAAATATATTCAACTCCCCTCGCAACTCTTGATAAATAAAGTAAGGAGACAAATGTTTCTGCTTTGCAACACGATCGAATCGACCGTTATAAAATGCATAGCAGTATCAATGGTGACTGAAACTTTTATGAATCACTCTGACCTACCGTGACAGTCTTTGTGTGCCAGCAAAGCATAAAGCGCAAGTAAGTGCACTTGTCTACTAGATATGCGCTTCCATTTCTGCGGCAAATAAATGCGTCGACTTGATGACTGACTGGTGAGTAGGAAAGTGTAATATCTTCTTGCAAAAGCTGCATAAATTGCGCGAGCGACAGTGAATAATTTAGACGGCCGGCGGCGGCGAGCTCCGATTGCAGGTGCGAGATTCTAAAGTCGGGAGGCGGCCGAAAGTAGGCCGCAGCCCCACAATGCGACATTGACCCACTTTGCGCATGCATGCATGCGACCGGCTGAATTTCCTTATCGCCGCGCGTCGCGTCTGCCTGCCCCCGCGCGTTTGCTCACTCGGCGGCGGCTGCCCGCCAGTCAGTCGTCGTCGGCGCGTCGGCGGAGCAACAGTCGACTACTGCAATCCTCCCATTTGTTTGAGTAAGTGTTTCTCTTCATTACTCCAGGCGCTTGTTTGTTACAGATGAGGGAGCGAGAATGCCTTAGGGATGTTTCATATACTGGCGGTGTGTTCGCAGATGGGAGGGGGGATGGGGCAGCGCAAGGGTTTTAAAGTCACCGATGCGGAGCGCAAGGTGCGCGTCGGCATCGCCGTCGAGCATCTTGCTGATCTCAAGAAGAAAACCATCATCAAATTCAAACTGCCTGAAGGTGAAGACATCTTTTTTCAAACGCGCGACGGCATCCCCATACGCGCCGAAGATGAATTCCTAGGTTTACCAGCGCAGACACTGCTCATCTGGGTGCGTAAAGGCGAACGCGCTGAAACCGACGCCGAGATCCTCTACCGCACCATCCGCGAGGTCAACTTCGACTTTCTCACCACCGGCGAGAAGGTCGCTGAATTCTTCACCGAGCAGATGAAGAGCAATGTCTACAGTCTCGCCAAAGTGCTCAAAGAAATGGACGACGACAAGGCGAAGGCAAGCACCAAGGAAGGCGACCCCGACTGGTTTCAAGGTGAGCGTGACCCACCCCTTAAATGTACAACTTTCTCACACGTTTCAAAACCACCACCCACCCGGCCCGCTAGGTGTAGAGAGCCGTGCAAAAACCAAAGAGGAATATATGTTTAGGCGATCCCAAGACCGAATAAAGAAGTACTTCTACG
The DNA here is from genome assembly GCF_025399875.1 of Dalotia coriaria. Taxonomy (NCBI): domain Eukaryota; kingdom Metazoa; phylum Arthropoda; class Insecta; order Coleoptera; family Staphylinidae; genus Dalotia; species Dalotia coriaria. The sequence goes on along the minus strand of NW_027045443.1, from coordinate 7,380,836 downwards.
CGACCAAAGACGACTTGCTCAAGAATCGCGACCTGCCCGCGGAGCGCGTCCATGAACTCTGCGCGACGCTGAGCGCGGCGCTCAAGGACGCGCGCTACTTCGGCGCGTACTTCGATCGGCGCGACGCAGCCGCCATGTGTACGCCGCACGGCGACTTTCAATGCCAAGGTCGCTGGGACGCGCCCGCCTGCCGCTATCGCCTAGCGCACGTCATCAACCCCTATCGCAGCTACGAGGAGCGCATCGTCTTCCAGACGTGGAATCTGGACCATCGGATAGAGCGCTCGCGATGCATCATCCCGGCAATCGCGCACGCCCTCGACGCGGACGCGCGCCTGGACTGCGAGCGCATCTTCGAAGACCTCTTCACCGACCACAACTTGAAACTGGTGCACATCGTATGCCACGATAAGACCGCGCACACACCGCCCGACTTCAATCGCTACATTAAACTTAAGTCCTAATTAATATAAGCGTATTACAGGTAAGCACTAGTGTTAAGAATTACTTCTAAGACAATGAAGAGAACCCATTGGTAGAAACTTATATGATAAGCGCGACTACAACTACGTACTTACATATATATAACACAAAAACTAAACGTAAAACTACCGTAAGTGATGTAAAATTATTTCAACAAAGTACAGGGTTTGCTATAAGGGCTTATTTTTACACAGATCAATAAGAATTATATACATTCAGGGTAAGCAGCGTAACTGTATCAGTAAGCAGGACGTCATGCATGAAATTCCACTCAATTTTCACCCAAAAACACGACATTCACTAAAATATTCCCGCGTTCATATTATTTATGGTTTGTCGTCAATATAAAACATGCATGACTTTTTTATTTGATGACAAACTACCCGCAGGAACGTAGATTATTGACGTGCACGTAAAGTGCATGTTGCATATTTTATTTCATCCCCGACTGCCAGGTATTCGCGTCATCACCAGAACTCAATCAATTGATGGACGCAGCAATACAGGATAGTCGGTGATAACTAAAATCAAATACAACCCTCTAGCACCAAATTGATGACACCTAGTGACCCTGTATGGATTTAGGCTTGTGCGTTTTTCTTTTCGATTGATTCAGACAGTTATTCACACATCCTCGAATCGACTTGCACGTCAGATAAAGGATAACAAAAAGCTTGTCAATAACATTGTGATGAAACAAGTAGTTACGTAGCGAAAACAAGAGTTGTAGACGGATAGGAAGTTCTGATTATTCGATGATATAAAAAAAAAATGCTGTTCAACAATAATGACGCTTACAAAACGAACGTAATCAAACTATGTATCTACTCACAAGTAATCAAACAAACAATAATTAAACGCTCGATGTTGAATTGAAAATTGTACTCTAGCGCAGAGTTTACATATTTACTAGGGTAATGCTGCGGTGATGCTGATGGTGGTGGGTTGGAAGCGAGAAGAGAACATAATCCGTGCCAAAATATTTACCTGCGATCCAGCGTTTGTTGTCTAGGCATAAGGTTTGAAACATTTAACGAAGTTCTCCTCGATGTTTACTGGGCCTCATATATACCGGGCGGATACACATTTATCAATCGATTTTCAAGCGTGTGTAGTGGAAATTTTATTGTACAAACCAAAAAGAAATTAAAAATGTTAAATTGTTGAGCATCAAATGATAAATGTTATCGCGCCGAATACATATTGAAACTAATGAACTGTTAATTCTTTGACTGAAATATTTAACGCATATTATATTATATTATACAAAAAAAAAAGAAAATTGTAAACGATACCGTAGGAAACTTGTAGATATATGTAATTGAATATAACGTAGAGCAACATATCGTAAGATTTGCCGTGTTCATCAACTTTTAGGAATTCCGATGGAGAGAAGTTTATGCCGCAAATATGTGACACGAAGTGGTTGATAATATTATTATTGTATTGAACAAGTTCGCATGTCATAAATGTATGATTCATACACACGTTTTGAGCTTAACTAAAAGCCTCCGCAGAGGCTTTGTGCAATCATGTAATATCTATTGTAATAGATGATTCTTGAAAGTTATTATTGCTTTCGGTTACAATATTGTGTCACTTTGGTTTTCATTTCTTGGCATCATCTTAAATTATTAACACAATTACTGAGATGCTGATGAGAATCAAGAACAAACAGAAAATGAATACTAAGAATGATAAATAAATAAACGAACAATGATAATAATGACTTGATCAATTTGTGCGTGTTTATAGAAACATTTCTCGCTCAGATCCGCTGATAGTGCAGCTCTGATTGCCTATCGCACTGGCTAGGGCGGTGCATTTTTTTTCTGTTTTCGGCAGTTAAACGATTGCGAGTTGAAGGCACGGCCTTGAAAACTCGGAAGCAAACAATGCGGGACAAGGCCACGCGAACTGGGTCGCCGGGAAAACGTGCGCGACGCGCGATTTGGGTCAAGGGTGGTGGCGGCAAGCCACGCGGCCATCCCCTGACTCTCCCTTTCGAGTAGGTCAGTGGGTTACGAAGTTACGCGCGGCGCGAATGACACGAAAAAATAAATAAACGAAAACATATTACTCGAATCAGCCTTGCAGCTTGGAGATAAACTGCGTGAGGTCGTACTCGTCCTCGTATTGCTTGTCATCCCACAGCTCGGGCAGCTCCTCGAGAATGGCACGCACGCCGCCGCGGGGGTGGACGTTGCCGGCGGTGGCAGACGCGCCCGATCCGCCTGGTTTGTGCGAGAAGAGATCGAGCAGTTGGTCGGTGCCCATTGTCTCCATGCGGCTGTTCTCTCCGCTGATCACAGTGTTGGCTGTCTGGACTTTGAACTTTTGTAAACTGAACACAAAAGTGGAATAAAACCGCATATAAATAAAAAAATGAAACAAAATTTACAAACAATAAAACAAACCCCATGATTTTCTCCTCTAAAGTGCCACGCGTTATCAACCTGTAGACATTGACGACCTTCCTTTGACCGATACGATGCGCCCTGTCCATTGCCTGCAGATCCTTCATTGGGTTCCAGTCGTGTTCAACAAAAATCACAGTATCAGCCCCGGTCAGATTGAGACCAAGGCCGCCGACTTGCGTCGTCAGTAGCAAAACATCAATCGACGGATCATTATTGAACCGCGTCACAACCGAATGTCGTTGGCCGGGTGGAATAGACCCATCCAGGCGAAGGTATGTCACTTCCGGCATTATCTTCTTGAACAAATCGAATTCAATTATATCCAGCATTGCTTTGAGTTGGCAGAACACCAGTGCACGGTGTTGATTGATCACAATCTCGGTTGATTGAGTCTCGCTTCCGCCAATACCGCAGTCCAGGAGCAATTGTCTGCAAAAACACACAATTATTGCGTATTATTATTATTATTGAATGATTACGGTATTTATTCCACTTACTTCAGCGCTGGGAGTTTAGCCGAGTGATAAATGCTCTCCAGCGTTGATTGTTGTTCTTCCAATTGCGTTGTGATCTTCTTGAACTGAGGATGCGAGTTGTTGAGGACTAGTTTCGGATGATTACAGACATTCTGCAAGTACCGCAAGGCTTGGAAGATGTGTGTGTTGCCCTGCATCGAACTGGCTGTCGCGCCATTCGACAATGATTGCTATAAAAACACATAAATAAATAAATAATCATGTTTTACACAATAAAATAATATATACCTGAAGCGTTTGATGTGCATGACTCTTCGAAAAGTCTTCATAAAGTTGAGCCTGCACGGGACTCAAATCGCAGTAGTAGTCCTGCGTGATCTTCGGCGGTAAATCATCCAAGACGTCCTCTTTCATACGCCTGAGTAAAAATGGCAGTACCTGTCGGTGTAAGGCTTCCATGGCTAACGCACCAGCTTCCTGCTCCTTCTGCGAGCATTTCGGATCACGACTTGCCAGAATCGGCTTTGAATACCTCGCCGTAAACTGTTTCTCCGTGCCCAAAAACCCTGGCATTAAAAAATCGAACAAACTCCAAATCTCTAACACGTTATTTTGTATCGGTGTGCCGCTCAAAATAAGACGATGGTTCGCAATGAGCTTCTTCACCGCAACACTCGTCCGTGTTTTACCATTTTTAATAACATGTCCCTCATCTAGAATGATATAATTCCATTTTAAACTGGTGAAGAAGGTCAAGTCCTTGCGGATGATATCATACGACGCGACAACCAAATTAAACTTGCGCAATTTCTGCCTGATTTTTTCTCTTTCCTGCGGTGAACCGTGATATTGCACGGGTTTAAGATTCTTCTCAGGGAGGAACTTCTCTACCTCATACACCCAATGACCTGTAAGTGTAGGTGGACACACTACTAATGAAGGCAGCGGTGCGGAGTCAGCCGATTGACTCTCTTCGTATTTAACCATGCGTTGATGATGATCACTGGCGAGTATACAGATGCTCTGCAGTGTTTTACCTAAACCCATGTCATCACAAAGAATACCATGCAGTTTGTACTTATTAAGAAACGCAAGCCAGTTAACACCTGCTTGCTGGTAAGACCGCAACTCTGCATCAATAGGCACCAGGACTTTGTAATCTGGAATACTCGACGGCGCCAGCAACTGCTGAAGAAATTCACGTTCACGTTCTCGATGAACGTTGAGTGTACTGGTTTTCAGGTTAGGCGGTTCCGGCACGCCACCATCAAGTGGCATGAGTTGTACAAGTGTTGCAAAACTATGAGTGCCCATAAGACGCACGCTCTGATTCTGATCAGACATCCTCCCTAGTAATGGCACCACCAATAAAACAACATACGGGATGATATCAAACTGTAACGTGTCCACCATGCATGCGATTGCTTCCACTGCGCCTTGTCGATCGATATCGTTATCAGTCGCGCCTAGAGGAGGCAGAACCTTGTCGATTACATGCTCCATCACCGTAACAGAGTCGATTTTGGAGAATACAGCGAGGCAACGTGATGCCAAGTGGCGTACAGCACGATACGGATGTGTCAAGAGTAAACACAGGCGTTCCAGACAAATATCCATGATTTTCGGTCTGAGAGATGCATCTATGCTCGGATAGGTAACTTCCAAGACCTGTAGGATGCATACTAGGTGTTCTGCCTCATCAGGCTTATCAAATAACAACTTCGGGTCGAAATTAGTTGGATCCACGCATTGTTCGATTTGCTTCACCATGAGATGCCAGAGTTTTGGCACTTTGACGTCGATTTCGCTCTTAAAATGTTTCGTGATTTCAATCAGCGCGAGTGTGGCGCCTCTACGTTGAATTCGATTCGCTAGATGAACATCGTCTTCATCTTTGAATAGATCCTCCAAAGGGATGTCGGAATTTGGAGGCCGTCCGGGCCCCCGGCCGGTCGAGTTGGATCGTTTAAATGCTGCTTTTTCAGCATGGCGTTGTTGATTGTCTAATGTTACAATTCCCTGATAGTTATCCGCTGGTTTGAACTAGAAATAATCATAATACGCATTAGCATGAATCATTAATGTGACCTCATTAGGCTTACCCATGAATGTTCACCAGTCGCGTTTAACTCGTCAGTCTTCTTAATCACAGGCGTAAATTCTGAATCGCATTTCAGAAACATGCATAGATTTGAGAGAATCTTATCGTTTGGGCACGGATTACGCCCGACGCATTGTTCGACAAGCTTCGCGAGTTGCTTCGCAGTGACTTTCTGGAGTTCTTCGTTGGTCTCGCGCCGAATGGACTCCATCAGCGGCTTCACCACCGGCGTGAGTTTCTCTGGCAGTGATTTACAGCAGACAGTCGCGCCCGCAATGGCCGCCAACGTCGAGATTGTCAGTTGATTCTGTTCATTGCTTGTTTGAACCACGCAGGTTTGAATACTCTTTCGACGCTCTTCCAAACTCTCCAACACTTTGATCTTTAGTTTAAATCCGGCGAGTAGCACCTCAGTTTCAGGACCTGTGATGGATTTTATACTGTCAAGAGTTAGTATGCTGTAATCCTGTTGGATTGGTACTTTGTAGTGTTTTAACGTGGCGACGAAATCGCGTGTTTCTTGAGCCAACCGCGTGAAACTATGCGCAATCTCGTCGTAGTACAGCATGTCGTTAAGACACGCGTGTAGTTTCTGTGATAAAGGCGCAGGACACATTTCGAAGTTAGCATCACGCATGGCCCACTCAGCGATGATCAAACCGACCATTGTGCGCTGCAGCGCCGATTTAGACCTTAGATGACATAAAAGCACATTCATATAGCAGTGAATCGGTTTTTCCACTTTGCTGTAGTCTATGCCAGGTGCAGACTGCACCAGAAAGCAGGAGAGCTCGCCGAGCATTCGCGCTGTCATACAGCGCACCTGCACGGCGTTGGATTCACGCGTCGCGACAGGTGTAGTCTCGGACCCGCCGATGTAATACTTCGGCACAATCAGCGGCGTATCAAAATTGAGGCCATCATTACGACGCCGTTCACGGGGTTTTACCTGAATGAGTACATTTGGATCGAAAGGTAAACGAACAGGCTGCATGGATAGACACATCCAAATTCGAGTTAACGGACAGGCAGCATGCAGCAGTTCGATCAAACCAGCGTTTTTCAATAGCAGGTACCAAACTCCTTCGGCTACCTGCCGAACTTCAGTCAGATGTTCAACGAGAACACGTTGGAAAACATGCCGGAGTGCCTCTTGTAACAATTGTGCTTCCCACTGCATTGAATTACCTTCTGTTAATGTCCCCAATGTCTGCAGAGTTGCTTTCCGCACGCTGGAGGCACTATGGCTGAGAAACGGCCACAATCGCGGTACCACATCACTCAAAGGCTGCGGTGGTAGATGATCATGTACCTTAGGCAAACTCAAAATAGCCGCTAACAAACCCATAAAACTATTACAAGCGCCCGCGAGTTCATCCTGCTCACACAAAAGATCCCACAATTTCGTGACTATTTCCGGAATGGATTTCGGAAACAAATCCAAAAGTTTCTGCGCGACTGGAATCAGCGCTGATGCAGCAACCGCCCCAACATCATCCGCTGAATCAGACAAACCCTTAACAATCGCCGAGAGTGAATCCTGCAGCAGTGTCTCAATCATATCCTGCCGCACAGCTAATAAATACTTGATGCCCAGCAGGCCACCGTGTCGACCCTCCCACTCGTTCTGGTTCAACAACTTCAAGAGGACGTCCAGTGTGCATCGGCATCCATGCGCATTCATTAATTTTAATACTGCGCACAATGTCTGCGCGCAGGTTTCTCTTACGGGTGCGACCACAGCGTCGGAGACAAAGTCACCGAAACGATCCAGCGCGAGAACGCAGAGTAGTCGTATGGCAACATCCTCCAGCCAGATCTGATGTTGTTCTTGCATCTGTGTGCGGGTGTGGTAGATTGATTTGCCTGCGCCTTTACCGTGAACAGAGATTACTTCACGCAGAGCGGTCGCTGCTCCGTGTCGGTACTCCCAGTTCGAACTGAATAAGTCTTGACTTAGTTGATCACAGAACCACTCTAGCGACCAGTCACCGCAATCGCCTGGTTCTTCTACAAATTTTACAGTTTTATAAAATAAATTTATTAATTTAATTAAAAAACTTACCAATACTATAAGGTTCTTCTTTAACGTTCGGTTCTTCGGTTTTTACTTTTTTCTTATCAGGTTCGTCTGCGGTTGTTTCATCCCCTGGTTCTCGTGATCGTTGCTTGTTAATAGCCTGACGCGCCTTTCTTCTAGCTCGATTCATTTCTCTGGAACTCAGACCGTGCTCTCGTTCCGAAGACATCAAGTCTCTCAAAGGTTTCTACCACAAAAACAAAATTATTAAAAAATTAATAAACTTGTGTTTAAATACTAACCCTATCATCAACGACCTCCATTTTAAGATTTCCTGCAACCCCTGCAGATGTGTCATCCATGAGATCTTCATTGGTGAAGAGGCCTGTGACATCCACCCCGCAATTGGCGGCGATGTCCAGACCTAACCGCGCGTTCAGCATCTGCCGCTGTTTGGCAAGTTTTTCTTTCACGTCGATACCAAGCGATGAGTCCTCTTCAATGTCATACTCCTTTCCTTCGCTGCCCATCAGGTGCGTACTATTACTAAGCACCTTGTTGATGTCAAACTGGTCGAAACGCAGTCGGCCGACGCTCGACAACGATTGCATGCCGCCGCATTCCTCCTCGACTTTGACGTCCACCGGCGGCGGATTCCACTGCGGCACATTCGACACGATGGCACGCACTGCCTCCGCAGCTGCCAATCGCGTGTCCCAGCTCGGCGAGCGCAAATAAGTGGACGTGCGTGTCAGCAGCGTCGACAATTCGTGCGGGTGCAGGCGTTGCACCTCGCCGAGCTGTTTCGCGGCGGCGGAACGCGTCACCGACGAACTGCCGGTTTCCAACAGGACAAAAAGTCGATCTAGTCTGGAGCGTAAAATAAGAATTATCATCCAATCCAGGCATTACAATAATACTGATTACAGCGTCAATTCGTAATGGCGTGTGACTGAATATGAATAAATTTAGAGTAAAGTTTTCGTGTCATGTTTTCATGCGGCGCGCTCAAGCGAATGGGAAATCGATAAACAACACGTATGTGTTTTGACAACGCTCCCCAGAGACTGCATCTCTGCGTGCCGCGAAGAATATACGTAAACAACGCACCAAATTTGAATACATATTAAGTATTGCACTCACCTACTGGACGTCATCTCGCTGAATGCTTTCACGTGCTATCCTCGCCGATGTCGTCGTGTTTCTAATGCAACGTTCCGTTCGATAAACAAACTGCAAAACAAAATAGCCGCACTTGTGAATCGCCCTCTAGATGCAAGAAAGGAATTATTTTAATTCATATCGACATCCGGTGTTACAGATACAGCGGACGCCGGGTGCGTGGTGGATTCGCGCGCGTGCTTCTGCCACCCATGCGGGCGCGTTGCCGGCGATAAAAACGCGCTGCTCGACGCGAACGCGCCGACGTTGAATCATTAGCGTGCGGTTATGTTATGTGTTTGCGTTGTTGTCTCGGCTCGCATAGCGCCGTACCAGCCCCACACGGACGCAACGTCAACAATTCCGAAGAAAATTAAATGTGGAAATTGTTCGCATCGCGCACAATGTGTGTGCGCGTTACGATTTCTATCAATCGACGATTGTCAATTGATTGATTGGGTGTCAATGTTGCGCTGTGTGCTTAAATTGGAATGCAAACTGGAGTAATTTGTGTGCGCTCGATTAATTTCATTACATTGTCAATACGTATACAGCATATGGCAAATAAAGAAATAAAGTTTAAAAAAAAAAGCCTGTGATGCGCTGGCGGTGCTATAAATATCACATGCCGCTTATTAAGTTATGATCTCGCCCGAGCGGAAATCGAAAACGAGCAATTGCGCGAATTCATTTCACTTTCTGGAATTACGACGATAGTGCGACGGGGCAGTCGGGCCGTGGCCGATATCGTCGCGATTCCAGAAAGCAGCTGCACACGCAAGCGCGCGCTACGCCAGCCGCGCTGCTGGAGAATTTCTAATCGCCTTTCGTTTTCATGGCCTCGACACAGCGGTGCGCTGCTGCGCTGCGTGCCGCGGCGGACGGCCCTCAGGAGCTTTCCGAACGATTTTCAGCACTTACGTGTTCACGCGGCGGCAATCTATGGCACGTCGAAACTCATCCTAGAGTGCGTCGCTCGCGGGCACGGCCATTTTCTGCGAGCGCCGCGATAATATCGTTTTTTATGTAAACACAAGAGCACGGAAGGGAAGTCCATCATACAAGGATCAAATTTATACTGACAGCCATACTGCTGATGAGCTCGACTTTATGCGGCAATGCGCAGCTGATTGGTCCAAATGGTTGCGTCGGACGCATGCGTGCCGAACGCCGCTGGATTTCTAAAATAATTCTAATCGCCGCGCCCGCACTGATAACGGCTAATTAACGAACGGTTGTGTCGTCAACGGGCAATTTTGTTCAGTTTTGCGATAAAACTCAACCAAAACATATACTACATTGATAAGAAAACGCTGAAACAATATTGTACTACGCAAAACGTGGACAAATTTTCATCTTTGAATTATAAAGAAAAAAGAAACAAAAGCATTTACTCCACCAAATCCTGTTAGATTTCTGATAATTTTAATAAAAACAATATTTAATTTAATAAACATTTGTTTTGCAATTCATTTAATTTCATTTTCAATTTCCCTAGAAATCCGTAGTTGGTATTACAGGTTTCATTTTAGCACTGAATTCAAAACCTTGTACATAACCTCAAAAAACACGCATTTACAAAGTTTATCCAAGATGTGTGCACAAAAGACAATCAAGAAGTCGAAGAAACGCGCAAATAAGATCCATTTAGTGTTTGATGAGGCAAAAAGAAAGTAAATATACTCCACATACAGCTTCTGTACATGTTAAAAATTAAATTATCTACTTTCCAGAGAGTTCTTAACAGGTTTCCACAAGAGGAAACTTCAAAGAAAGAAAGAAGCCAAGGAAAAGTTCGAACAAGAGCTCAAAGACGAACGCAAACGTCTCAAAGCCGAAGCGAAAGAATCCTACAAGAAACTTGTCGTATCTCATCGACCTATTCCTGAACTAGAAGACCTCCTTGAGGATAAATATGAAGATGAGGATGTGACTGTCAAGGTTGTGGAGTTATCCACAAATGAAATAGCTCAACAAAATCATTGGATTGGTTCAAATCAACCCAATTATGAACCAAGCTCTGAGGAGGAAGAAGATGATGATGATAATGAAGAGCAAGCAGAAGAAATGCCAGGCATGGAATTAAAAGCAAAGAAAGTCAAGGCAGAGCCCAAAGAAGAAGTTAAAAAGGTCTTCAACACTGAGAAGGATATAAAGAGAACATTAAAGAAGCAAGCTACTAAAAATGTGAAGAAGAGTAAAGTATTTCAGATGAAAAACAAGATGGAGAAACAAAAACAGAAGAAAAAAAGTTTAAGACTCAAGAAAGAGAAGCAGAAAATACTGAATAAAAGCAGCAAAGGCCTCAAACACAAGAAGAGCAAACACTGAGCTGTGTATAATTTAAGTATCAAGCATATTACTAAATAAATCTAATTATTAGCACATGTGAATTATTTTTTATGTCTACAATCTCATTTTCCATAAATAGAAAATGTTACATGCATGAATATTGTTGCCACAGCTCAGAAAAGCAGGTTATGCATAATGATGTGCAAGTATTACATGCATGATGATAAAAGTTCCAATGACAATCAATTGTAATTAAACACAATGATAATTTTATTGATCATACCGACCGACACCACCGCCGGCGCTTCGTATCAATATATCCAACTTAGAAAATAATTAAACTATGTTTTGTGGTCAAGCACCTCGTCAACGGCATCTTATAAATACTTGTATCGAAATTCGTTCATCACAGTTCGAAGCAAAATATATATGAATATATCTATATGTATATATATAAATATCTTTTCCATCTCGTCCACCCCGCAGCGCCGTGCGCTTGGTTCACTTCGTGTAAATATACTATGTGTTGCAATAACATTTGTTTATATACAGCGGACACACTTTACCTTGTGTGCGGGCCGATTGAAATTACGCTAGTGATGCCTCCGGCTAGAGGTCGACCAGGAGCGTCAGGTACAGCGCATGTCAATTGATGTTACTTAGACGGCGCGACCGCGACCACGGCTGCTCCCTGGCGCTTGCGAATGCCACGTAGAAGAGGTTCGTGCCGATGTTGATGCCCGCCGCCAGGTAGAACACCAAGCGCCATTGTCCAAGAGTTTCCTGGCCTTGAATAATTGTACCTATTACATAGGGCGCGATAAAACCACACATGTTGGCGGCAGCGTTCGTGATTCCGTACATTGTGCCAGCGAATCGCGGGCTCAACGCGATGTGATTCATCTGATTGCCGGCGTATACTGCGCCGGCAAAGGCACCCGGCAGACCTAACATCACCTGCACGCCGATACTGTCACATCCAAGCCATGCGACGCCCAATAAACCCAGGGAAGGAATGATTGAGCTTATTGAGTTGAATATTTTATACGATGTTGATAATGATAGGTATCCCTTGCTCAATAACCAGTCCGCGAAGATGCTCGTCAAGATACCAAGCCACCAGCTTGTTAAATACGGGACTGATGACCATAAAGCTAACTAAAACACAAAAATATTCAGATTATTATCTTTTCTAACCTGTAAAAATATAAAAACTAATTTAACGCGTTAAACTGGTTGCATAAGCAAGTACTGTGCGTAAAAATACAGTGGAAGTGCGCGTAGGCGAGTTAACATTATAAACAAAAGCATGGTGGATTACGAAGCAATATTCGGTAATGTCATAACCATTTATGATCTTAAATAATTGAAGTTTTCATGCAGGAATGAATGCTTCCATAAATTATGCCATCAAATCTCAATGCGCAAGATGGCGGATTTAAAAAGTGCATTGTTGCCATGCAACACAAATTTAGTCGATATTAACTACAAAAACGTAATTTACCTGTTCAATATTAAAATGTAATATCTTCGCCATATACGTGGGTAATTCAGTAAGCTGGGTGTAGAACGCCCAGGACTGCCCGCACTGCGTGACTAAAATCGCCCACAGCGGCAGGCACGTCGCCATCTTCAGCCATGGTATAGTGTTGTTCTCCTCGTCCTCGTCATGCGGACCAATACTGGCGACAATAAACGCCTGCTCCTGCCGGCAGATGCGCGGATGCATCGTCGGCGTATCATACACAAGCAGCAACCAAAAGACAAACCAAATTATACCCAGCACGCCAAATATGTAAAACGCAAGCGGCCATCCACCCATGAAATCCAGCGAGCAGAGATAACCGGAGATGGGTAGTGAGACCACCGTGCCAAAATTAGCACCTTAAATATAAATTACACAATTGTAATCTCATTGGATTATATTATATAAAGTGGTTGTTTACCTGCGTAGACGTAAGCAGCGAATTTGCTTCTTTCCAGCGGCGGAATCCATCGCGCTAGCATAGCGTGCATCGCCGGGAAAGTCACCCCTTCACCCATACCCTCCAGGATACGTACGATGATAAAAAGCGGGAAATTTGTCCGCGCTGCAATCGGACTCAGCAGTGTAAACAACGCAGTGATTAATACACCTAAACCAAACACTTTTTTTCCACCGAAAAGCTCTGCGAAACGTCCGCCGGGTACTTGCGTCAGGACATAACCATAGAAAAAGGAACCCAGGACAATTCCTTGCGTTGCTTCATCCCAGGCGAACTCACCGTCTTTCTATACGTAATTATAATGATTACAATGATTTTAAATGCAGAAAAATAAATATTACTCACGTCTACTGGAATTGTACTGTTGGTCATATTGGGAACAGGGCAAATATCATGCGAGGTGACATTCGGCGGTGGAAACGCCGTGTTGTTAACCATTGCAACAATCGCCACCGATAAATTCACGCGCATTGCGTACACATTCGCAAAACCAAGAAAGCCGAGGATACCCAGGATGTGTCGAGACTTCAAGCAATCCTTCGTGTCGTCCACTATCGCAGAAAAAAGAAAACAATTACAACTCTCCGAAAGTAATCAGCGTGTTTTTACGAGGTAATTATTATGCGTTATACCATAGGAGCCGTACACCGTGACGTCATTATCGGTCTCCGGATGCTTCTTTTTTAGGTCAACACCGTTCGCCACCGGCACCGTCACCGTCATCGCGCCGTTTTCCAAGAATCACTCGTCTTGTGCTGGTCCCTGCGTCGCAAACTGCCCCGTCTAGGACATTGCGATGGCGTCGCACGATTCGCGCACCGAGTGCAGGTGAAAACAGTGACAGAACTCGCATCAAAACATGCCAACTGTGCACGGTTGGTTTTTTTTTTGATAAGTCGGCGCGATTCGCCCGGTGTGCCCGTTGGGTAAGCTGCGCCGAGCGCGCTCAAGGACGGTTTATCAGCGGCTTAACAATTTTCATAACAATAAGGAATTCGCACGGTGGAGAATTACTCTCTCGGCGTGATGAATCAGAACACGTCAATTTCGCAAATAATAGCGTCGTTCTATTAACGAATTCATATATAAACACGCTCGTTAAGCATTATTAATGACTGACTGCAAATCTGTGAAATGTTATTATCACATAAATTACGAAAATATCGCGCAGCACGTGCGAGCTTATCGAATTATATTATATGAAAACCACATGTTTTTTCAACTATTTCTGTTGCTTCCCGTTTCATATTCATTGTGGATTTACAGAGGAAACGAGTTGATTACTTCCTATAGTTCGATTTCAGTCAACAAATTATTTAGTTTTTTACTCAATCAATATTATTTTACCTTTACTAAACTAGTTATGCTAAAAGTAAGACCCTAAAACATAAAAATAAAGAATTTAATCCATGTTGCATTCATGAGTAATTAAATAAAACCTCGATAGTATCGTTGCCTCATCGATTAATCACACTCGTAACCAAACAAAGAGAATTAACTCTGAATCCTAAGATAAATTCCGGGCAATGTTTAACAGCTAATCGCGTTCTGTTCAAGAGTTAACAAAAAAAAAACATCGCTGTGTGAACTGTGACATTTTGTCCTGAATACATAAACTGAATTGTAAACATAATCGCTAAATAAACAAAACGCAACAAGTCGTCGTGAAATGAAACAAATGATGAAGTAATTACCATCTGGTGGAATAATCTTGGTCGTCTCATCCTCGTCCTCTTCTTCTTCTTCCTCATCCTCCTCCTCTTCATTTATGTACTGTTCTTGAACGTCTTCCTGGCATCTGTTGATCGCGAAGTCGTCCTGATTGCGATTGCGATACATTTTAGTCCGTTGGCGGTCGCGAGACGGAGTCAACAATGAATTTTCGAAGCGTATGCGTGCGTTTGCGTTGATTCATGTGTCTATAGCGGGCGAACACATTGAGTCATCATCGTTGAACTTCAGAATTGCGCGAGCTCTGCAGACGGCGGCGAATTGTGATGAGACAGTTTTCGCGTCGGATTTCGGTTGTCACAGTTTCTCACAGGTTTGCACTATGTTGGTAATTGTAGTGTGGATTAAAACAAAAACGAGAGAAATTAAAAATGCATTTAGAAATGCGCGGATCAGCTGGCTAGCGACGAGAATGACAAGCGTTTGGGTTTGGGGGTTTCGGCCGCGGTTTACAGGTTGGGCGGGCGCACAAAGCGCAGGCAACGAAGCGTATGCGATGAATGTGGAAGGGAGTTTGTATCATGCCTTGACAACAGTTTTTACTGAAATACTTACATCAAATTAAAACTTAATTTGATTATAAACAATCAATCTATCTTGCAGACCAGTTATTGTGTGTTTACCTAATTAAATAATACTTTTTAATTTTATTGTTACTTTTTAAAGTACTTTTTTAGTTCGGTTTTTCTCCGCTAGGGTAATGTTCACTACAGTGAAGGTGTAGCAACTAGCGGCCAAAATATGAACTATTCTTCATAATACTTACACGTTTCCACTTCTACTGCTAAATTTCCACTTTTCAATTGCGCCTTTATCGCTACTTCATCACAACTTACTCCTGCTGTCAGAAGTGTTGGCACCGCGAGCACTGGTTTATATGCATTGGTTAGCTACCACGACTTCGCTGAAAACTTTTCTCCATCATGGTGTTACTAGAACCCAGCAGTGTTCCACAGCAGGATGAAACAACGCAGGAAAGCGAAGTGAAACCGTTCACTGTTGAAAGTAAGCCACACGTTTATTTACAAAACCAACGCGTGTTAGGGTTAAACTCCAGATGTTTTCATTAACTCTTCCGAATACGTTTTCAGTCTTAAAACTAATCAAGGATTGCCATCAGCAGCATGGTCTTCGCCACGGCGACTTCCAGCGGTATCGCGGCTACTGCACACGGCGTATTGCGCGTCTGCGGTCTGTGCTGAAACTTCCACAAGGTGATCGCAGACATTACAAGAAAAGAGATGTTACTGAAGCACACATTAACAGTCCAAAGGCAGATGAGCGTTTTCTGCACGTGCCGCTTATGCTGGCGGAACGCAACTGGGCGTACGCGATGCAGTTGAGACAGGAGGCAAACACAGAGCCTAGGAAAAAGTTTCATTTTATTCAGAAACTTAGAAAAGCCTGTGTTTACTCACTACTGTTAGAAGAGTTATGTATTGTGAGTATAATCAACACCTTTTCTTTATAAATGACTAATTTATATGATTTTTTTACTAATTTAGCTGGATAGATGTGATGCAAGAACAAAATTAGAAGCACAGGCTTACGTTGCGTGGATGCACGGCACTCTGCATTTCGAGCTGCAGTTATGGGCGAAAGCCACTGAGAATCTTACCAAGGCTCAAGTAATCTATGAGAAACTAGCTTCTGCTTTGCCTGAAGATGAGCAGGCTTGTTACAAGCAACGCGTGGAAGAGATTTCACCTAGTTTGCGCTACTGTGCGTATAATATCGGCGAAGATAAAGCGGTGGATCTACTCGAATTACGATCACAAGGTATCCTCGAGAATTTCGACACGTTAGTGTCACAGACAAAGGAAAAAACCGCTGCAATCCTGCATGAAATCAAGTGGTTTGATATCAATGTGCCCATTCGTATGGATCGCGTAAAAATCTTTCTGCTCGCCATTGAGAATCTTGACGATTCAATCAACCGCGCTGAAACTACACAAGCCAAGATCAAGATCATTGAAGACATGTTCATTGACTTGCGTGATATTATTTCCGAAGTACGCAAGGATCCGAAAGAGCAGTTGGTGTTATCCTACTTGTTGTCGATCCGTATCGATCGCACTGTGCAGCGTAATCTGCTGCTCATTCGCCAGACGAAGAAACCGCAGGATATCTGCAGGCTGCTGGATATTATTATCCAACAGCACACTGAATTAATGCAGTTTGAACAATTGGTGGATAATGCCAAGGCGCAGGCAGCTTATAGCCAACGTCTGGATGCTTACAGAGCTCTGCGTGCTTTTTACATGGCGAAAACGCATGCTTTGTTCCGCCGTTGGAAAGAAGCCACAGCCACGTTTGATATCTGTGAAGATCGTGTCAGCGCGATCAAGAAGAATAAATACGATGGTATTTTAGGCGAGATGATTAACTACGTCGCTGAGAAAGCGGATTTGGAGCGCGCGGTTGCTCATGCGAATGTTGTGCTAGAGAAACATGAAGAGGAGGCAGCGCCAGTGCCGCAGAAACAGTACAAGAGTAAGAAACCGCTCATGGAGCGGTTGGATGAATTCCGTGAGGATCCGCAACTACTCACCAAGAATCCCAATGTGGTGCCGGTGCCGATTCCGATGACGCCGGTCTCCCCCAAGCCGCTTTTCTATGATCTGGCGTTGAATTATGTGCAGATGCCGGAAGCGTTGCAGGATATGGTTGAGGGCACCAAGAAGGAGCAGAAGCAAGGCGCTGGTATCTCTGGTTTCGTCAAAGGCTTGTGGGGCTGGGGAAAGAAATAAATATTAATTTTAGTTGTTAATTCAGAAGTGCACATTATACACATTACTGCCGACGCATTTGCAGTTTTTACAAATGTTTTATTGACAGTATACAACGGACATCAGCATTACTTTGTTTCTTGCAGACCTGACTATTTTGAGTTTTTGATTTGGACTTTTATGTGGTGGAATGTACGAATACTTTTTTGTACTTTGATTAAGAATAAATACAATTAGACATACGAAGTTTTCAATTAATTATGCTTTCATTTACGTCGTTTTTGACCATAATTTTACGCAACCATTATTGAAATTTTTACTTTCACATACCTGGTGATTATATTCTTGTAGTGACCATTAAACACTTTCGTGTGTCCTAAACAGGTTTCTGAGAGTATGCAGTTAAACAAAACTACCTAAAACTTGTGTAACTAATCACTAATTAATCAGAAAGAAAATTTAAACTTGTGTTTTTACAAAATGGCTGCCACAACCAAGGCTCATGCGCATCGTGCGCATTCTACCAGCGCTATATGAAAAGAGCGCGTGCGCGCCAAATTTGATTACGATTTGTTTAGGTGCTACAAACTGTCAGGCTAGAAAAGCAACAAACGCGAATCCGTTTTTCGGCATCGCATACGGGTTGTGCCTCCAAATTATTCAGTTATATACATTGAAAATATACACGTTTTGGGAACCTTCACATGTAACAGAAATTATTCCGATCGTTGTCTGGCGGACACCGTTCACTCTGATCAAGTATCGAATATCGCGAGGTTATAAAACCACCTTAAAACATTTCACGTTTAAAAAGAATCAAAAACGTACCGCAAATTGGTGGCATGTGCAGAGGGACAGCGCAAAAGGTGCTGAGAGTAGGGTAGTTGCACGATGGAGAATGAGAGGCTGTTGGTGGCGGCAGGGTTAACCGCCGCCGCCGTTGTCGGCGCGTTCGTTTTCTGGGGCCCCTCTACCGGGCACAGCGGACGGGGGCGGCTTGCGGGTTTAGTCAATCTCGGCAAGACTTGTTTCCTCAACGCTATTCTGCACGCCCTCGCTGCATGCCCGCAGTTTGTCTCTTGGCTCGAGCAAGATCGGCTTGCAAAGGAGACCAGTCTTAGATCTACATTATCCACTGTTTTGTCAGGTAACATCTACATATCTTCTATTCGTTTAATGTATTTTAACCTGTATGATTTTCACAGTTGTGAATGGTACTCATAAATCAATGCAGGAAACCTATGCACCTGCCGCAGTCATCAATGCATTAAAACGACTTGGCTGGGTGATTCCGTCTGGGGAGCAAGATGCACATGAGCTATTGAATGTTATTTTGACTACTTTAGATGAAGAAAGTTCCAAATTGACAAGAAAGGTAGACAATCTTTATATACTCCTACAACTGACATCAAAAGTAGTAGTTTTCAATCAATTACTCATTATAATATCATGCCTGCTCTATTACTAGTCATCAAACTAACTTTAATCAAATATTGACTTGATTAGATGCTAAATTAATACGTTTATGAATAATTGATATATGTTTGAGTTTCCTCAAGCATAACAATGCAGATTTATGCACAAAATCAATCAATTATTATGTAAATCTAAATCTATTTACCTTTCAATAGTCCGGATGTCTTTCCGATGCACTGGGTTTGCATGACCTGCTGATGACTCCGTGCGACGAGCGTTCGGTGAGTCCGGCTCCTTCGGATTACGATCCACGCGGGAGTATTCTCTCCTTGAACGATATCGGTCGTCCTTTAAGTTTGAACTTTGTGGGCGGCCATCGCTACAGATGGATCTCGCGTTCCTGCAGGAGTCTGCAGATTGCTGGACCGCCACCACAACCACTGTCGCATCCTTTCAGTGGTACTCTTACTAGCCAATTGCGGTGTACTGAATGTGGTCATAAAGTGAGTATTACTAATGGTTATTTTGACAAAAGGTGAGATTATTTACGTGTTTTGTGTTTTAATTTAGTCAAGCGTGCGATACGATAAATTTGAGAGTCTTTCTCTTGCTTTGCCAAGCGGAATGGGTGATTTGGGCTATGGTAGACACAAGTTACATCAGTTGTTGACTAATTTTGTCACTCCTGAAATGATTGCGGATGTGAAATGTGACCACTGCAACCGGGATCGGTCACCATCGGATCCACCGATATTATCCAAGCAAATCAAAATACTCAATTTTGGAAAGGTAAGACTATTATATATCGAAGATGAAAGCAAGATTAAATCACCTCGGGCCCTTGGTGCACTAATATAATCCACATAAACATAGCTCTACCTGAACCTGAACCTAATGAAATATTATTGTTATCTTAAAGTTGCCGCAATGCCTGTGTTTGCACATCTCCCGAAACACATGGCAGGGCAGCGGAGTTTCCAAACGACAGGACTACGTGCAGTTCCCGATGCGCTTGTCTCTCGCCGCGTACACATTCATCCAATCGCAGTACCAACGCCGCGTCTCCACCAATCTATACATGAGCACCAGCGAGGGCGGCTCGCCGCTCTCCAACAGCATGCCGCACTCATGGAACGCCGGATCCCTGAGCGACATGGGCAAGGAATGGCGTAATGTATATCAGCTGGCTGCAGTCGTCGTGCATTCTGGTGACGCCCACTCCGGGCACTTTGTTACCTATCGCCGCGGCAACCAAACATCCAAGTGGTTCTACACCTCCGACGTGGAAATTCGAGAAGTCAGTATGGAGGAAGTCCTACAGAGCACAGCGTACATGCTCTTCTATGAGAAGACATCCAATCTAGGCGTGTTCTAACTATAAAAGCCACAGTGCAATAAAGTAGTGTTGAGAATTGCAATCATTTGATGACGGAGAAAAACTATTTGTACATATTTTGTTATGATGCTCGGTATTTTTATAACTTACTTTGAGATGTGGCCAGTTCCATGGCGTTTGAAGTCACATTCGTATTTATTTCTTACTTCTTATTCAAAACATTACTTTTTCAATACACCACACATTCATCTTGGGATATTAGGCTAAGAACTGAAACAACTATAAGATCGTCACGCGCAGAAACTTAAATCACATCAGATTGCTTACAAATCTCACTGTACAATTTCATCTGGATGTAATAATAATGAAGCAAGTTTTCCTGACGAGACGCTAGACGAGAATAATTAGTAAAATTGATAACGAAAAGGATTCTATGTTACATAATATTGTTGTGTAAATGTCATCATGTATTTTTCTATTTGCGATATTGCTCCACCATTTATTTCATTCAGCATGTACTTGATAATTGATATTAAAGTAAGGAGAAGTAGGTTTAATTGATGAAGGGACATAAACGAATAGAATATGTTTATGTTTAATTGACGTTACCAGATGATGATAATGATGATGATGATGATGACGGGTTTGCGGTGGGCGATGTAAGGCACTCAAGGCGGTTTATTCGCTCAGTCTTCCGGCCTTGTTGGCCTGATACTTGAGCTCGTACTGTTCGGGAGTCAGGTGCGACCCGATGCCCAGCTGCTTCAAGCTGATGACTACGTCGAAGAGGTAGTCATAGCACTCAGTCATTGTTTTTGCTTGTCGCCAGTTGTCACCCCATACGTAAACCTGATATGGAACAAGATAGAATATAATAAAATCTTTAAATTTTATTTCTAGAATAACACATACCCCATGACGACGAACCAACACAGCATTCGTCTCTGGATAAGCCTGAATGCAAGCCGCCAAACTATCCTTCAAATCCTGCTCGAATGGCGTATTCTCAATAATCGGCACAATCAACTCCTCATCGTAATTGTAGTTCCTTCCCAGCTTGCAGTTCCGAATGCCTTTAATCATCTCCAAATGCGTGCAGTGGAACTCATTGCCGGGAAACACCATTGTCGCCAACAAGGCAGCTGAAAGTACATTATCCTTTTACCCACCCGGCACGACGATTTCAATAGCGATGATAAATTAATTACTTTGAAAAATTTCAATGCGTTACCTTTAGAATGCGTATGAATCACAGCGCCCGCTCCGCGCATAGTGTACGCCGCCATGAATAGCGGCGTGCAGGCGCTTTTCTTCAGGCATTTCGACGGCGGCGGGGTTTCCAAGTCCACGCCGTTTATGTCCTGCACAAAGATGTCCTCGGGCTGGATGCGCTCCTTTTGAACACCGGAAGGAGCGATGTAGATTCGGTCGTCGTCTTTGATGCTTATTCCGCCTCCTGAGAAACGACGCGCATAAAAAACGGTAAAAAATTAATTACAAAGCCGGGAGAATTCGAAAAATGTCAATAAATCACTTTTCATGAGCTTCGAGGGCGTTTAGAAAACGGATCAAGTTGTTTTTTCATGTCGCACGCAAGTAAAATGGTAATATCCCGAGGAATTTCTTCATTTTTAATGTTTTGCCTACATTTTGATAGCAATTAATGCATTAAGTGCGTGTGGAAGCTTGATAACAACGCGCGACACGAACGTAAAACGTAAATGAAACGCGTTTCACATGCTCCACTTAGTCAACATCACTCGTTTAGAAACGTTTAGAAACGAAGTGTAACGTCTCTAATCAGCGTTTTGTAATGAATCCCAGCAGATAACTCACCGGTGCCGGTGACCCATCCGAGATTGTAAAACTGCCTGCACAATTCCGGTATTAAATTCCTGGGATGCTCGGGGCCCAAGTCCCGCTGGCGAAAAGACATGTCGTAGCAGGCCATCTTAAGTCAGCGATTGTTTTGGCTGACGACAATGATGATAAATCAATTCGATGATGATGTGCCTTTGAAAAAGGAAGAAATCGTTTTAAATACACATCAGATACGCGCGTACGACGGGTATTTTTATGGGTTGCGCAATAATAAATTCCTAAAAGGTCATCGTGCATATCACAAATGCAACACATGACTTATAGGGCTTCATGAATGATAGAAACATGCAAAAATTGCAGCGGGAGTCGAATTTTTATCCTGACCCTTTCGAAAAAGCTTCCTCCGACTGGCCTAAAGACAAATTGCTAATGGAAATCAAGCGCATTGGCAGCGCAGTCACGTCCCAGATCACGCTCCACATGGTCTGGTTTATCATACGTTTGCAATTCGATTAGATTGATGGGAAAGTAGTTAACTTTTAGGCGCATTTGGACGAAAGCATGTGACTCTTGCAATTGTAATTTAAAATGAAAAAAAAAGGAGATAAACTGACATGCGATAAAGTTGGCCGTAACAATTTCCTTATTGCATTCCGCGTGGAAAGCAACAAAACACCACTTCAGAAAGTCATTTTGAGGAAGGACAAACCACGCGATACCGAAAACACGCTCCACTTCCAAGAAAATCAAAAAGTTAAATCAATAAGTTTACCCACGGCCGTAAATTAAGAGAAAAAAAATGAGATATCACTAGGAAGTAAATTTAATTAAATTTTCATCGAGATTTAAATCAAAACAGAATAATATTGAATTTTTAAGTTAAAATTAAAAAAAACATTAAAATATAATTTTAAAGGCCTCTAAGCCCCGCCCCTTGGACACTCAACCGCCGCCATTTAATTTTTAACGGTTTTACAACTGCGCATGATTCAACCGTAGAGAAAATGAAGACATTGTCTTGTCTGCGTCCGAAACAACAGCGTAAAACGCGTGAAATTATTCAAAAGTAATAAAACTCACGCATAAATCATCTCCCAGCGAAGTGCCACCTTGAAAAACGCATGATGCGTGCTCGATGCGCATCAATTTTTGATTTCGTGTGTCAATTACGTGGGCGTACCGTGACTGCGCGTGTAACCGGCGTTAATGCGCGAGCATAAAACTTCACCGCGCGCATGACGAAAGGCAGAAAATGTTGATTGCTATATTTCCAGCCGGCGTACACATGTTTTCAATCACGACTTTCATTGATAATCCGCGTCACAATCGTCTTCACGCTATACACGAACAATTTCCATATAAAACGCCTTGTCTACATGCATAGAAATTTATTTCGTATTTAACGGCGAGTGCGATGTGCGGCCATCATTTTTACGGCGATATTTATAACAACGAAATCTCTCGGATGTTGTAGTCATAGCGCCAGCAAATCGCGATGGCCGATGGAAAAGGTCACTTCTTGCCCGAGTGTGCGCCGCGTCCAGAATTTGTTTTTTATTATTCCAACTCTCGACCCTTCATCATAAAGTACTAAAGAAGTAAATTTATATAAGTTCCACGACGCGCCGCACAATAGCGCGCGTTCGCCGTCCTTTCTTCCCGCTGATCCCATAAACGTATATTAGAGCGGGCCTTGGTTGACTCGAAGAAAAATAAGAGGATGGCGAGAGGATGCTGGGGATGACATTCACTTTGTGTCGCAGCGCGCGCCGTGAATGAGCGACATCAAATTCTCGGGGCGCTTTTTTAAAGCTGGCGTCCTTTTTAAAGCGCTTCCACCGAGACTGACCATACGCAAGTCATCATCACGTACCGCATTTCGCATTCGACATTTTACGAAGTTTAATCACGTTTCTGAAAATTCACTCTACAAGTAGGCTTGATTGTACCACAATATATTGCGATTTTTTAGTAAAAATGTAATTTTTGACCCTTTAAGTAATAATTTTCAATATTTTAATAATTATTCTCCTAGACGGGACGGAGACGAATTTAAAAAATCATAGATCGTCAAAATTGGTCCAACCGTTCTTGAGTTATAAAGGTTGTAACTAACACAACTCAGTTTTATATAAAAACATTGAATTGTTCGATAAAATAGTACTTAAAAAACTTTTCCGGTTGATTTTCAATATATATTTATCGATTGAAGTTAAGAAGAAGTTGTTGAATTGTCTTGAAGGTAATAAAACGCAAGCCGGAAGTTTTCACTCGAGCAGGCATAGAAAAACGCCATTTTTCAATGCGTCCGCAAAGAAAATTGTCGAGTACTGCACATTGTAAAGATCTAATCCGCCGTAACGATAAATCCGGAAACTAATAGCACGACAAATTGCTGTGTGATGCTGAGTTATGGCGTTTCATCCCAAAATATTGTTTTTATTGCCGCAATGCGCGGTTTATTCGGACGGTAATAAGAAAATACTCGCGGCGAACCGCCTCGAGTGAAATAAATGCTCCACATGGCAACTTAATCCAATATTCATTGAAAATTTACGAGTTTACATAAATTTCGACGGTTGTTGTCTCGCACATTGTAATCTTTGGACTTATTCGCAACTTCCACCGAACTCCTAAATGAATAACTGAATAATGAGATATATCCACGAGTGAATGACAGTGGCAGTAACAGCAGTGAGATTAGTTTTTTGTTTCCAGTCTGCACTTCATTTGAACAATTCGGGAAAAAGTGAAACCGAGAAAAAACTGCGCAGAGCATTGAACTATTCGAGAAATAATGATGAATAACGATGAAGCAGCTGGTAATGAAAGAAACATCTTCATATCCGAAGGAATGCATCGTGAATTCCGAACAAATTGAAACCAGACTTGGGCGCACGATTAATAATTATAGTGGTCGGGCATCCATCAGTCTTGATTTCGGACACATGGTATGACACAAACTAACCTACCGTAAAAAGCTTAGCGCGCGTGGATCGTGATTATTATCATTAGAAAAATTTGATTAACGCCAGCCAAACTTGACACGGTTTCGATTACAGCTCCTCGCGCTGATTCGAAGCGACTTGTCGAAACAGAGGTGCGTTTTGTTCGGAATCATTTGAGCGTTTATAAAGCAATTTAGGCGCGAGATAATTACCGGCGTGTTTTCTTCCAGCGGCTACAACAAGACGAAAATCACTGAATAATATATTTAATAAAAATCACGCGCAGGTTTAAGACGTAGAAGGCAACACAGCACATAATTTCGTTATTATTTATTATTTTTTTTAGATGAAAATTTTGCAATTGCACAAAGAAAATATTAATTTTAATGAATTTCTTATGAAATTTTCTAACTAACTGACCTTCAATTATCACAAAATATTGATTCAAGCACAATTATATAAGTCACGTGCAAGGATAACGAATCAAGAGCAAAAAAAGATTCTTTTGAATTCATTCATTTCCACTTTTTTCTTTGATCTAAAAAACAAACACGCAGCGCAAAGAAATGATTCAATTAAATGACCAATCGCCGGTTTTTGTTGATTAATTTGTTTTCCACTCGACGCGAAGGATGCAAAAACAAATGCTCAACAATTGTTTGCTAAAGCGACGGCACACCGACCGGCCAAGTTCGTCCATTGATATCCATTGATAATAATAAATAGGCTGGGAAGTGAACGACGCGAAAAGCTTTCCAAAAGTGTTCGGAAGTGGAGAAACTTTCGTGGCATGGACAGCCAAACAAAAGGTCACCGTCAACCGTGAACTTGTTCGTCCTACAATAGGAAAACGAACAAAACCGCCAAAGTTAATCTAACATCAGCATTAAATTTCAAAAAAATGATCAGAAAATAATCAAAATTTAATATAGAATTTAAGGAAATGTAAGTAGATATTTGATAAAATGCAGCTGTGGATGCGCGTCGAGATATTGGTATAGAAAGAAGAGAAAATTTTCAATATCATATCGAAATGCGCACGAAATTGCCTGCAAGACACACAGGTGATCCGAAGATCATGCATCCGGTTTGCAATTTTCTTCAATATTGCAATTCTATAATGTTTGTCAAATGAAAAATTTTTTTTTGCGTGTTTACCTGATTTATTGAATATTTTTTATTGTATAGAGCATTGAGATTATTTACAGTTATGTTTTAATGACAATTAAAAATTGAAATTGATTACTTTATCATTTTTTTTCAAAAATTCTTGTTTTTCCAATTATTTCGCGAATTTTTCATTAATTTTTTCTAACTGCGCTGTCAATCAACCAACTCGCACGTGTCCAGAAACTTTCAAGACTTGAACTTTCAAGAACAGTTTGTAAAATGCAATATAAATGTTAAATCAGAGATCGAATGAGTAAAAACCTACTTTAAATAAAAAAAAATATGTTGTGAACTCCTCTTCTCAATCTCTAGTCTTTCCATGGTCTTACGCGTAGTTTTAGTTAAGTTAAAGCTCGAAGAAAAGTGGTAACCGGGCGAAAGATCAGACGCGCATGCCTCTGGCGCGCCTCCGCCGCGGAAGACGTCGCGCGCGTCAACTCCACGCGTCGCCGACGCCGCCGTCGCCGTCGTCGGCCAGGACGACACGCGCGAGCCGCGAGTCGCGCGCCAAACGCCGGCTCAATCGGTGGTGCGGTCCAGTCGAGACGCGAACGCGCGCATTGTTAAAATGATCAGCTCCACATCGTCTCTCGTACGCAAACTTCGAAATTTCCGGTTTCTGTCAGCCAACAACAGTAGCATCCGTCGCCAGTTCGTTTGTGGACGCACTTCACAAACTTTTGCCGAACTTTTCAGCGCTCAAAATCCGTTTGTTTCGGTCGGTCGTAATTAATCAACAAGTCGATTTCGACGTGGAATTGTCGGGAAAGGATTCGAGTACTTCTTCTTGTGCTTGCACACGGTCCGGTGGCAAAGAAAACGAGTTTTTTTAAATCGGTTCACGTCCGAAGAGAGGACTTCTCCGGCCGTAATTTAATAAATCTTCATAAATTTGACGTTAAAATTCCCGGCGACAATAAATAACACTTTAATATATAACGCTCATTAAAATCAAATCATCATTTTTTCCTCTCTTCGCGCTCTCTCATCGGCGTGGAAAAAACCAACAAAATAAATCCGACTTTCTTATCGCATCAATTTACTGCAGCCAATTAAAAACCATGCCGCGCGACACGATTACATTCATAAACATGGCTAATTTGCAGACATTATTCACACTTGTTTCCACATTGCGCGTTAAATATTCGCGCCTAAATGAGTAATTATCTAATTAGCGCGAACTTGTCCGGCGCGTCCGTCCAAGTGTGACTTGATAAACAGTACCAGAATCGTCATCTCGCGCACAGAGTGATTATCAAATATCAAAATGAATGTGTCCGAAGACGAAGAAATCGGCAACTTGACCGAGCACCCAGCGCTGGATAACCAATCTGGCTTGGATCCGAACATCGATTCATTTTATTTCTACGAGGTAAGTGATTTTCTTTGATTTTATCGTCGAAATGTTTGTCTTATTCAATGCGTAATGCGTATGAGATGATAATACATCAGAAATCAAGTCGCGTCTAACTTTTGTCTGCGCGTCTGTCGCGCAAAAGCTCCTCTGGGAGCTTCGCAAGTTTTTCCCAAAGCTTAACTAGTTAATGCGCGTCGCTCGCCGAGACCACACAAAATGTTCACGCTAATGAATGACAGACCACGACCGGCAGCCGCGCGTGCTGTGTCTGATCTTTTACGTTTCACATCATTTCACCTCCGCGGCATGAATTTGATTATTTATTAATTCGTCGATCGTGATACGATGATATGATAAGTGCCCACGACGCGCAGCAAGTGGAAGAAATGCGAAACGCCTGCTTTACGAGCAATTATTTCCACATTACAGCGAAGCGAAATGTTAATTGATTTCGATATATCGTTAATTATGTCTTTGATCTCGTGCTCGCCTGCCTCGCCGGCGTGCGCGTGTAATTAACAACCTTTTACACTCAAAATCGGCGCCTTATCACTCGCAAACGATCGCTAGAAATAGCGCTGAATAAACATTTACTTATTGGTATTGAATTCCAAACGAATTTTTTACTCCGAAATAAATTCCATATGCATGAAAATCCAAGTGGAAAGTAAACAATAAAAAATATTTATATGTATCTCAGAAATGATATTTGTGTAATCTATGTGGGGCGCAATTTACGTTCAATTACGTAAACGGGTCTTTATTGTGCGTCAAGCTGCGATTGATAAAGTAAACAAGTTTTTTTAAATCAAATTTAGGCTAATTATACCCGCCGCGATATTATACGGTTTTTTTCGACGAAGTCTTTTGTGTTCGACGTCCATGTAATTTTCAGTGGCACGAAACAAGTGTTTTCATATCTGAAAGAAGCCGTTCAGTGAAGGGTAAATAATATTTACGCCAATAAAAATTAATTAACTGCTGCGAGAAGCGCTTTTTTTCAGGTGAAGCGAGCATTTTTTTCACTCAAAAAGTGTTTTACCTCGTGTAGAAAAATAAAGCATTAACGATTTCTTGGCAATAAATTTGTTTGGATATGGTTTTCAACCAAATAAAATAACTTAGGTTTTGAAATTAGTTAAGAAAAACCTAAACATTGTTAGAAATTATTTTTGAAAAATAGAAATTCAATTTCAAATCAAATCTTGAGCTGATTTTGACAGTTTCAAACCCAAAAATAGAATAAGCTATCTTTTGTGTTAGAAATTGTAAATATTATCGTATTAAATTGTGCATTTGACACATCAAAACAACAACAATCGAAAAGCAATTTCATAGTTTTCCGAAATAGTTTTAGAAATAGAGTTAAAAATAGGTTATGTATGCGCAAGAGATTTTCTAGAATGTTGCACTTTTCTCTTTAATCACAACCTAGCTATTAGCTACTCCATTTAAATTTAATTAATGCTAATAAATTTCCTGCCCCGCACACCCACATAATTCAGTATTCAGTGACCTTCAGGAACGTGCAGGACAATTAGGCAATTTGCAACGCTTTTAATACGTAGCCAGAACTCCAATTCGACCGTGATTGTCCAAACCCTCTCCGAATACTAATGCAGAACTAAACTAGTTTATCTAACCAGTGAATATGTTAACTAATAATAACTTTAAAATTTTCATTAGCGCCGCAACGCAAAATATTTCGCTTTGCCAGCGCGAAAATAATTGCAACAAGAAGTTTGCGCTCGTTGCGCGACTTTGATGTTTATTAATTACGACGTGGAAAAGCAGAAAGAGATATGACACTTCCTCTCCACCGGTCGCGCAGTATTTTTCTTCAAAGTTTTTTTCATTTTATTGCAACCATCACTCATTTCCTTAGCTAAATAATGTTTCGCTTGAGAATCTTTCCTTCAATAGCCTGTAATCTATTTGTATGTGCGTATTAGATGTTTGGCGAAGTTTCGAAAGGTAGATAAAAAATAATTCGCGTACGCGCAACTTGTTTAAAGCACATTAAATTGCAGTACGTAAAAAGTTTCGCGACGTCGGCGCTGGCATTATTCTTGTACGAACCGTGAATTATACGCGCGGTTACAATGAATGCTTAAGCGCGCGTAAGAAATAAGCGATGATAAGAAAAACTCGCGTTGAACTCACATTTTCCGCGAGATTTCGGGCAACTTTTTAACGGTCATCAACTTCCGCGCTCCCGGCGGCTTTTCAATGAATGCATTGCGGATGTGAAAAATGCGAGCGTTTAAATCTTTCAACACTCATCATGCATGAAAGTACTCGTAATTCAAGAGTCATGATTAAGTATCTAATGCATGTTAAATTTTGTGTATTCAGCGATTGTACGCACAGTTTAATTACCTATTGACGTTGCGCTTGTTGTGAATTGTGACGATTGTGTACGCTGAAAGAATAGAAATGTTTCTGCTCGGATGTTTCGGATGATAAATGAAAACGTTCGAATCGAATGCGAAATTGCGGCGCTTGTTCGTGCGGGTTGCTGGTGGCTACGCAAATTGCCCGCAAATGCGAACGGTTAATACGTCGCGAATGTTTCGGCATTAGGCATGCGGTCGCGATTGTCGGCATCAGCGAAACATACAACTCGCTCATATCATAACGCTCATTTCGTATGCGAAGCACGGCGGACGTGGAAGCGCACGAATCTGTTGAGCGTGTTTTTCGCTCGGAGAGCGCAAAAAGGCCGAGCGGCGAGCGAACTGTGGGAATATGAGGACGTCAGGACATTCATTTCAGGTGATTTTTATCAGACATCAGTGCCAGTTAGAACAATCTCGGCGTGATGGTAATGAGTAAGAAATTAAACTGTTTTATTGGGTGTTTCTAATGCACTTAGCAAGTTTCGCGCAGTTGTGCATTGTGGTGTTGTCTTTAACTAAGTTCTCTAAAGAGCTAAATCAAATCTTGAAAGTTTCTTTCTAATTTGAATCATAGTGGAAAAGTTATAAGCGATTTTATGTGTTTTCAAGCATAAAAAAGGGTATTTTGTGCTTGACTACTCAACAAGACGTCTAAAAAATACTTAATAGTAATTTTTGCCATATATTTGGCTTAATTAATGTTAATAATGCCGTTTACTTCTCCAAAAAGATGTGTAAAAAATTTTACGCATTACAAAATTAAAAATTTGAAGAAACCTAAAGAAAATGCAATAAAACTTTGCTAATTTAACATTTATCGCTTATTTTATCTTAAAAAACGTTGAATATTATTGTTGTCTTTCTTCTAAGACCTATTTTCGATCGTTCAAGATAATATTTCGAATGTTAGAAGATTTTAGCCGAGAAAAAACAAAATTATACAAATCAATATCATACGAGTACTTATAATATGGCTTTATTTTCTTCTTTCGTTCTTTGTGCTCCTCCAGAACGTAATAAATTTGGCTGGTGTCACTTTCCATGATACAAAATCTACATAATGCGGATGTTTCGGACGTTCGGCGCGCTCGTCCCATGAATATGACTTAAATCCGCGCATTTCTCCCCACAAATAAACATTTAATTAACATGAATGCAGTGTTATCTGCTGGGTGCGCAAGTAGCGGAACGAATAAAGCACGGGATTTGGCCCGCCGCGAACGTTGTGATAGGTCGTATCGCTAAGTATAACCGCCGATATCATGGTTAAGGTCGCGAACGGATGCTAAATAAATTAGGAGCGGACTTCAGGCAACTTCCGTCTTCAGTCTTCCACGACGCAGTAAAACGAAACGCGAGAGAATGGAGGATATAACATGATACGCACGAGCCCGACACTTCGGGATGAGAGTACGGAAGGACAAAAAGAAAACACGCACACCGAATTAAACGTATCGATTTTTTAGGGTAGGTCCTGCCCCATACGCATGGCGAGTCGCGCATAATTTCGAATAGAATATTACGCGCTGGGTGCGTAAAATGTTGACATCAAATGTAAATCGTAAAATCTATGGGTGTACAACATGAAACAAGCAGGATGATGAGCGGAGGCCGTGACAACGACTTTGATGCTTGGCGCGAATGTGTCCATAATAAAGTGCGCGGTTTAGTGCATTCCATTGAATATTGAATGAATTCGCGGCGAGGCGTCACTCGGCGGCGCGAGACCACCGACCAGATGTACTCGACTATTTTGTATAGGGTTTGGAATTTCGCCAACACGCAGCACCAGTGGCAGTGTATAAATTTTCGGATTCTTGTGTTGCCGAATTGTGATATGCCATGTTACGCATGAGAGACTTTTTTCGCGGATTTTACGCTGAAAATATCAATTCGAAACAGTTGATGTTTGTAATATTTAAATTACGACTCTGGCAACGGAGGAAAACAGCCAAATTTATGCGATTTCATTAATTTAATCTGTTAAAACTCATTGTAATTTACTAATATATTACAAATTTATTGTCATAAGAACAGGTAAGCTCAACCTACCCCCTCCCCCTCTTCTACTTCTTGTTGCGACTAATCATCGTAGCGCGACTCACCCCCACCACTTTTTGCAGGTATAAAAGGGCTGCGCGCAGCGACCACGGTGCTCAGTCGTGCCAGAGCCCTCCAGCAGTCCAGTCACGCGGATCTCAAGCGATATTGTGTTATCCCGAAAAATATTAGGGACTTATTTTAATTTTTATTTCATTTTATTCACTAAAAACTGTCTTGCTACCACGCGAATCTCATGAATAAAAAAATCTTTCATAACGAGTGCTCGTTTTTCTACTAAAACAAAACTGAAGTTTATTCAGTTAATGATTAATTAAGGCGACATTTAATCAGGGAAGCATACGAAGTCCGTCCAATTCGTTCAGAGACAACTCGGAAAACATCACTATGTGTCGCTTTTTCAATTTTCCACGTTATGATTCGCTGCATGCAGCCAACAATGCTTCCGTTAGTTTGTATGTCTTCACTATAGCAACCTAATCTGAGATTTATTTATTTTTAGCTGTGGAAAAATAGTTTATCCTCATTCTTTGTTCAGTTCTGCGAAAAATAACGAATAACCGAATGATTGTTGGATACAATACTAAATCGTTCCTGACATAGGTAGTTATTCAATGAGTTGGAAAACATATCTCATGTCAAATGAACGCGATCCGCCAATTAATTAATGGTACATCTGTTCGATGGCGTACATTGTCCCGTGCGCGCGATTAACACATTCGGAGTGTCGGCGTCTGTTATTTGAAGGCGCGTCGCGAGTGCAACATTAATTTTGCTGCTCGCTATTTTTTGTCACATTCGTAGATCGGACGCAAACACGGCAGCCGGCGCGCGCCCGCGGATATTTATAACTTTTTTGATGTCGTCTTGATGATGATCGTCTGTTTCCGCCTGTGCGTGAAGCCGTGATAGATTCGTGCGTCCGCGCGCGCGTTCCGAACGATATCTGCGGATTGAATTTGGTGCGTAATCCGCACAACGTAAATATCGGCGCGGATTTTGTTTGCCTTTCAAGCGGAAGCTGCCGGACGCGGAGTTAACGACGAAAACAGAAGGCGCATGCCGAATCAATTGTGTACTGTAAGTAATCAGATCGAATCTGGTAAACCTGAATGATATTTAAAAACATCTGTTTGGTTGGGGACTCATTTTAGGAGACAAAATTCATTTTCATTGATTTTAAAAAATAAATTTTTTTTTATGAATTAAATATTTACCAATACTCATCTGATAATGCCACTGGCGAAATATGTCGCAGTTTTATAATAAAAAATTCATAAAGAGACATTATCTCATTTTTTAAATCAGGGATTATGGAATTCAATTCAATTCGATTCAAAAATTTTATATTTGCTTCCACTTTGAAGTCAAAATCAAGGACTTAATGGATTTCCTAGAATATTAGAGACCTATTTTCATTTTTATTTCATTTTATTCACGAAAAACTCTTAAATTTCACTCCTTTATGAGTAATACTTCCATTAGAAAGCAGTTTTTTGAATAATATAAAAAAATATTCAAGATTTTGAAAAATAAATTGCATTTTGATACGGTAATTCAACTTTAAGGAGTTTCTAAATTCGTCCTGGATCATTTTTAAGTAAAACGATAATTTTTATAGTTTCTTCTGTCTGATAAAACTATTTTCCTGTATATCTGATGAATATTCAGCTCGTAATGTGACTTTAAAGTGAAAAAACCAGCGATTTTAGTTTCAATAATTCAAGATCTGTCAGTTTGTCGACAGTAATTGTCGAGTTAATTAATTATCTCAATCCCAACACATTTTCTTTCGCATTGTGCATGAATTATACACTGCACACATTCCAACGCCGAAAACATACGAGACACAATGCTCATTCTAGCTTGAACATCAACGTCAACATCAACACGCCGTGGAAACGTTCGCGATATTCACGCTATAACAACTCTTTGATTAATAACGCGACTCGACGGCAGCGGTATTTAAATTAGCCATCAATATTGAGCCGTATTACGACGCCGCGCTACCGAATAATGCGAATTAATTAGTTGGCGCGCGCGTTCGCGCCGATGCCGGTGATTAATTAAACGCCTACTATCTTTAAGCGGCGAGATGTTAATTATAGTATTCGTTCGGTGCAAGTGGTAACTGTATCGTGCGTGGACGTCGGCGACGCCCGGCTTGTTTACTTATCGTAAATCATTGTCTTGTTCGGCGAGGAGGAATTCGGAAAGCGAAAAGTTTATTTCACGCACACGCTGGGTATCAAGGCGGAAATGTTTAGAAAACAAGGTATGCTCACCGAGTGTTGGTAGCCGCGATGATTTCGGATCACTTTCGGAGGTTTTAAGTCACTTAACACCACGATTTGACTAATTTTAACACGACCACGTGTTGACGGCGATCGCGACGAACGAAAACAACACGCAGCTGATAATATTAGTGCGGATTATTCGGTTTTGAGGGCAGCACAATGCAGACACTGCAATAACCGTCCTGCTCTTGATACAACTATCTCACTTGTTCATGCAAATAAATGTAAACAAGATGCAATATTTGAAACTGTATAGACTATGCACGTGATATGGAATAGTGGTGGTAAACAAAGTGCATACTAGCTGCGTTTACTTATACGTCATCTCAAATATTAATTCCTGGGTACGCCAGTACCTAAAGAGGAAGAAAAGGCACACCTCAGCCCTTTCTTACCCCCACTACTTTTTGCAGGTAGCGAGCACTGAGTCCAATCGCAACTTCTTAGGTTCCTTGCAGATCTTAACTCGTCTAACCAACTGTTTCTTTTATCTTCGACTAGCTGTTGCCCGCGACTTCGTTCCGGCAGTGTTTAGTAAAAATGTAATTTGTTTTTACTCTCTTGTTCTAGACATACTCGTAGTAAGAGTCAATTCTATCAATAAGATTAGCAATTTTAATTTAAAGAAATTATGCATATAAAGTTTTGTCAATAATGCACTTCAGCGCGCCATCTCGAATTCAACTATTTAACTATAACTATGATTGAATCTCAATGTCAAATTTTATTCGATAGAAAAGAGCTGTTTTGAGGATTTTCCCGGCAATTATTCGAATTTTTCTCACCTTTTAAACCTTCCCTAGACCTCCACGAATAATTCAAGACCAAGATAAGATAAATCCGTTCAGCCGTTCTCGAGTTTTAGCGAGACTAACGAACAGCAATTCATTTATATATATATATATATATATATATATATATATATATAGATAGATATATAGATATAGATATATATCTATATAGATAGATATTGAATTTGTGTTACATTGTGACCAATACAAAGAATCGTTAAGTTTACAGCTAGGATAATTACGTATCGGGATTATGTTTCCAGATGATTACAAGCGCAATAAAAATGTGCTCTATGACAGTTATGTCAACAAGTGATATTATGATGCTCAGATATTGAATACATTTACGACCAAAGCTCATCAAAAGTTATTCAGTTAATTAACAATTTCTGGCGATAATTTCCAACGTTTTAATGTTATTTTGCATATTAGTATTTAAATCTTTAAACGGAAATTAAATTTCTCATGTTTCTCCTCGAAGCAAAAAGAAAAGAACTCAAATTTATTAATTGAGAACGTGACCTATCGGATTACATAAGAATTTAAAAAATATATTAGATGTAAACTGATAAATTGCAATAAAATAGCACAAAAGATTCAAAAAGAAACCGAGTGTTTTCCGCACGAAGGAAAATCCAGTTCCTTGTTCTTCTCTGTGTACTTTTCCACCCTCCTCACCCTCATCCATGCATTCCTTTCGTGCCTTCCGCTTAAACCTCTCAAACCGTCATCAACTAATTTTATAAATGAAATTTCCGCCTCATTTTAGTTCGCAAATATTTGAATAGTTCAATCTGATTTGTTTTGATAGTTGGTAATCTAATTTAAGTTGAATTAAAATGTGCGCTAAACTTTGGCGATCATTTGAATAATTTAGTTATTAAACGCAGCGTTTTTGAAGTGACGACTATAATTTGCTGACACTTGGAACCACCCAACGCACGTTAAATAAATTACAGCCAGTTTGATGGTCGTAATCGACGTAGATGGATTTTTGCGCATCCAGAGCAGCAATTTGAGCGTGATTAGCATAATGCGACGGATACGGGATTGCTCAGAGGCCTCAGAGGCGAGCTTTTAGCACTCTTATTTCGGGGAAAAGGTTTATTATTATTATTGATATTTGCACATATTTCGGTGCCGCGTGCGACGGCGCGAGCGCGTCGCGATACCCATTATAATAATCGAAACGACAGAATGATTTACGACATCGCTACAAGATTCACAGTCACGCGCCATCAAGATCGGTCAAGTTAAAACATACACTGTGTACGAATAAACAAATAACTCCAAATCTAAAATATTTTTAGTCAAATATTTTGGTTAGGAAGTGAATAAAAAATGACAAATATAAAGAAAAAAAAATAGGAAGGGTTTTATCTTTCAATGAGCTGTAGGCTGTGGAAGTGCTCAGTTTCACATCCGCCATCATAATAATCACCACCTTCGGTGAAAGATGGCTTACGAGTAGATTTTGTTGGCGTCGGAAGAACGCGCATCGAGTTAACACCGAAGCAGCCAATGATAAATCAGGCGTTCATCAATCACTTTTTATTGCCGCTCTGTCGGCACTCCAGGTTAGAAAAGCACGTTAAATTGCATCAACTACACTTCAGACAATTGTAATGCGGACAAAACTCAGCACATTCATCGCCACAGATTTAATAGTCGTTTATTACCGACCAAACACAATTTAATTATATACGCTGGTATTTTGTGGTCGATTCGAGTCGGCAGGAGTGTAAATTGAATTTGTTGAGGTGTGCAATTAACCTCTGCTAATTTCCTGTACGATATAATTGAAATTATCGCAAGCCTCCAGCGATTTTACTAATTATAACGTAATTTGCGTTTATAATGCAACCGTTGAAATGGACAACGATAATCAAAATATTCAACAATAGAAATAATTAATATGACGCGCTTCCATCTGTAAATAC
The DNA here is from genome assembly GCF_025399875.1 of Dalotia coriaria. Taxonomy (NCBI): domain Eukaryota; kingdom Metazoa; phylum Arthropoda; class Insecta; order Coleoptera; family Staphylinidae; genus Dalotia; species Dalotia coriaria. Next base: position 7,343,902 of record NW_027045443.1, on the reverse strand, counting down.
TCGACGGCTTTGCGTGCGGCATCATTCTCAGCATCAACGATATCTAATCCCTCGCCATAGAACTCCATAACAGGGCGTCGGAACAATTTAACGATTGACTGACGTTGACCATCCGGGGATCTCTCCACAACGAATGTATAACGCAGGGAAAATTTGAGGGAATTAGCCATCAGTTGAAGGAAAGTGATATAATCAAATACGGAAATAGGAGTCGGGCTTGGCTTGACATCCTCATCGTCTTGCGAATCTTCGGACTCCTCCGGTTCCTCCTTCTTCTATATTTAGAAGAAGATTTTGATCAGGAGGAATTATTTAATGCTGGGTGGTATTGCAAGGACACTTACCACTTCGATTTCTGGTATTAGATCAATTATATCAGACGTATCAGACATGATTCTGCTTGATTACTCAGAGAGAAAAATTCGAATGCGGCAGGTTAGATCTACTTCCTCGTAATTTGTTAAAATATATTAAAAGTTGATTGTTGTTTCCACAGAAACAGAAACAATGAAACATGTAGACATGGAGCATCAGATTTTCGTAATTATTTGATTTTGTGTCACGGAATTGTTATGCAACATCTATATATATATATATATATATATAAAAATGAATTGCTGTTCGTTAGTCTCGCTAAAACTCGAGAACGGCTGAACGGATTTATCTTATCTTGGTCTTGAATTATTCGTGGAGGTCTAGGGAAGGTTTAAAAGGTGAGAAAAATTCGAATAATTGCCGGGAAAATCCTCAAAACAGCTCTTTTCTATAGAATAAAATTTGGCATTGAGATTCAATCATAGTTATAGTTAAATAGTTGAATTCGAGATGGCGCGCTGAAGTGCATTATTGACCAAACTTAATATAATTAATTTGTTTAAATTAAAATTGCTAATCTTATTGATAGAATTGACTCTTACTACGAGTATGTCTAGAACAAGAGAGTAAAAACGAATTATATTTTTATTAAACACTGCCGGAACGAAGTCGCGGGCAACAGCTAGTTAAAAATATAAATTATTCGAATAGAAACAAAAAATCTCTGAATTTTTAATATTATACCGACGAAATACTAATTTTAATTATATATTACTATTTTGTGGTCGTTTATAAACACCACAAGTGTAAATTGAATTTGTATCGTATGTAATTAACACAGTTTTAATTTCCTGCGCGGTATTATTGCGTTCGCATTTCTATTTATCTTGTAATTTGCTTTCAGGCTGAACAGTTCACCGTATTATGGATCCTCTTTGTTGTCATTGTCGCTGGCAATTTCGGCGTGCTCATCACGCTCTACAGCCGAAAGTCACGCAAATCCCGGATGAACTTCTTCATCAGTCACTTGGCTTTATCAGGTACCAAACAATTGTATACACGATTGAAAAATCTCGTCAAAATCGTAGAGAAAATGAACTCGTTGTGGTATTAAAAGTCGTAAGCCACGAATTGCGACGAACTAGATATTAAACCTTCGGGGAATGTACCGAATACTTCTTGGAATCCCAACAAATTAGTTTCCAGCGCGGGGAATTATTTGGAAAAGTATCTGGTACACATTAATTAAATACAGAAGTATTTTGTATCGAATTCAGTGGAGTTTAATTAAAAAATACACCGTATTTCTGTATTTTATGCATAGAAAATGCAAAATTGATATTTCTGCAAGTGATGTGGATAGTGTTCCTTCGAGCATTTTACAATAAACAAAATACGTATTGTTTGGAAAGTTTTTACTCAGGAAATATTATGATGCAAGAATAGCCACGTTTCTGATCATGACAGAATCCTATCACCCTATACGATAACAACAAAGGGCCCAACTAGTATTAGAACTGAAAAGCGTGGCGTGGGTTGCCTGCTTGCATCCCACTTTGAAATAAAATCCAATGTTTTACGCAAAAAATACGGAAAATAAACGCAGAAGCGTTGCGTTTGAGGGATAAACAAATAGAAGCACGCGGGAAATAACGTTTTGTTGTTGTAAACATTCCTTCACTATTCTCATTCTCGGTAAACTCTTGTTCACATTTATTTTCGCAGATTTATTAGTGGGACTCATCAGTGTGCTCACCGACATTGTCTGGCGAATGACGATCTCATGGAACGCCGGAAATATCGCATGTAAATTGGTGAAATTCCTGCAGGTACGTATCGTCAATGTGCCCGCAGCGCGACGCAAAATAGTTTCCGCGAACGTATCCCGGACATGAGAAATAATTTGAGGCGTGCGGCGTAAAAATCTCGCGCGTCTTGCCACTGGCGATAAACGTAGTGAATCAAAACGGTTCCGCTCAATTTGAGCACGCGTTGTCCAATATTTCTTATTGTGTTATCATGTAGTGATAATGGGAAAACTGGCTGAATAACTAGGTCGCTGCGTTTTGTTGACCGGCGGAAAATTTTCTATCGTAAACATCTATAACAATAGAATGCAGCGATTCGCATTGAAACCAGTTCAAGATATTCAAAGGAAAGCAAAGGAATGATTTGCGTATTGTTGGTTGTACTAAGTGTAGGCTTAATAATGGATACAAACGTGCTTGTGGTTAGCGAGGAAGTATTTTGTTCCTGTACACGCGATGGGGATGTATCCATCTGCGGCTCGGACGGGAAGACCTACGCAAATCCCTGCGTATTCCAGTGCGCGCACCGCATCAACAGTGATCCTTGTTGCGAATGCGACGCGGCGGCCGACGCGGGGGCGGCCTTGAGCCGATGCGGTTCTGATAATCGCACCTACACAAGCAAACTGCCAGCTGGAGTGCGTGCGGCGCATCAATCCACGGTTGGCCATCACCGCCGCCTCAAGGGGGTTGCAAATGCACGTCGCCCCCGTCTGCGTGACGTACGCGATTGAATGCCGATTGATGTGCGCTAGCATCTATCCAGCCTCCAAGGGCGAGTGCGGTGCATAAATTCCGCACTCACCTTGAGACATTCAACAAATAAGAATATCATTGATTTTTATTCGGAGTATCAAAACAATTATACCTAGATATCTAAATATACTTAAAATTAATTCTATTAGTGTTTGCAGTGTAGATAAGGCAACATCTGAACTTGTCGCGTTCCGTTACATCTCGCATTCTGGTAACACTCGAACACACAGGGTGAATTATAAATGTTACCGTCGGTCCCACACGAAGGAGACAACACTTTTCCACATTCGCAATCTTCTTCATCTCCACCTTTTCTATGTTCAAGACATTGCTGCAAGTTGTAATGACGGCGCCGTGCGCAATCAAATATGCACGTATTCGCGTATACCACCCCGTTATTACCCAGCACCAACGTGGACCTCATGGGGCATCGTCGGCAGCAATCCGCGTCACCTCCGAGGGTCATCTCGTTCAAGTGCTTCCGTGCGCATTGAAATTCGCACGCGTTGTTAAACACCACACCGTTGTTGGCACACACTGGGTCTATCTCACTCCGACTGCAATTGCAACCCTCTAGAGATTCCTCTGTTAACTGCTGGAGGGTTTTACTGTCAATTATCATCGCCCTCCAAAAAACTACCAGAAATGTGATAATTAAATGATTCATTTTCGTTTTTTTTCTGTGTTGTTGTATTGAATGTTTTACTATGACTAAAATGAGTTTATATACTTGACGCCCATAGAGAGGAACTAGATTAATGGGCCAACTTCTATGTCATATTCAAATCCACGACTTAACTAGGTGATTTATTGATGGTTGCGTGTTTGCAGGTGGTGGTAACCTACGGATCGACGTATGTGTTGGTAGCGCTGAGCATAGATCGCTATGATGCAATTAGACATCCGATGAAGTTCTCTGGCAGTTGTAAGCATTTTAAGCTGGAATTCAATTCGACTATATCAAAAATATTCGACGTTGTTTCTAGGGAAGCGAGCCAAATGCCTAATCATAGCAGCTTGGCTCTGCAGCATTATTTTCTCCACGCCGATATTAATGCTGTACGAAGAAAAATCCATTCAAGGTATTTATTTACATCCCCAGTTACTGGAATTGTGAGTATTTATAAACCACTTGCAAGTTCCAGAAAACATAGTAATCTGATTTTTATGCAAATTAAACAAGATAGAAAACTTGTACTAATTTCCAAACGGAAATTAAAATTGATGAAATTGGTAGAAACGCAATGATTTCGATGGGCGCGATAGCTGGTTGCTGGTTTAATTAACGTCAATTTAGATACCACCATCGATTAGTTAAAATAAAAATTAAAATATAAATTGACTCGTGTTCGGCTGTCATTCCCATGCATGCACATCAATCGTAAATGAGATAATTATGCGTTTCGTCCCTAACAAATCGACTTATGTTCGTATTTATTAAAATGGCGAGCGTTACTTCATCCGGGGAGACCAGCTGTAGGCCTCGGTTTCGGACTGAACAAAGTGGCTTTTAATTAATAACAACCATTATGATCCTCGCCAGCGACGGTACACATGGTGCGTTATTGCGAGTTATGGCGTTCGGGGCATTAACGCCTTAAATTCGCAGTGAAAAATGAGCCAGGTCACACGACGATTAGACCGGCCTAATGGGTCAAGTAAATAATTTATGGGAACAGTTTCTTTTCGGCGCGAGTTTCTTATCGCTTATGCATGCGCATATATTTGTTTAAGTTGTAGGCGGTTTTTATTTTTTTTTCGGCGGTGCCAAACACGTGAAACTTTTGCTCGTAGGCAAGCAGCAGTGTTGGATCGATTTCCCCGAACTGTGGCATTGGCAGCTGTACATGTGTCTGGTTTCCGTGTCGCTTTTCATCATACCCGCGGCGATCATCGCCGGCTGCTACGCGTTCATCATCCTGACGATATGGTCCAAGAGTTCCGTCACCATGACCAAGAGTAAGATCAAAGGCTATCTAGGTATACTCACTACATCTAGCAAATACTTGGGAACTGATGTTTGCTGAGAATTTCAGGTTCTGATAATTCACGACGCGTGAGCTCCAGGGGGTTGATCCCACGTGCAAAAGTTAAGACTGTTAAAATCACTCTAGTGATAGTTAGTGGTAAGGTGTCAAAATTTTTCAAAAAAATTAATAGAAAATCATTTAAAAATGATTTTTTCCAGTATTTATCCTGTGTTGGAGTCCGTACATCATCTTCGACCTGCTACAAGTATTTGGCTATATCCCACAAACTCAAACCTACATCGCCATCGCAACATTCATCCAGAGTTTAGCTCCACTTAACTCCGCTGCTAACCCAATCATCTACTGCATCTTCTCAACACATTTCTGCAAACTGCTCGGGTAAGCACTTCATCATCATCATGTATTCAAATTAGTTTATACCGCAGTGTTTCACAGAAATATCCCGCCATTCAAATGGATGGATTGCAAGAAGAAGGTGAAGAAGTCGCGTGACTACACGATGACGACCACCACGACCACCATGCATACCCAGAGCAGTTCGTTATCGGAGGTGTTGACGAATAACACGACGACCGCCAAGCGTTCGTCTGCGTCTATCGCGGACGACACGCGCATGATTAATCACATCCCTCTGGTATCCGTACACTAATTAATTTGTCGAATGATTAATTATGTCGTGTGCGATTCGGTTATGTTATATATGTGCGCCGGCCGGCCGACTGTTTTGCATTCCGGTCAATGGAAACAAGTGACATGCAGGATGATGAAGGCTCTGATGTCGGTGGCATGAATCATTAGTTGTAGTAAGTGTCTTTTTCCATAGTTGACAAATTCGACAAACCGAATGTTTGTAAAGCGGCAAAACCCGGTCAGGATGATATACAATGTATGAACTTTTGTTTGGATATTTCTGTTCGTAGTAATCACAACTCGCTGTTATAAAATAAACTTTATTGTAAATGGAAAGACTGGCAAGGAAACGTACTGTGAATTTGTAATACAAGATGGCACCAATTGCTGTTGTTGTTGTTGTTGTGAGTCTAGGAATGGCGAAGCATAAACAATAACGCTCGTTATTGGTATATCAATGTGCGATGGTTTATAAAATATTTATATTTATATTTTGTGTACCTACTACTAATGTGGAAAAATGTAATACCTGCATAATCATCAGCCCATCAGCCGATACAACTGAAATATAACTATTCATGTATTCATGTTGTAGGCATATTGCTCCCAATGTGCCAAATGTATAAATGTTTATTTATTTAATAAAAAAAACTATATTCCCAGCAATTTGAAATGGTAGCATATCGGCGTGTTCAAGGTCGGTGCAGGAAAGTTAAATCTAGACGAGTGCCAATAAAACATTTATCAGAAATTATATCAGTATATGGCGGCCGTCTGCATGTCCAAACAACTGAAAATGGTCGTAAAACACGCACGACTTACGATTTTCCGGTAGACCTTAGATAGTCAACATCACGCGTCGCTGTCGCCGAAAACACGAAGGGGATGCGTTCCAAGGCACTAAAAACGTTTATCTCAAAACCGCTCGTCAGCCCGAAACAATTTTAATGTGTCTACGCCACAGATTTTTCCTCCTGGACCCCGAAAAATAAAACGACGTGAATTATTTAGTGGCGCGTGGGGCATTTAATCAGGTGATTCGCAGTGTCTGGACAAACATTGATTCATGCTATTTAAAACTTGTATAAATATTTTGTACTTCTTCAACCATCAACAATCTTTGCTACGTGTTTTTGTCATCTAGAAAATTGAACTAGATGACTTTTGAAACCACGGAAGCAAGCTGATTACAAAATATACACAGACGGATCTTTATAAGAGTTTAATACTTTAATTACTTTATTAGTAAGTTCATTAAAAAGTTTTGCGTCAGACCAGTGTAATTGTGACTTGTTTGTAGAAGTATTAACCAGAATGATGCAACAATTGCATTTATCCTTTCCGTTTCAAGGATTTAATCAATAAAATCAAATCTATATATATAAAAATGAATTGCTGTTCGTTAGTCTCGCTAAAACTCGAGAACGGCTGAACGGATTTATCTTATCTTGGTCTTGAATTATTCGTGGAGGTCTAGGGAAGGTTTAAAAGGTGAGAAAAATTCGAATAATTGCCGGGAAAATCCTCAAAACAGCTCTTTTCTATAGAATAAAATTTGACATTGAGATTCAATCATAGTTATAGTTAAATAGTTGAATTCGAGATGGCGCGCTGAAGTGCATTATTGACAAAACTTTATATAATTAATTTCTTTAAATTAAAATTGCTAATCTTATTGATAGAATTGACTCTTACTACGAGTACCTATGTCTAGAACAAGAGAGTAAAACGAATTACATTTTTATTAAACACTGCCGGAACGAAGTCGCGGGCAACAGCTAGTAATTTGATATAGAATGATGTAAAAAATCCATTAAGCTTCGTTTTGTCTGAGTTACGAGCAACAAAACGAATTCAGGAGCTCCTCAAAGTTCAAGACCCTTGTGCTGCAACTGCACGAGAAACCAATCAAGTCTAATTTTTTTTTAATTTGAAATTTCTGATATGAAAGATCAAATTTACTTTTAAATCTTTATAACTCCTCATACAACGCAGTTTTTACGTCAAATAATAAACCGAACACAGATAACACCTAAAACATAAATAGATGACCTCTTATCAGATAGAGAATCATCAATCTCAATGCCTCGATGCCTATAAAGACTGGTAATCTTACAAATAGATGGAAAAAGAAGTTTACACAACTTTTCGATCAGCTCCTAAACATCCTCATGCTTCACCTCCTGCAGTACCAAAAGCAGAAACTCAACTACGAGCAAATTGCTTCGGACTTTCCACCCATCAACAACAAACATCAAATAAAACGCAATCGGCGGCGATTCTCCAACGATACCGTCTCGAAATTAATTCCGCCGCCCTATATAGCCAACGCATCGCAGAATCGGCGAACGTGTACGGACTGCACCGGGCTGCAGATGGCTAATCAAAACATTCGCAGCCGCATTCCCATCGATATGTCACGACGCATCAGGAGGCCGTCAACGACAGGGTACCAGTAAGTAGGTGGTAGTGCACGTGTATACCTCCATACCTATATAGATATATATATAGGTTGCAAAGTTCGGCACGCGGCGTGGTGTCGTTTTCACGTTGCCGGCGGCGTCGTTTACGTGCGCGACGTTTATTACCTCGTAAACGCGCTTCCTTTCTTGGCTCATTTCGCTGGCGCACACCGTCGTGGCCGGAGATAAACCGCTCAACCGCGAAACGGCTAACTGATTAATCCTTGCCGTAATTGCGAATCAAGACGAATTCGGAGGAGCAACCCGTGCGACCAATGATGGACTCCAAATGGTTTCTACTGCTCTTAGGAGCGTTGGCGATTGTCTCCATCGGTGGGCAGTACATCAGCACCGAAGGTAATAATTTTATTTCTAGTTGTATTCTCACGTTATGACATTCATATAATAATGCTTCATTCATATCAAATTTAATAATTACACTTCCTCGCGTATATATAGAAAATTTAACATTGAAGCTAAACCCGCGTGATTATAGGATTGAAACATCGTTAATGACGATGACAATTAAATTTATTGTTTGTGAGACGTACACAAACCAACACAAATCGCTGAATACTATCAAATTAAATCTAATTGCATAAAATTTTCTTCGGTGTATGCACATTCGGAATGTATAGTTATGGCATTAATATCATAAGTTTGAATAGAGTGGTAAAATATGCAAACAAGTTCCAATAAGCCAATTTCTTGACAATGAGGTCAATCGTTTCATAATAATGTTGTTATAAATTTAAATTTCTATTGAGAGCGCTGAGAGTTCTGCTTGATTTGTTTGAAAGTTAATGTCCGGCACAAGGTTCCAATTTGTACACATATTTTTGCAAGTCAATTAATTTTTTATAACATTTCGGAAACTCATTTTATTGCCACCGTGTGGAGTTTATCGACAGCATGCAGCTGTGTGCAACTCGAATCACTTACACTCCAGCAGGAATACAACCACGTGTAAAATATAACGTGAAATCGTTTTTCGTTTTAGTACGTCTTTGGCTTTTATTGATTTTTTGTCGTGAAATATGTTTGATTTTCACACGACGAAAATTTTTGATATTTTCAATTTAAGTAAGGTAAAAACGACACTTTTATGCTTAAACCAACAAAAAAATTTCAAAATTTACTAATTAATTAACCAAATATAGCTGTGGGCATTTAAAATTGTGATTTGTGGGTCAAGGGACACCATTATTGACCTAGGTAATCAATTTTATGTATAATTATGTGCAAATTTCCGGAAATCGTCTACGGTTAAATTTTTTTTCAAATTTCTAAAGTACTACTTGGTACCATGCTAATGATTCAATGTTAATTGTAAATTGATCACCATTTTACATGTTTGTTTGTTGATAAACTATTATTGCTTGTAGACAAAGCGTCCTGGGGTAATATGGCAAAATACGATATCCATCGTGCACTCAAAGTCCAACAGAATACCAGGAAAGCAAAAAATGTGATACTATTCGTCGGTGATGGTATGGGACTGTCCACTGTCACCGCATCAAGAATTTTAGAGAAAGGCGAAAAAGGGTTCCTGGCTTTTGAAAAACTACCGCATATAGGTGTACTTAAGGTACCTTCAAATACAAAACTATTTTTTAACTACAAAATAACACTCAATAAAATTATTTATCTCATAGACGTATTCTGCTAATAAATTAGTCCCGGATTCGATGGCTACCGCAACGGCCCTGTTCACCGGAGTAAAAACGAATCAAAGAACAGGTGGGGTTGACGCAACTGTCCAACAAAATGACTGCCCGCGCTCTTTACTACCGGAAACCCGCTTGGAGTCATTCTTTACCTGGGCCCAGCGTGCGAAAATGTCGACTGGGTTCGTGACCACCACAAGGGTCACCCATGCGACACCAGCTGCTTTATATGCGCACACTGCAAGTAGATACTGGGAATGCGAGGCGACCATGCCACCCAACGCTACACAATGTAAAGATATCGCTAGGCAATTGATTGAAGATATGCCAGGGAAAAATATAAATGTAAAGAGTTGAAATAACAAATTTTAAAATTTAAATTTACTACTGACGATGATGTTTCTAGGTGATCATGGGTGGAGGTCGTCAAATGCTCCAATCAAATGCAGTAAATCGTACCAAAGACTTTGTAGACACTTGGGCTTGCTACAGCAGAGATGGTAGGCAATTGATCAATGGTTGGGTCAGTGATAAAATGACCCGAAATGTGTCCCACCAGTTCTTAGAAAACAGCAGTGACATAGAAAAAATGAAAATAACCGATTACACTTTGGGCATATTCGCCAATGGTCACATGAACATGGAACACGAAAGAGATAAAGGACATGGAGGTATGCCCTCCTTATCATACATGACTGAAGCTGCTATCAAACTCTTGGAAAAAAGAAACACCGGCTACGTACTGTTGGTAACTAAGTAATCAAGTAATACGCAAGCACGCTTGCCTTACTTTGTTTTCTTAATTACATATAGGTTGAAGGTGGTCTCATTGATTACGGACATCATCGTGGCAAGGCAAAAAAGGCCCTGGGCGAGACCATATCGTTTAGTGAAGCTATTTCCAAAGCTATGGCAATGGTCAACCTGGAAGAGACTCTGATCATCGTCACCAGTGACCATGGCCATCCAATGGTCATCGCGGGTTACGCCGATCGCGATCAGAAGATCACCGGAATCGCGGGCAATTCAAAAATTGATGGTATACCATACACCAGTCTACTCTATGGAATTGGAGGGCCTAATAACTACAAATATCAAATCATCAACGAGACGGTATTCAGAGAGGATCCAGAGAGGATCGACACTGATGATTTCGATTACTCCCAGCAAGCTGGTGTCAGAACCCACGAGGTACCACATGACGGCACCGATGTGTTAGTTTACGCTCAAGGTAAACTGTTTGTTATCAGATAATTGTGCCGATTAGTAGCTTACGTGCTGCGTGTTTACTTTACAGGACCAATGGCGCACCTCTTCCACACCGTTCACGAGCAGACTTATGTCGCGTACGTGATCGCGTATGCGGCGCAAATCGGCCCGTACGCGCACCTGGCCGACGCCGTGCAAAATCACGCAAATTGGAAATCGGTTGGAAACAATACACACTTACTCGCCGTGTTCCTGCTGTACCTCAACTGGCGCCAGTGACGACCCTGCGACCCTGGCAACGAACTTTAATTGAATTCAAGCAGCACTAGGTTAGAGTTCAGCGCACACAGCGTTAGCATTTGTTATTCACTAATCAAGTCAACTTGGCGCAACATCTACCGAGCACGAACCACAAACGCGGAGTTGAATGATAACTAAGTAAACACCGCACAAACAAAAATTGTTTTTATGCGCGCTTGCACGATATGAAGTTCAAAGAGCGTTGAGTTAAGTTGTCTGCTGTCATATTTCATTTACTTATCATACGCGCCAAAGTTGAATTAATGTAAGATAAATGCAGATCCAAAGCGACCAAAACTGTAATATTACCTGTTAATTTCATTTAAGCAGAATTTCTTATTATGCAATGTTAAGATATGAAAATATTTTATGCCGTCAACGTTTTTGTTTCATTGCTAGCCGTTTTCTTGACGTATTTTTACAATAACGTCATTGTTAAATAGCGAGGTAAAAGCGTTTTGAATGGCTAAAAGCGGTTTAAAAGTCTCTCTGGGACTTGTTGCTTGCTGCTTTTACACTCGAGCATTTTTCATCCTCCTTTCGCGTCCACCTCTCTCGCAACGAACTCTTCGCACACAATGACGCTGCAGGTAACTGCAGAAGGCAAATAGCATTCTGGTGCAATAAAAGCAGTCGCAACTCACGACTTCTTGTGCTCGTACGTACCGTTCTCGATGCTTCCATTGTTCGGGCGAGTGCTCGAAGATTCAACGATTAGCGGGCGCATGGGAAGTTGAGAAAGTGCTCCATTTATTGTTGGTTAGCGTCTTCTCAGAAGACCCCTCAGCAGACATGCATCGCACGCGGGTTCGCACGCTCGCAACAACGCACAATCGATGCAAATCGCAGGAAAACAAAAGTGTTTCACACGCGCGCGATTAATTCCTGCGACCGTACCTAGTGTACTCGCAGCCAACTCGCCGTCAGTCGGTGTTGTTTCTTTGAATTTGGAGCCAGTGATCGCGATAGTTATGTTGTGGAAATGGGTGCATGCCTGACTTTGGAACGGGATGAGATTAACGCTCGTCGAAGGAGCGAGGAGATCGACAAGCAGCTGGAGGAGCACGCCAAAGAGCAGAACAATGTCATCAAGATACTACTCCTGGGTGAGTTAACTTACACTTCTAATCTTGGTTAGTGGTACTTATGCTGTTGATTTAGGTGCTGGGGAGAGTGGCAAAAGCACGCTGGTCAAACAAATGAAGATCATCCATGCTGATGGCTTCACACATGCTGAACTCAGTAGCTTCAGACCTACTGTTTTGGACAATTTACTAGCATCTATGAAGTATGTGCTGGCAGGCATGGGCATTCTTCGTATAAATCTCGAGCTTGCCAGGAATAAAAGGCATGCTCAGGTTATTTTGCAAAGCAGAAGCTGCTTTGATATGAGTTTCTCTGTTCTGCCAAATGTTGCTGCTTCCTTGCAAGCATTGTGGTCAGACAGAGGTGTTAGATTGGCTGTTGCTAAAGGATATGAATATGAATTAAATGATTCAGCATTATAGTAAGTGAAAAAATCGATTTTTACCTAAACTTATACCTAATTCAATTGCTTCCTATAGTCTGTTTGAGAATATGGAGAGAATCTGTGATCCCAAATATGTACCTACCCCCACGGATGTCCTGAGAGCCCGTGTGCGGACTCAAGGCATCATCGAAACCCAATTTCGCATCAATGAAATGATCGTCAGTATGTACGATGTTGGCGGCCAGCGATCACAGCGAAGGAAATGGATCTACTGCTTTGATGATGTGAAAGCTGTCTTGTTTGTTGTTTCCTTAAGTGGTTATGATATGACTCTATTGGTAAATATCTTGAATATTTGTTTGAAAAGTTTCTTCATGCATGAAAATTGATTAGGTTATAACATTCACAGTAATGCATGACAATATTATGAAACTGCAATGTTCTTCAAGCACATTTTCTTATCATTGGTCAAATTACAGATGTTTTCTTCCCGGATTTTGACAGTATTCACCTTTGCTGTTAAATCAATAAAAGTGCACTGTCAATTGATTGCACAATACTATGCATGATCTTGAAACTTATCTTTATCTATGGATGATTTAATTTTGTATGTTTGTTGTGGTTTTCTAGGAAGATGCAAATGTTAACAGGCTGGTGGAAAGCCTGAATCTCTTCGGACAGATAATAAACAATCCGTTTTTTAGAGACGCCTCCTTTGTACTGTTCATGAATAAGTATGACTTGTTTCGTGACAAGATTTTACATTCCAATCGCCATTTACGAATGTATTTCCCCGATTTTAAAGGTAATGAAATGGCGTCGTTAAGCAGCATTTGATTACCAATTTCTTTTTTTCGCTCGTTTCAGGTCCGGACCGCGATGTAGATCGAAGTGCGTTATTCATTCAGCACAGGTTCACATTGCAAAACACGGACTCACGAAAAGTGCTCTACCCGCACTTCACCACCGCCACGGACACTGCCAACGTACAGGTCGTCTTCCAGTCGGTGATGGAGATGGTCGTGTCTGATAATCTAGGACACGTCACTCTGCTTTAAATGCTGCTGTTGCCGGATAATAGCTTAATACACTGCCATTTAGTGATAGGCTCGCCTAGTTATAAGACAATCATGTATCGGAATTGAACTTGATCTCGACCGTAAAGTTAGCGTTATCATAATCGTCACTTGAATGATTGCTGTGTAAATGGAATTGTTGCAATAATTGAAGGCGCAGTCCAAGTTAGCCGCCGGTGTTTGCCGAGCACTTCGATGGATCTCACGTTGCTCGAAACCAAATTTTTAGGATCATTGAGATTGCGAACTAACGTTTCTGTGATAGAATGCGCCTTATTTACATTAACATTTAGAGATGATGACAAGAAGTGAAGCAAACACGCATATTGAGCGCTTGATTTGAGACTGTATTTTGTTTCTCTAGAACGTAATTACTGACTTTAATATTATGACGTCTTCCATTTTACCTTTTTCGAATAATTTTGATGCGCAAAAACGTGATTAATGATTCCTCCGGTGTTACACTAATGATTTCGTGTAAAAATAAACGAATATTTGGAGTTTCCTAGAAAAAATTACAGTTTTACTGCTGGTAGGACCAGCGAATTATGGCATTTCGTCAGGAAATTGATATGTTTCGGAAGATCGGTTTGCAGTTCTTCAACGAGCTGTCGCATCTTCGTATTGAGCGAGCGTTCTCGAACGTATGCGTTGTGAGCTGCCATTTGAGTTCTGAAATACATAAATGGCGCTCTCCCACGTGATAATTCAATGTAGGTTTTCAGTTTTCGTTGTTTGTACATCAAGACGTCCAGATTCTATAATATTGTTGAGAGAAAAACGTATTTACACAAATAATTAATATTTAAGCGATACTTGTTAGAACTCACCATTTGTCGCTTGATTTTCGCTTGTTCTACGTGCTCCCAAGCCTCGTCTCTAAATTTCTTGAGTTCAGCCACTTTAGCTCTCTCTGCTTTTAATATATCACGCATCTTTTGGAGTTCCCTCGATTTCATATCAGTTTTATCTTGAATGACATTAAATTCCTATGGAGAATATGTTAAAATTGTTTTACGCAGTAAATTTTACTTTTTTACTTGTTCCAATTGTGTAAATTTATTCTTGAGATCGTCGCGCCTCTTGTTAAAATTAACCCGCCACTGTTGCGAACCACCTTTGTGACCCCGAGTTCTCGCTTCGGCTAAGGTAACAATAGAATCACGACGGAAGATGCAATTATCCAAATCGTGGATTAATTTATCTTGCGCTTTCTTCAGTTGTGAGTACCTTACCTAAAACATGATAAATATTCATAAACGGCAATTTTAATTCTTCAGACTTACATGCATACGGTGAATCTCTGTTCTCATTTGTGCGAGTTCACCGCTTTCGCCATGACTCTCGTGCATTTGCTTGCGTGTGTCTAAAACCATCAACACCTTTTTCTCCCAGCACAAAACCTCACGATTCTTGTCAATCAACTCCCGACTCAGCGAGTATTTCTCTTCCTCGATCTCTATAATCTCCGCTTTCATGCGCAAAGCCTCAAATTCGCTGTCCTCCAGTTTCATTTGCAACTCACCCTGAATTTTTTGATTGGCAGCATTCAGCGCTGTTTTATCATTGCGCTTCTTATGCAGACCACTCGTGTGAGCATTCAGTCTATTCTCGTAGCCGTTAATGTTTCTCCGCAGCGTCTGTTCGAGAGTACGCAGGTTTTCGAGCGTGTCGTTAATGTGCAGATTCTTTTGATCCATTACACATATCTGCTTCTTTAACAAATCCATTTCTTTCATCTGCGCATGGCGTTTCTCCGATAATTCCACAACAATTGCTTGCTCTCTCAACCAGAAACTCTGCGACGCTTTATTCTTTTCCATCAGCTCAGCGTTGGAAGCCTCCAATTGGCGAATACGCACCTCTTCGGGCCAGAGTTCAATCTTTTGCGCAGCATCTCCGGATGCTTTCAGTTTCAACTGCTCGTATAACAGAATATTCTTCACTAATAGCTTCTCGCTTTTTTCGAAATCTCTATTTATATTTAACAGCTCCTTGTCTTCCGCGGCCATTGTCATCTTGAGATCTCGCAGTTGTTCACTTACTTCGTCATTCTCCATTCGTAAATATTGATATTCCGCGTGTGTGTTACTAATTTGTCCTTCAACTCGGGCGATATTGATCCGCATGTGTCGATTTTCTTCTTTGAAATCCTTCAGGACGTTCGCCATTTGCCTGCATGCATCACTATTGAAAGCATTGCTTTGTAAATGAATAATTATATCTTGTTCCATTTGATATTTCGTCTGGTTGAGAGCTTCTAACTCGCGCGCTAGGCCAGTCTCCTCTTCCTTAATCTGTTCAATTTCTGCTTTTAGTATCTCCTGTTGTTTCTTGTTTTCTTCTATGTATTTATCATACTGAGCGACGATTCGAAGGTATTCGTCACGTTTGTCTGTCTCGATGAGTAAAGACTTCGTGATGTTTTTCATCTCATAATCTAGGCGGTCTTTGATTAGAGTCAAGCGCTCGTTTTCGATGTGCTCTCGTTGAATTTCCTTCCTGATGTGGATCAATTCACAGTTTACTCCAGATAGAGCATCATTTAGTTTCCTAAACAGAGAAAAATATATAAGAATAAATTCTTCGATATTTTTTACTATACTTACGTATGTTCTGCTTGTAGACCGTTATAATATTTATCTCTTTGACTAATTGTTAGAAGCACAGACTGCCAACCATGCACAAGGCAACGGTACTCTGTTTGGTTGGACTCAATATCAATATTAGACAAGGCAACCGCTTCAGCTAGTCGCTCCCGGTCTTCCTCTTTCACCCTGATTTGCATTTGGACCTTTTCCACCTCAGTTTCAAGTCTCCAAACATCTTTCATGAGATTATACACAAGCACATCCTATAATAATATTAATATTAATATTAATATGGATTATTTCGAAATAATATAATATATTTACCAGTTGTTTCTGTTCCTTATACAATTCCGATTTTGTCTTCGTGGTGAAATCCATCACTCGTTGGTTTATCATCAATTCATTCTCCAATTCCGCCTCCCAGTCACGCATTTGCTTCAGGAGCATATCCACCGCTTCCAACTCAACGCGCAAATTAATTTCATCGTGTTCCGCTGCCATATTGTCAGTCTTCTCAAAATCGAAGTCTTCGAGTGTCTTTGCATATACCATGTCAAGTTCTTCACGCGCAGCCGTTACAGTTTCAAGATCCTTCAGGGTGACACGTATGTTGTGTCCGAGTTTCGTTGCTGTTTTCTGCGTTTCGAACGCTTCGGTGCCCAACGTTTCCTTTTCGACACGCTTAGTCTTACAACCTTCGATTAAATCAGCGACTTCTTCTTGCATAGAGTAAATTTTCTTCATAAGTTGCTCTTTCAATGATTTCTGGAAGCGGTCCAGCAGTGGATGGTCGGCGGCTAGCAGTTGACTCAGGTCTACATCACTAGGCTTGAGATTATAGCCCAATTCATTGCTAGATAATAATAAATAAGATATAAGAATGTTGAATCATTGATTATAGAATTGATTCACTTACGGCTGATATCCAGCCACGGGATGCTCTAAATCAGGCGTTAAATTAAAATGTTTCTCAGGCAGTGGCTTCAATTGAAAATCATTGAAGAAGTCGGACCCAACCTGCTGAAGTACAGGTAGTTCTTCAGAAACCGATGGAGCTGGTTCGGGCGGAGGATCCATTTTCACGGGGGGTTTCACTGGCTTAGGTTTTTCCGGTTTAGGCGGCGCTTTGAATAATTCTACAACTGGCTGTTCAGAGACGACTTCCGATTGAGGAGAAGGTTCAGGTGCTGGTGGAGTCGGCGACGAAGACCTGCTACTTGGTGAGGGCCCCGCAATTGTGTCGTTTTGGGTGATTGATGACGTTATAGGCGTTATGAAGGCTACCTGCTTTGAATTCACCGAAACCCTCCGTTTTGGTGTTTCCTCTGCTTCCATCTTCTCCGAGTCGCTCGTATCCTCCATGTTTGTATAATGTTAGGTTTTAATATTATAATAATCTGTGCAAAACTGAGCAATACGATAAAAAATCAGTAAAATGAATTCACGTGCAAGATTCTCGGCGAATCGTGTTTATTTTGTTGCGTGGCAACATCAAACACGGCTCCTGGCAACGTTACTGTAAAGATAGTTAAAGAAAGTTCTAGTCGTTTTGTGCTTTACGACGGGTTGCCTAGCTACGCACAAAACACTTAACCTCAAAATATTCGAATTGCTGCCATTTTTTATCGTATAGTCACGGTTAACTTTACCAAAAGTTTTAACAATGAATTCGCAAAGAAAAAGAATATTAATGTCTGATACTGCTAGTTCCAGCTCAAGCTCATCATCAGGTAGTGATAGCGAGGAGAACAACAGCGAAATAGAAGAAGAAAGGGAAAGACTAAACGATTCCGGCTTCAATCAGTATCTCGGTTTCCACTGGCTTAGAAACATGGAAAAAAACCCAAACAGATTCATTCAACCCACACTGACTTCCACCAGTGCCAGTACCATCTTCTTTCTCTGCGAGTATATGCGTAGCGATTTGTTCGTCTTCGCCACCGCAATTAACATCCTCGAACGCTACATCTACAAGGCAAAAAAATCCGGGTTTAAAATCAAACACCCTGCTCTCACACTCCTCACGTCTGTCTACATGGCGGACAAGCTCAACGGCATACAGCCGACATATGATGTCAGAAGAGTCGCAGCCATCTATCGCATATTACGAGCGAAACCATCGAAACCCGACGACTGTTTGCGAATTCGCAAGATGGAGATCCATGTACTCAAAATGCTGAAACTCTCACTGCCTGGGATCAACGTAGTTGAAGACCTGCAAACAGTGATGCACATGCTCATCCGTCCGTTGGCGTTGCGATACCATCGCTTAAAAAGATCCGCTGACTCTTTGATGAAATTCTACTTGATCCACCAGAAAGAAATCTATGACCAAGTGGTCAGAATGGAATCCAAACGTCATGCCTGGTGGATCAACTTTAAAACGACGATGCAGAGCCGCTTCTTCGTGCCGGTGGCATTGATCCTCGCTGCGTTGGATCACTCTAACATAACACAGAGGAAACATCTCAGAGATATCATTAATTTACTTTACAAGGCAGCGCGTCTTGACGCCGCGAAAGTTAAACAATATTCCGATATCATTCGTGCCACTTTCAAGCGCGTTCACAAAACTAATCGCAGAGCGGTAAAAAACGCCGCAATTGGAGACATTTAAATGACAATTTAAATGCTTTTTTGTTATATTATATTAAATAAAAGGGGATCTAATATTCTTTACATGTACAGTTAATTCACAAAACTATTGATAGAAAGTATAATGGCGAATTATAAAAAAATGATATGGAAATGGTATCGAAATCAAATAAATACAATGTTCAACACTTATTCAGACACGTTGCGGGTTTGATCTACACAGACGTATGGAAATAATCATAGAATTCGTTCGAATACACAGTTCGACAGGTTTTGCGTCCGTCACTAAGTTTATTAAAAATAATTAAATAAATTGGGAGTATTCTTGAATCGTATACTTTCAAGCGTTCGCTCTGTAACCACCAACCAGCTTGCTTGTCCGACCGTATTGCAACGCACGCCACTACTAACCAATATTTGCGCAAATTTAGATCATCAATTATTTCAATCACATTTTTTTTATAACATTTAGTAATAACAATCGCGCGCTCCGGGGAGCCGCGTCGACTTGGCACTTAATAACTTAAATCAATATCATTGTAACAATACAAGTAATTAAGTACAGATACATTAAATGTACATAATAATGACATTCAATATTAATTAACTACATAGTGTTTAATTCCACAAATCCGTACAATTTATAAATAGTTCTCTATTTCTTTTTTCTCTCAAATGAAATCACCGCGCGCGCGAAGAAACTTATATAAAAAAAAAACGATAAACCATCCGACATTTAAAGCTGATCCACACCTGCCAAAGCAGTACTCACAATCGTCTTTGTTTGTTTGTTTGATAAGTGTTTTGGTTCAATCGTGTGCAGGATGTGTGTGTGTGTGTGTGTGTGCCTTCGCGTCGCCCACTCATTCTCGTAAATCTCTAATTATTCTGTATAAAAATATTTGTATATTTGCATGTACCGTGTCTCTATTCGAATGCGTGCAAAATTTGTTAGCAAATTTCGAACTACCATCAATAATTCATATTTATTACAATTGAATAAACACTATATTACTATTTAGAATAATATAAGTATATAATTATAATATCACTTATAATTATATCTATATTAATTTGTAATAAACAGCCTTTCAATTAGAGAGTACGATTAATCGGTTTCGTTTGCCTTAAAACTTAAATAATTTAACGTTTGAAATCACCGCGCAAACATGTTCAACGATGTCCTTCGGTCGTGACAATCTTCTTCTGTGCATATTGTGTTGTGCCAGCGACGAATTTCGTTTGCTTTGCTTATTATAGAATACCAAATAAAATAAAAACATGGGGCAAGCATTCTCTGCGCGTGCACACATCATGCGCGCGTCATTTTTGAAACCGAATGAAAATTTCAACCCAAAGCTGACTATTAATACACAACAAGTAACACAAAACATGAGTAACAATTAAAAAGAAAGAAATAAACCTCCTCTCACGCACACAGAATGTGCAATCAATACTGGGCGTTCCTTTTTGCAATTTCAACGCAATTAAAATCAACACTCGTTCTTTCTTCTTTTTGTTTGTGTGGTAAACATCGTGTCCCGTCTATTAAAAATATAATCCGCACGAGCACACTACTCAATTGAGATCAAAACTAGTTTAATTAAACAAAAAAAGTAAATTTGTACTAACAATTCGCTTCTTCTTTCGCATCTCGTTGGTATCTCTCTGGTTATTATTTGCAAAAGAAAATCGGGAAAAACTTAAGTTGTTCTTTCATCACATTCCATGCGTAAATGCAAACAAAACTTCGGCGCCGTTTGCACATTCTAAAAAACTTACAATACATAGGTACATACAAATTTCACAGTAATCTCCGTGCCTGATCGTCACTTAGTAGAAGTAAACTAACTAACATATACATAGAAAAATAGTACACTACTCTGCGGCGCTCTCTATCCGTATTATATGCACATGAAAATTAAATTATTAGGTATTAAAAATTAGCTACAACCGGCCTGACGCGTATCAATTAATCTCACTGAGCGAACGAATCATGTCGTGCCTTTCTGCGTTTTTTGCTTTTGCTTTGATTTCGGATCTCTTCTAATACAGCTATGAAATTCGTTATCAGTCCATTTGTGCCTTCCTCAGATTTGCAAATCAAATGATTCTCTTTGTTTTGTGTGCGTGTGTGTGTGTGTTGATGACAACAAGCGCCGTGATGTTCGTGTTTACAATCTTCGACAGCACACAACACCAACGTTATTAACATCAACATAAAGTACAACAAGTAAATGCCTGCCGTTTAACAAATTAACCATCGATACATCGATATTCCGCCACTAATTCAACGTTGTTTTAGAATTTATTTACAATGAAAAAATACACAGCATGTACGCATGCGGCCAATGGTCCGTGGTGGTTGTTGTTTTTATCTTTTTTTTGTTGTGTTTGTTTAATGTAATTAGAAAATGTTTAAATGTACTTTGTGCAACCATTGTTAGCGGCGACTCATCTCGCATTTCTATTTACAATATATATACAATAATGCGGCGATGCGAGATTCAAGTAGTAAATCGTTCGAAATGCGCCGGTATTATTCCGAATTCAGATGCATGTGTGTGTGTTTGGTCCACAAATTTCGCTCTTCTCGTTCGAGTTGTGAGAGAGTGGTGTGAAATGGCACAAATCGCTACCCAAGGCCGACGAGTGGTGCGATCGAATATGAAAATGCAGCGAGACAAAAGAAAATACGAATATACATACACACAACTACCGCAGCAATGGGGAGCACGATATCGTCCTGATGGTGGTGATCATGATGATGCATGCGATGCTGATGATGATGATGAACATTCAAGACAGGGACACAAGCACGCTCCACGCTGATTTTGAAAAGTATCACATGACGCGACAACCGATAACAATTGTGCGCGCTTCGAATGTGCGTTGTGTGTTCGAGTGTGTGTGTGTGTGTATTAATTTGCTATTCTGTTCCATTAGGTTTAACACTCATAAGACCGTCGATTCGCCTGTAAAAGCCAAATATAAATTCATCAGAAATCATAAAAAATCAAATCAAAACACTTAAACAGAATCAAACAAATTATATAAAAAAAAACCAACGAAAAGTTCGACGTTGTTAATCCAAAATGCGGGTGATTCGAAGGTGGTGGTTCTCGGCGAGTTGCTTATCGAAATGTGGAGTTATGTATATTATAAAAATCTCAAAAATACATATTATACAAAATTTGTTCTTGTTAATCATATGTGTAGAATGATTTCAGTTTCTTTTTTTCATTTAAAGCGTTCATACATTCACCTGCACCGTGTTGAATTGCCCCCGGCACGCATCTCAAGCAACTTCTTGACGAAACAATCATGGAAATGTGCAAATTGTTCAAAATCCGCGTGCAACTTATTACTTTATTATTATTTTAGAATCTCGATTCATCGAAGGCTACAAGCTGGGGCATCGAATTGATTTTCTTATAGAAGAAGACGTGTTTAACATGTAACAAACTCAAAAAACTGATACCACAATGCCCCTGCCAGTAAATTATTGACTTTTTCACGTGTTGCGAATGGATATGACTAATGAGTTAAAACACGATTTGCGGCGTTTTGGAGTCGAGAGAGAGTGTGTGGAGATATTTAAATTGGGCCCTGTAACCGTCCCGTGCACAACATCCTGGCTGAACGAATGCAACACACGGTGCGATATCACAAAAAAAGCACAGCTGGCTAAAAACGTTCGGATGTGAGTACGCGCGCCTTCAAACGGCATACAACTCGGCCTGCAGGTCGTTCAGTTTCGTCGAGAGATCGCAGTCGGATAACAGCCGCGTGTATCCGACGCCCTTCGGGTCCATGTTCACCTGACACTCCACGGCTGCATGTAAAATGAACAGAAACACATCGCTAGTTTTGTAAATACACGCGATTCGCCCACGCACTCGCCTGCATCCAACACACGCACACAGAAAAAAAAAAAAAAAAAAACACACGCACAGCAAGAAAGCCAGGATGGGACAGCAAGTGACAAACAATAACAGATAACAAACAGGTAATGATATTTGGGGCATGACGAATATGGTGAGAAATGAATTATGAGTAATGAGCGTCGGCGTTTGGAAATCGAATCGCGCGGATCCAAATATCGACTCTGATCAAACAGTGCATGCGTATTTTTGTTTGTTTTATGTTCATCGAGACTCTGTCCGGCCGGATTCATTCCGGTGCTGCGTTCGATTTGTCGCAGTTGTTCGACGCGGCGTCCTCATCCTCCTCAGCCTGATTAAACAAAATGTTCAACTCACCGCTATCCCACTCGGACGAGTCGGTGTCGGAGTCCTCGGAGCTGCCGCTCGACCGCTCCTGTGCTTGCTGCAGATTAGGCGTCAGCATCCAATCCGTTCCTTCGTTCGAGGATTTTTTAAGAAAAAACAGCGTTATCTGCAAAACACCACAGTTAATTTCCTCTATTACGATATAAAGCATATTGAAATTATGTAAGTTACGGTGACAATGATTCAGAGAAAACAATTGCAATTTACACGTGAGTGTGAAGCGTTTCAGATTATATCATAACACAGGAGTAAAATTGTGTTATGACTAATTCGTAGTATTTGCTTCTATTTAACATTTACTAGTAATGTGATTTGTTTGGTTTTTCATCGCGCTGATCAAACAAATAAATTCGCAGAAAGCAATTGAAAACGATAGGAAAAATGCATAAACACGCGGGATAATGATAAAATCCTGTGAAGGTATCTTATCAGCGCTTGACAATTATTTGTCGAATTGCGTAAACCGCGGTGCAATAATCCAGATGATAACCGGTAATCAATTGTTAGATATCCCCGCGTGGATAACGTCATCACAATCGGTTGATGACGAATATACAAGCGTACTCTGTTGTGCCAAACATTATCAAATATTTAATCAAACAGACATGAAATTTGGAGCTACAAACCTTGAAATCAGCAGAGAACATCTTGTTCTGTTTGTCCTTCTTGCTGACAATGTCGAGTTCACCTTTGCGGAGACACATCGTCAGCGGACGATTGCCGCCCGTCACAGCCGCCGTTGGCTGCGGTTGGTTGTTCGACGCGCTGTTGTTAAGATAGCCGTTGGCGTCCTGTGGCGGCGGCTGTGATGGTCCGGCGCCTCCTGATGGCACCTCCTCGTCCACGAAAAACGTATTGAACCAGAATTGAAACAGCTTCGACTTCTTTGAGATCATACTCTTACTGTGCAGCTCGATCTTGACGTCGCCGCGCAGTGCGATGTTGGTGCGGAAGCGCACGGTGTAGTTTTGCTCGGTGCGCGTTAGCTCCACAGCCGTCGACTTGTAAACTTTCATGGGTGCCGGCGCCGGCTCACCGCTTTCACCACCCTCGCGGGTATTATACACGGAGAAATGTAGTTCCACCTGTCGATTACCGAAGGTGGGTGGCGGTTCAAGTCGGATTTCGGTGAGGTAGAGCGCAGCGGGGCGGTAGACAAGTCCGTCACGTACAATTCGTCCGTAATAACGGACATATCGTACCTGGCTGGGAATGGTGACGCCTTTCTGATCTTGTGTGCGTGTTTCCCCGTAAAGCCTAAGCGCATCGTCGGCGTTTTTCATGCCGCCTGAATGAAGCAGGTAGCAACAGATCATTGTGCCGGTGCGGCCCTTGCCTGCCTTGCAATGCACCACCGCAACGTTTTCCTCGTGTTTGTCCAGCCATCCCTGCACGTCCTCGCAGAACGGCCGGATGAGATCCAACCTCGGCGGGTTGTGATCATCGAATGGGTATTTCTTAACGCGGTTGTGGAACTTCTGCGGATGGTATGAGCGTTCCGAGCACAGGTTGTAAATGAAGTAGCGGTCCAAGTGGTTCTTCTCCAGCATATTCACCACATCATCAATGTGATTCCTATAAACTCCTTCAATGTTCGATGCGGGAAAACCCATTGCTATTATCTTTGTTGTTATATCTACAGAAACACGCATTAAGAAAAAAAAAAGTCAACGCAATAGTAGAAAAAAGGTGGAGTTAAATTCAAAAAAAAAGGATACATGTCAGATCCAGGTTGAATCCATCTTGGCGGTAGCGATTCCGCCGCTTGCTGACCAACTCTTTGATGGGGTTGGTAAGATTAAGGTTGCTGCGTGAGTGCGCCATTATCAACTCGCCGCCTCGTGCGATGGCATTCGCATTACTGTGTGATCTGCCTGCCGGAATCAAACAAGCTAACTCGTACATAACCACAAAAAACGAAACAATTGTATCGTGCCGCGAAACAGTTTCCTATAAGATTTCGAGTTCCGGCGCAATTGTTACAACAAACGAGTAAAAAAATGATCGGCACCCTCGCAAAAAAAAACGATTTGCGGTTGAAAGCATGACAAAGAAATTGCGCAGATAGGGATTGAAACGTACCGTGTCGTCGGCGTAGCGTGAGGGGCACCCCTCGAACGCGGCCCTCACTGGCTGGCGAGGTCGCGTTTCTCGTGGATACTGGTTGCGGTGGTCGGTGCCCGCAGGCGAGCGCACATGTTCGCGGGGGGCCTCGCTCCGCGGTCCAGGTGTGCGGACGGCCGCGTCTTACCACAGCATGTCCGCACGATGGCGGGGGCGGCGGCGGCAGCGGCGTTTGCCGGCACGCGGGAGGGAGGGCACTTACTCGATCGTCGACCTGCTCCTGCTGGTACGGCGGACCATGCGTTTACCCAAGCGCGGGGTGCAAACGTGCGATGTGCATCCCGCGGTTCCGGACGGCGGCAACTGCGGCGGCGGTGGTGGCTGATTGTTGCGCGGTGTGTGTGCGACCACCGTGCTGTCGGCGGAAACCACGTTGTGAGAGGACGGAGCGAGGCGTGAGTTTCGGCCACGGCGGCCGGGTGCGTGGATTTGCTTCGGGACTGCCTCTTGCTTGTTGCAAATTTCGCGTGCGGAATGACGGCGGCGACTGTGGCGGCTACGGCGTGTTTCAGGATCCTGCCATATTTGCCACCACGCGGCAGAAAGGGGAACTGATTCCTGCAACCGTTTGCTTTGTCACAATCACTGTTAGGCAACCAAATATACACCAATTCTTATTCCACCATAAAATTGTTTTTCACAATTACATTTGTTTCACAATTTTAACACTCAATTACTTTAAAACTGTATCACACGCGCAATAATCATGCATTATCAAATTTA
This sequence comes from Dalotia coriaria, assembly GCF_025399875.1. Classification (NCBI taxonomy): domain Eukaryota; kingdom Metazoa; phylum Arthropoda; class Insecta; order Coleoptera; family Staphylinidae; genus Dalotia; species Dalotia coriaria. The sequence continues at coordinate 7,317,892 of NW_027045443.1, read as the reverse complement.
TAAAATCATGCATTAGAAATTGTTTCATGTCCATTGAAAGCAAGTTTGTATTGTAATGATTTATTTGTATATTTTCGCGTTGAAATACATCCAACAATTGTACACAAAATCAAACCTTGGCTGAATGTCGGCCGAATGCGACATAATTAATAAGATAGGTCGCAACCTGCATTGAAACAGATCATTCAGTGTCCCAATTGCGTCATTTAAATTCACTTCAAACAGATTTACATCGATTCTACTTTTCTACTGGCCGCGTTTGTGTTTCTCCGCGCCGGAGAACTCCGTCATCGGCTTCCCGCTGATCCCGCACGTGCCAATCCCAACACGCCCGTTGACGGACTCTGGTGACGCAAATATACTCTTGCTGTTCAGGCCGGTCTTCTTCGCCTTGACAGCTTTATTATTGAATGCCAACCATTTGTTCTTTTCCGCCTCGCGCTCCTCTTCCAGCTCCTTAAATCGTTGCTGCTTTTTTATTTTTTTCTTCTTTAGCACTTCCTTGTTGTTCTGTTTGGCGCGCTTCAGTTTCTCGGCCTCCGTGAGCTGGCGCTTTTCGCCTGTGAACTCTTTCAGTTCTGCTAATGTTGTCACTCCTCGGTTCTGATATGCCTCGAATGTGACATTCACCTGGCCATCAGGGTTGATTGAGTCAATGTTTGCTGCATAGTATTGATTATTGTCGCTCCATTTCGCCATACAGATATCACCAACCCGCCACAATTTACGCTTTTTCGTTTTTGAGACAAACTCCTCCACGGCAAGCAGTGACTTGGTGATTTCATCTTCTTCAGTTGGATTGCTGATGGGCACCTCGCGATACTCGGGCTGATTGGCGGCCTCTTCGGCTTTGCTCTTGAGGTCGAGTGTCAAGTCGATCACCTCCTCCAAATCGATCTTCAGCTTCTGCAGTTCTTTATTCTCTGGGTCGGTTAACAGTGCCGCTTCGACTTGTTGCAGTTGGAGCTTGTAGTTTTGTAAATCATCAGCCATAGTGTTGTGTGATTAGTGGATGGGAATGAACAGAATTTATAAGATTACAAGGAGATTATTTACCTTCGCTAAAGGCGCGAGCGCGTCTTTTGTGGGAATTTCTGTTTTTGCTTGAAAGGAAGGCAGACTTGTGCATCTAAGACTGGTATGGAGAGGAAACATCTGATTGACTGGGACTTGTTCCATTGTGTTGGTGCTCTGCAACGTGCTGCCCTCTACTAATGCTCATAAGTTTACTACTTGTAGAGATAGTTTAAATATATTTTAACAATAAAAGTGAATAATCTATAAACAAAGTCGAAAAACACTCTGAAAACAAATTAGTATGGTTAAAAGTCACTAACTGATTGGCGACACTGACTGAATTAAAAAGAGTATATGTAGTTGCCTATTTTGGTGGTAGTCAACTGCGATTCTAACGTGTCTGCGTTTAAACAAATAGCAACAAATTCATTATATTCAAATTCGGTAAATCATTCTATTTTGCAAACATATAGAAAGATCGACATTCTTTCTATCAGATTTAAATTTAGTGTCCGGCAGAGAACTCGATGTCAAAATGGAGCAGGAAAGATCACAAATTCAAATAGTGAGTAGATTTAAAAGTTTTTTTTTTATCTTGATATATTAAATATTAAATTGTTTGATAAGACATCATCAGTCACTCTAAAGCATGTGCCAAACGCCTGCAACCGCCCCCTTAATGCATTTGATAATAAAACATCAAAACAAACTACTTTATCCAATTGCAAACTTATCCTAATATGATAGGTTAGAAATTCGTAAATCCGTTTTTTTTCCGCGTGAATTAAACTGTGTGTGGAAAGGTCGATATTGTTTATTTGATGATAATCGACAAGTCGATTGTTATTTCATGGCTATCGTTATAAAATTGCAAAACTATCGACGACAAGAAAACTTTGTGTTTCATTTATTTATGTTTATATTTTCTTGTAACAAAGTAGGTTGATAATACTAAAACGCTTGATTGTGATTGAAAGAAAGCAGTTTTATGTTGTTGTCAATATTTTATTGCAAAAAGGGCTCTATTGTCATGTTATTTTACAAAATTTTATTATAAATGGGTTAGCCTCGTGCGTGCATAGGACCTCAACCAATTAAACACCTTACAGATTCTTAGAAACGCTTCTAAACTTAAATTGTTTTGAGAATTTCCAAAAACAGAATATTTCGTAATTCGTTAAATGCATTTATATGCTGTCTTCACAATTTTGAGAGAGAAATAGTGGCCTTTATCCTGTTATCAATTGAAATTGAAACAGAGTCATTTTTAAATATTCTTTGCTGAATTCAATATTCTAGAACAATGTCTGTTTTGTTTTTATTTTTACGGCACATAGTTACAAACATAAAAATACACAAATCAAAAACAATATTATATCGTTTATATCGTTAGCCATGAAATGAATATCGCCTGTTATCGAAAAAACCAATATCATTTCACATCGAGCATCACACCGTCCCACACACAGTTTGATTCACGCAGCAAGCTCAATCATCAACTTCAAAATGGAAAAGTTGAATCCGAAACCATCCGCCACTCTCGAGGACGAGAACCCTTACAAACCAACCCGTCGTCGCTGTACAAGATGCTCGAAGGTCCAAGTGACCCGCGGATTCTATCAAACGTGCAGGTCTTGTGCCGCTGAGGAGGCGGACTTCTTCAGCCCGGGTAAAGCGGCAATGGTGTTGCAACAGCACACCAAATATCTGGCTTTGATTAATCACGCCGTCGGCTGCGCCTCGGAAGTGTGCCTGAAGGGAGGCTGCAAGGCCATGCGAGTCTTATTTGCGCATATGAAGAATTGCGTTGATTTTGGGCCATGCGTGCGGTGCTTCGCCTATTATCAGAACATTTCTCTTCACGTCATGTTCTGCACCGCCGCCGCTTGTGCTGTACCACGATGTGGCTGGTTGAAAATCATTTTGAGGAACCAGTACAAGAATAAGATTGGTCCGACGGGAATTGCAGGAACCAGGCGTTGAAAATGTGTTGGAGGCTTGCAAATTAATAAAAATGCCTATTTTTGATGTTTTATTATTACATGCAGGCAAGGTGAAAGCTAAGGTAAAGGTTTAATGGTTAGTCGCTATCTTAGATTCATGGTATTGACAAAAACGCGGGCGATAGTCGGGGCGGATTTGTTACCACAAGATAGAAAATTGTTTAAAAAATTACGTTTCTTAAGGTTAGCGTGGTTAATCATCTGCGTACGGTGCCCTGAACACGAGTCACTTCTACCGCTAGCCTCGTACGGTGCTTTGAATGCAAGTCACATCTACCGCTAGCCTCGTACGGTGCCTTGAATACGAGTCACTTTTACCGCTGGCCTCTTTTAAACTAAAATTTAATACTCCTGCGAGTGAAAGTCGACGTGCACAGTTGTGATGCCCGCATAGTGAATATTGCCGCCGCCCAGCTACGCCACTGTTAATAATAAACAATCTCTTGCGTTCTAAGGGCAGTTAAGCACCCTAAATAACTCTAGAATTTTTTAAATCGAAATAAAATGCTTTTTCCCACTTATTTTCAAAACATAAAGTTTGTTTATTCAGACAGTGTGTAGCAATTTAAGTCTTGAGATTCTCTGAAACCTTGACTGTTTATTTCTCATGAAAAATATCCAACTGCTAATTAGCGCGTGGAATTAAACCCCACCAGCGTATTTTTCTATTTATAAGCGAACGTAAATAGTTTTCATGTATACAAAGATGTTGCGCCGAAATAAAACTATTTGTTTAAAAGATTCCGAGCGCAAACTCAACATGATTTTACGCCGCGCAACTTTATTTCCATTCACACGCAAAACAATCCGTGGCCATGCAAAATATGCGTCGTTATCGTTTTTTCTTGTCTTGCCGTGCGTATCACTGCGTATCATCATCATGGGAGTAGATCACGAGCTCGGGAAGTTCTAAAATTAGTCCCCAATACGAGTGCGGTTGCCGGTATAATAGAGGGATTTCGATGTGGTCGGGATGGCGGTCGGAGTGTTGTCGAGCGCGTGCCCTTTTCTTAATCGGTTTAAACAGAATAAACACATCAATCGAACTCGATGATTTCGGCGCGCGCGGTTTGCCATCAATATGCATTCGGGCGCTTTGCCGTGCTGTTGCCGCCACCGCCGCCGCCGCCTGCGACTGTCGCTCGATATTACATTAGGCTAAATCGAAATCGGCTATTACATATTTACAATGAAACCAGAGAGTAATCGCATCAATCTCAATTTATGTATTAAGCATGGCCTCGCGCGACGTTTTCAACTTTGACGATTCGTGACTTTGTGACGTTATGGATCGAATGTCACTGTGATTTCCATCAAATCACATCGTTTTCCGCCGTTTAGCAATGCATTGTTTTTGAGGGGATTACGCTAAATGCACTTTAAATATATATTGCTGGCTTTCAGCGTTATTTAAAAGCTTGGCAATAAAATTTAAAAATTCCTCACGAATTTATTTACAGTAGTTTGTTTGTGACACGATTATGCGTAAACCACTGAATCAATTTTGATCAATTTTTGCATCAGGATAGTTTTAACCATGGAAAAGCACATAGACTACTTTTTGTTGTCAAAATATATGTTAAAGAGTGTAAAATTAGTGTTAAAAGTTAATATGGGCATTTTATCATATTATAGTTATATAATTTGGCTTCAGATGGTGCTAAATCTAAATATATATGTGAACTCAACATTTCCTCGCCCACTGTTCACTGAATTCTCTCATAACTCTGCCGATTTGTGCGGTAAATTGGTTAGAATTAATCACATCTCGAGAGAACGCATTGTGCAAGGAAATTAGGCATTGTTTAAACATCGAATTATCAATCTAACTCGCTGCAGGCATTCGAGCCGCCCCCCTAGGGAAAAGGCCTAGCTGCCTATTCCACAACAGCCTCCAGTGGCGTCAGCAAATCTAATACAAATTATTTCCTGCGCGTGTATATCAAAAAGAACGAAACGCAACGGCGGCGGCTGCGAGCATCGGCGGCACGAAATAAAGGGCGGATGAAAACGCTACAGGAAATGATTTCACACCGGCACACGCTCACCTTTTCGCCGCCCTCGACGACCTGCGACACTTTTTCTCCGCTTTAATTCGCGTTTTCGATTTTTCCAATTTCAATCTTTTGCGCGCTTGATAATTCAATATTCCAGCTTGAAGGGCCATATTGATTTGAGTACCATGCTGGGAATTTCTACAATTGCGTCTAGACCTACTTGGAATTTATTTGATTTAACATATTTGAGCCTGTTAAACACGAGCATTCAATTGGGCGCACGATGGTAATGGCCACAAATTGAAAATTTGGGTTCAACGGAATGAAGTGCGTCGATTACGCAATCATCTCAGATAGCCGAGAATGTTATTTTCCGATCTATACTTTGGCTCGATGATCGATGGCCGGTGAATGTGAAATTATGGCAATAGCAGTGAATAGATTATAGGAATTATGAGCACGCGGAGCGGCGTGCGACGATAAAAGAAAATGAAGAAGAAAAGAATCGCGGTCGCGGTAGTCCATTTTCTTCACACCACTTTGCGGGCACGAACAAGGCGTTTTCGGTAATTTATAGCGCCTTAACAAGTTAACCAAGGTCTACATCCTACAGGTTCACCATACGCGCGTTGGAAAAGAAAGCAAACCACGGTCTTCCTCTTTCTAGCTGTGTGGATCTGTGTTAATTAATCGTGGAAAATAGATTTTTTCACGTGGGTCGTGAGGAAATTAAAACGGGGAGGGTAAATCATTAGCCACTTGCACGCCGAGTGCAGTATGCAGGACAATGCACGACTGCGATATGTCGGCGCGAAGATCGCGAAAACACATCGCAGCGCGACGGCGTCCGCGCGCCGCTGTATAACGCATCGAGAAAGGGGCGGCGTCGCGTCGCGGCTGCGTCAATTTCGTACCGAAGCCGCCGACCGACGTCAGTTGTATTCGTGCCACGGATGCGGAGGCCCAGCGGCGCTCCGAAGACGCACACACCGACCCGACGCACACACCTCGCCCGCCACGAGCGATCGACGTTTTTCTTGCGCCGCTCCGCATCGAAAATAGCAATCGTCGCGAGCGGTGCGTGGTGAGCATGTCGCCGGCGATGATCTCGCCGCCCGCGCTCGCCGGAGCGGATGAGTAAACATCGATAGTGTGCCGCCAGTGCGCCGGATGCGAGGCGAACAGTTCTGTGCGGACGCGTTCCGGCCCCGATCCGCGGCCGGCCGATGAATGCAGCGCTAGCGTCGCTGCCGCCAAGGTAATTCGTCGCGAAGGCAGGAAGGAAAAGCGCGGAAAAAGACTAAAGGGCGACGCGCGATGGAGTTGATAATAGAGCGCGGCGGCGCCGTCAGTCGGCTATGTTAATCGCCGCGGCAGGAGGTGCGGAAGTCCGTGCGTGTGCGACTCTCGGCGGCGGCCGCGTTCGATTTCCGTGATGCGCGCCGGCTTCGACGATTAGTTCCAGTGCGGGCGAAGCGCCGAATTTGCGCCTGTTGTTTTTATATCTGGACTTAGCGCTACACTCAGGTACGTACCACCACTCAAACATCTTCCCACCACGACGTACTTACGGTAATCGTCATCGTCAACTCAATCATTTTCAATCAGCATCGCTTCCGACTTGCCCGCCAACTTACTGAAAGTGATGCAAAATGTTTGCTCCGGCACCTCCGCCAGCGGGGTGCGCTTCGCTCGACAATAACAACGATGATGGAAAGCGCTATCGATTCAGGTTTTGTTTTGTGTGTATTACGGTTCGCAGCTGACTGACTATCCAGTCAGGAAATATCCAGCTCAAACTGATTTTTTTTCCGTACGCCGACAAAGAAAAGCGAATTTGCTTTGTAACAAATCTGAAAATTGCAAAGAATAAGCGGGTCTCATTCGGAGGAATAAAATTTGCATGCTACACGGAAATCTGCGCTCATTAGTTCAGTGCTTTGAGCGTGGATTGCCTCCTTGGAAGATAAAAAAGCGCACGCCAGGTTTACGTAAAACAAATGTTTGTTCTCGTGTAAAAATACCAGAAACAGAAAAACCTGCCAGCACACAGATTTATAACCCCAACGCCACGAAAACAAAAACTAGCCACAAACGCTAAATTTGCCTCTGATTTCATCACAATTTCCGTCCGAACGCGAGCGGTTTGTGCGCGCGTGTCCTGCAGCACGTTTTCCGGTTCGAGCGCGCTGTCGATTTCCACATCGCCGCCGCCGCCGCCGCCGCCACCGCCGAATGCTCTTTCTAATATTTATAATATACTTATATTTTTTGGCGTTGTGCGGTTATGCCGCAAAACTCGGCGCGCTCGGGTCAGCGCGCCGCCTCCGTGGCCACCACCGCCACTGCCACCGCTTCCACCGCTCGCATCCATCGCATGTGCTTAATATATATTAATGACGCTTCGTATTCCGGCACCGAGATGGGAACGCCCGCCTCTTTCGCAGGCGGTTTCCGCTGCTAGTGCCGCCGCCGCCTCCGCGCGGCATCTAATGAAATTCCAATTGTCTTGCTGCACATTTCCCAATTTGAATTACAGATTTACGGGGCGGCTCGCGCGCGCCGCTAAAGAGATGCACGGGCGGGCGCACGGCGGGCAAACACCGCCGCCGCCGGTTTACACACACGGTACCCTGAAAGCGTGTGGCTCGACATGCAAGCTTTTCATTGATTTTTCCAGCGCGTTTTCCCAACGCGTTCTTGGTGGCGTGCGCCCGCTTTCTGCAACATTGTGTAAATTATATAAATAACGATTGCGCTATTGTCAGGTCGGAATTCTCCGAAGATAGGCGCAGATAGCGGTGATTATAGCAGGGGGCGGAAAATTTGCGCGAGTACGTTCATAACATATCAAGTTTATTCAACTCAATTATCGACGTTCGCATTGATCAAGTCGCCCGCGGGGATTGCGCGCGATAACGGCACGTGAATGTTATTATTTTAAACTGCCGCCGACGAGTCGGGGGCGGCATGCTCGCGCGTCACATCGGATCATTTCGGCGCGATCGAGGTTCGAAATTTTATCATCATCAACGCGATAACATTTCGCGCTAAATTTGCAATCGCTCATGAATAATTCAGTCGCGATGTCGCACGCGCGTGTACACGTCGTGTTTGCTCAGCGAAACGAAGTGTATAAATAATAGACTCGCTGTCGTTTCATTTTTCAATAATTCATCGCGTGCGCGCCGCGCGCTGCTGCCCCTTTACGAGATCAGGAATTATCTGCGAATCCAGTCGGGCTTTGTCTCGAGTTAATAAGAAGCTGGTGGTCGCTGGCGTTGTGCGCGCCTCACATTGTGAAAGAATGCGTGGTTGGTCAAAGCCAAGAGCGATCGCAATCGCTTATCGCCGGCGGCGTTTTTAATAATAGCATTGTTATTGTCCTGCCGGAAACAAAGGAACGCGAACGCGAAATTTGAATGTCGTACAATGTCTTTAAAAGCGCTTTTGCGTGGGAATCGATACCGGGGGGCGGTATGCTCGTGAATAAATCAAGTTCTAATTACTCTTTAACAGCGCATCAACAATACTCGAACCGGAAGTCAAGGTGTTGGGTTGCGTTGCGGATAAAATCAATGTTTTTTCCCCGAGTGTAAGATTCGAGATTGTGCTTGGTTTCTTTGTTGTTGTTCGGAATTAGCTCGGCGAGTGGATTTAAAATTTTCATTACTCTTGATCATGCCTCAATGGATTTAATCATCCATAGATGGCCTTTGCTCGGTGTATCTTTGTGTAACAATGAGTCTTGTTCCGCACACACACACCCACACACATGGAGGAGTGTGTAGAGGTACAGTGAGAAGCTGTGCGAGTACAAAGCGTTTTCCCGACGCGTACGAGCTCGTTTTCTTTGTCCGCGCGCTCGCATGTAGTTCGAAGGGGGCGTAGCCGTTGCGCGGCGAATTTCTATTCTCCGCCGCCACTGCCGCCAGCCGCCGCCGCTGCATATGCGGGCCGCACACGTGACGCGCGCGCTCGCCGAAGTAATGGAAAGCTCGCGCGGACGTCGGTATGCGGGGCGATGGAGACGGCGGAGGCGGCGAGCCGGATGCTGAGGCGATGCAAAGCGAACGTGCGAGCGCGCCGGCAATGAAATAGAAATGCGGCGAACGACGGCAGCGCTGGATCGAGATGAGGTGGACCGGCTGTTGCCCGTCGCTGCTGCCGCCGCTACCACCACCGCCATTCTTTATTACGCAACGAGCGCACGCACGAATTTGGGGCGCGAAGGGACGCGGATAAGATACAAACAAGCGCGAGGCAAATCTTGACACACACGCACACGTCACATGTGTGCGAAGGAATGCGGAATAGACAAAAACGGCGAACGCGCGGGCGTAAAAAATAAATGTACTTGTTGCCCTCCGGAGCGGATCGGCGATGCGCCCTCGACGCTCAAATCGGGCTTGAAATTTGAATGAATAATGAATGGCGGAGTACGCCGCCACCTAACGAAGGTGACACACGAGCGAATCGAACCTTAGGGCTCTAACTAAGCGTAAATATTGGCAGCTGGAAGCGGCGTGCAGTCGACAGTTACTAATTATCGAATTATAATTGGCAACTTTTTACCTGCCAGCGGGAACAATGCCTGCCATTCCCGACGTATTTTTTCCCTCTCGGATTTTCTTCATTTGCTTTGACCTCAAAAGACAAGGAATAGGAGCGGGTTTATAAATATCAAAAAAGACCGGATCAATAAATCCTCTACTCTCCTTTCATGCGATAGTAATGACAAATAATCAAATAATATATCAATTGTACGCTTGGCACATCGATAATACCCCAGCTAGCATGCTGGACATGTCCGTGAACGTTTTCAGTTGGTAAATATAAAATTAATGGCCGATAAGCCAGCGAGCGGGGACGATACGATGACGCTAGTAAGGATTTGTCATCGCAGCGCGAGTTTTTAAGGCCTCGCGGGCAAAAGTGTCGAGCATTTTTGGTGCATTTCAGTTTTGCAACTCGATTTCGAATTCATAGCAAAAGTTTCACGGAGCGTGAGTAAGTATATATTGAGCCGAGAGCAATTCGCGCCGAAACATATTCTTGTCGTTCATAAAATTACCATGATAGGTGGCGATGAGTGCAAATCACGAATAATTTCTTTATGCTTGTTTCGTAATAGCTGGCTGGCTTTGTTGGTCAGGTCGAGATAGACTCAACCAACGCGGCCTAGAGAACGGATGCAGGGCGGGGGGCGGTTGGGCGGCCACGGGGGATTCCTCGCCTGGCGAGAGCGCGCTGCGAGCGGAGTTACATAAGTGGAAAATGTAATGAATTTTTTATAAAGCAACTACGATTCCGCATAATGGCGGATTCCGGACGCACTTTGCTGGCGGCGGGTGGCGTGTGTAATTGAGCCGGCGCTGGAACACGTCGTGCTGGCCGCTGCGCCATTTTCTCTTCACGCCACACCGCCGGCGATGCAAATGCGTGCGTCCGAATCCCAGCGCGCAATTTTCTTACATGCCCTACACACACGCGTGACCGCCCCCGCGCGGCTTTCTTTTATTTTCGCTGGGAATTTGTTTAATTTTATTCGAACATCGCTGTTACGAGCCGCATAAACCGTTTGGTATTCCATTCAATTTAAAGGTACTTATGCGAATTCCCCCCTTGGAAAATAAAAGAAACGAACAAAACAACCGAGGCAATACCAAGAAAGACAATTTTCTGTTTTCATATTCAGCCGCGCGCTCGCTGTATTTTTGTAGCAACAGAATACAGAAGAATAAAGATTACTTTCTGCATTGTCCCGAGCGGGATCATGAATAACCCACTTGTTCTTTCTTTAGGGTTGCAAAGATTGGAAAGTTTCGGTAAGTGGGCGAACGGCGGCGCACGCCTGCCCACCCCTCATATTCATCCCCCGTATTTTTATGGCCGCTATAGCGGCACGAGATCTTAATTGCTTTTTAATTCTGCTCGCCGCATTCGTCGACTTGCTAATGCATCAAATTCGCAAGTCGGCGCGCGCGATGCAATCGACCTGGATGGAAGTGCACTTGGAAAATACTGTTCGCGGCGGTGGAAAACTCCGACGGTTGTTGTAATTTGTGGGCTTCATCAGTATTCACGCCGGGATGCGTGCACGAACCGCTCCGACAACAGGCAATTTGTTACGCTCGGACATGCGGACACGGCGGACATGTGAAACGTATTTACAAGATGTTCGGAAATTGGCGGAAAATCTTTAAGCTCCTTAACGACCAACTCTTCTCAGTCGGGCCCCTAGGTTGCGTCAAGTTGAACAAAGCAGTAGTCATTATTCATCCAGCATTCGACTATAATTTTCGTTAACAATTTGTTATTTCACGCCACGAAATTTACATCCAGTGCAACTATTACAGAATGCTGCTCTTCTGGAAGAAGAGGAGATAACCATGAAACAGTTTATACAGCCCAGCATGCCAGCAACGACGAAAGTGTCTGAATATGAACATTTGTGCAGTTTACTGACATTGTCAATTTAAATCGTCATGCATGCTCGTAACGTATAAAAATGGTCAAACAAAAAGTAATTTCTCCTCATTTAATGCTTTAATTGCACCCGAGCGGTGAAAAACTGTCGGGAGTTTTCTAACTGGCTGGAGAACAGACAAATGTGGTAAGTAGAACTCTCACAACTCTCGCAAACACAAAAAATGCGCACGCAGAATTTGAATCTGGTTTGATTTCTGTCTATTAATATGCGATTATCGTAAGTACATCCATAAATTCCGCACTCATTTCATGTCTGTGCCTGTTTTTGGACTTGAACTTGAACCTGCAATAAATTTATCTACGTGTGGAGCGCAGGTGCGGCGAAATTTTTAAAAATAGTTGCGCCAAACTACATCCGATGCGCGACTTTATCTAAATATCAAGTTTATTTCCACTCGCCGGTTCGGAATTCGCCTAAAATTAGATGTGTTTAATTATGCACGCTTGGAAATTTGGGCCGGCGTTCTTCCCACTGTTAGTCACTTTTAAAATATTGATTTGAAACACTCGTAAAATTAATTTGTTGCCAGTTGAGGGAAATATAGGCGAGGACATACCCCTTCATGTGGCATTAATTACAGATCGAGCGGCAATGGGTTTGAATAATTTGTGTAATTATTAAATTCAATGTCAAGTTATTGTATTTCAACAACAAAATCGTTGCGTCGCCCGCTGAATTTTCGGTAGGTACTCAATCTAGTTTGGCATTCGTATTGAAATTCTGTGCCGAATGGAATGAACAATTCCGTAAATTTTAATTAACAATGTAATATACATTTAAATTATTTATTGGCCTGGAAATCCAATATAATTTGCTCCAGTTGACCTGGCGCATCAGTCTTTAGTATGGTATTCGATTGCGCTAATTTATGTTTTGCGACAAACACACGCGCTAAATTTCCGGATCATTTGATGGATGGCAAATAAATGATTTGCATTTGATGAAATAATCATTTTGTAGTTCTAGGGCGTTAAAAATGAGTTTATCATAAATATTTAAAAACCATCGATCAGAATCGTGCATTAAATAATAAACGCACTGAGAAATTGTATTCTATTGTATTCTTCGCAGTGTGGGTGATTGGGTGATCAAAAAATATCATTTGTTCGATGGCCGTGAGGTATATGGCGTTTTCTTCCGTAAACATGTTTAAACATTTATAGCGCAATATTCACTTTTCGGTAAACTGAACAGAAAATTGCCTTTTTCGAAAACTGATCATAGTAGTAATAGAAGAGAAGCAGAGACGGTTGGAACTTTGTTTTGTGGCCCTAGGGAGTTAAAAGGCTTGCAGTTATTCTGCCACTAGATGACGTTAGAAAGTATAGGCGTTTTATTTGTGTTGTACACAATAAAATATTTTTTGCTTGAAGAACAAGGTCGACTTTATTGTGATTTTGACGGAATACGAATCAATTTTAATAATTTTCAGATTTCAATGAAAATGTGTACGAAAAACGCAAACGAGAATGCTTTAAGACGTTCCTAGGCTCCTCAGGACACAGAAAATGATACGTTTGATATCGAATCATCGAAATGAATTAAAAACAATCGAGATACAGGATGTTTTCTACACGATGTTTTCAAATTTTTCGAGAATGCTAATGTTTGAAGTATATTTTAGGGCACAAATCCTATACACAAAGAAGAGTCCTAAGTGCCTTTTAAATATCAGCGTTTCCTGGATAATTGATAAAACATGGTGTGGAAAACACTCTGTATCTCGCAAACTCAAACAATTTTTGTGAGTTTTTCCACAGCCATATTATAGTTCATGAGACGCTCTATAAGATACATGCCTTTTTAATCCGTTAAATATTTTGGCAGGGCCCTAAAATGCCTTTCAAACAACGGCCTTTAGTGGAACATTTAAAAACATGCTGTGGAAAACACCCTGTATCTCACAAACTCGTACTTTTTTCGAGTTTTTTACTGCCGCTTTATAGTTTAAGAGACGCACTGTACGATGCATTCTTTCTCAATGCGCTAAACATTTTGGAAGTGCCCTAAAATGCTCTTCAGACATCGGCCTTTTTTGGAAATTTTGAAAACATGCTGTGGAAAACACCCTGTATCTCGCAAACTAATACACTTATTTTGAGTTTTTCACCGACATTTTATAGCTTAAGAGGCGCTCTACACAATACATGCCATTTTAAGGCGCTAAGCATTCTGGAAGTGCCCTAAAATGCCCTTCAAACATCGGCCTTTTTTGGAAATTTTGAAAACATGCTGTGGAAAACACCCTGTATCTCGCAAGCTAATACACTTTTTTTGAGTTTTTCACCGCCATTTTATAGTTTAAGAGACGCTCTACACAACACATGCCATTTTAATGCGCTAAACATTCTGGAAGTGCCCTAAAATGCCCTTCAAACATCGGCCCTTTTTGGAAATTTTGAAAACATGCTGTCGAAAACACCCTGTATCTCATAAATTAATACACTTTTTTTGAGTTTTTCGCCGTCATTTTATAGTTTAATAGATGCTCTACACAATGCATGCCATTTTAATGCGCTAAGCAATCTGGAAGTACCCTAAAATGCCCTTCAAACATCGGCCTTTTTTGGAAATTTTGAAAATAAGCTGTTGAAAACACCCTGTATCTCGCAAACTAATACACTTTTTTTGAAATTTTCACCGCCACTTTATAGTTTAAGAGACGCTCTACACAATACATGCCATTTTAATCCCCTGAACATTCTGGAAATGCCCTAAAATGCCCTTCAAAAATTGTTATTTTTTTTACGTTTTTTTAATTTTTGGGTCGGGAAGCAGGGACAAATTTTTATTTCAACATTCTTGATTCTGCAAAACTTGAAATAATTTATAACATTTTTGTCTGAAGAACAGGGTCGAACTTTTTATGTTAAAATATTTTTGGCCGAAGAACAGGGTCGAACTTTTTGTGTTAAAATTTTTGAGGCCGAAGAACAGGGTCGAACTTTTCAGTTTAAATTTTTTCGGCCGAAGAACAGGGCCGAACTTTTTAAGTTAAAATTTTTTAGCCAAATAACTTTTTTTCCTGCGAAATCAAAATAAAACTTTAAACGCTAATAACTCCTGAACTAAAAGGGCTAGAAGGGAAAGGACGGCAGATTCTTGACCCTTGAAGGATTGTAGCGGGTGTTTTCCACAGCATGTTTTCAAAATTTCCAAAAAAGGGCGATGTTTGAAGGGCATTTTAGGGCACTTCTAAAATGTTTAGCGCATTGAAATGGCATGTATTGTATAGAGCGTCTCTTAAACTATAAAATGCCCTTCAAAAATTGTTATTTTTTTACGTTTTTTTTTAATTTTTGGTCGTGAAGCAGGGACAAATTTTTATTTCAACATTCTTAATTCTGCAAAACTTGAAATAATTTATAACATTTTTGTCTGAAGCATCAGGGTCGAAACTTTTAAGTTAAAATATTTTTTAGCCGAAGAACAGGGCCAAACGTTTTGTGTTAAAATTTTTGAGGTCGAAGAACAGGGCCGAAACTTTCGTGCTAAAATTTTTTGGCCGAAGAACATTTTTCCGCGAAATCAAATAAACTTTGAACGTTAATAACCCTGAATCCAAAAGGGCTAGAAAAGAAAAGACGGTGATTCCTGACCCTCAAAGATTCTCAAGATAGGCTATTAAAAACATCCCTTTTTTCTGCTCAAAACCGGAAAAGTGCAAAGAAGTACCTCTTATAGGTTTTTGATTTTTGAAAAATCAAACTACAACACGCTATCATGTAAAGAACCCTTTAAGGATCATGGGCCTGGAAGTCCTTTTTGGCGCTTTCTTCCGCTTTGCTTCCGGAGATAATGGCCTGTACCTTTAAACGTTGAATTAAAGGTTAGAACAAAAGACGGCAGATCCAATCCTGAAGGATTCTCTCTGGCAGATAGCGCGGCTCAGTTCGATTTTCCAAAATCGAAAACCTGGCGGGTGAGGTAAATTCTTTGCACTTTTTTCAGTTTTGAGCAGAAAAAAAGGGATGTTTTACAGCTTCATCTTGTGAGAATCCTTCAAGGGTCAAGAATCTGCCGTCTTTTCTTTTCTAGCCCTTTTAGTTCAGGAGTTATTAGCGTTTAAAGTTTTATTTTGATTTCGCAGGAAAAAATGTTCTTCGGCCGAAAAAATTTTAACTGAAAAGTTCGGCCTCGTTCTTCGACCTCAAAAATTTTAACACAAAAAGTTCGGCAGTGTTTTTCGGCCAAAAATATTTTAACTTAAAAAGTTTGACCCTGTTCTTCAGACAAAAATGTTATAAATTATTTTAAATTTTGCAGAATGAAGAATGTTGAAATAAAAATTTGACCCTGCTTCACGACCCAAAAATTAAAAAAAAACGTAAAAAATAATAATTTTTGAAGGGCATTTTAGGGCACTTCCAGAATGTTCAACGGATTAAAATGGCATGTATTGTGTAGAGCGTCTCTTAAACTATAAAATGGCGGTGAAAAACTCAAAGAAAATGTATTAGTTTGCGAGATACAGGGTGTTTTCCACAGCATGTTTTCAAAATTTCCAAAAAATGCCGATGTTTGAAGGGCATTTTAGGGCACTTCCAGAATGTTTAGCGCATTAAAATGGCATGTATTGTGTAGAGCGTCTCTTAAACTATAAAATGGCGATGAAAAACTCAAAAAAAGTGCATTAGTTTGCGAGATACGGGGTGTTTTCCATAGCATGTTTTCAAAATTTCTAAAAAAGGCCGATTTTTGAAGGGCATTTTAGGGCACTTCCAGAATGTTTAGCGCATTAAAATGGCATGTATTGTGTAGAGCGTCTCTTAAACTATAAAATGGCGTTGAAAAATTCAAAGAAAGTGTATTAGTTTGCGAGATACAGGGTGTTTTTAACACCATGTTTTTAAATTATCCAAAAAATGCCGTTGTTTGAAGGGCATTTTAGGGCACTTTATGTAAACGTTTTGGAAGTGCCCGAAAATGCCTTTCGAACATTTAATATCTCCATAACTAAATCATTTTTATACCTGTTTTTAATTTGTCACCGAGAATTACATAAATTTCACAGTTATTCAGAAAACATTTCATTTTAAGGATACATTCTGTCATAACATAACAAAATTGTATTAAATTCATTAATAACTAATCTAAAACGCCATATATACCAGAAACAATACTAAATTTTCCCGGAAATTTGCTGTAAACAAACGAAGCAATTACATTTCAAGTCAAGGTTATTACATAACTAAAACTGACAGATAAATATCGTGTGTGCAACCAGCAGTAAACAACTTAACAACAATGACATGTTGTTGTTTTCAAACATACTCGTAGCTCACAAGTCACAATATAACGTAAACGCAGAAAAATGACGCAAATTTGTCATCGCTGCCTACCGCAGAAAAAAATCAAGGTGCAAGGGTGTCGTCGCGGCGCATGTTCAAATTAACGCGCCGACCGTTCATTATCCGACGAGAAGAGCGGATGTAGTTAAGGACGGTTTTCGACGCAGATGCTATTTTTTTGTTGCGGACCCGGACGTGGCACCCCACTCGGTCGTGCGTGATTTTAATTACGCGAATTAGTTGCGGCGACGTACGCTAGTTATAAATTATTCGCGCGGCGCGAAATTACGTTATTTCATTTTTGATAAATACCGAAATTAGGCGCGAGCGCGAAAATTTTAAATTTTATCTCTTAGTTCATTTGCTGAATGGGGCTATGCAGCGACCCATATTTAAAAAGGGTGCTTATACTTTATGCACGCCGTTAAGCTCTAGTTCAACGAGCGTGTTATTAAAATTACTTACACCACAGTCGCTCGACTCAATCCTCTCTCAACAAGCCTGCCTTCTCTGATCTTTCATCATCATCACATCGTTACGTGAAACTGTTTCGCCCAGCACGGAATCTTTAGCTGTTGGAGTCTAAAGTATACTTTTAAGTATGACACCTTTGTTTTTTTTTTGTGACAAATTACAAAAATATTGTGTTTTCGTCCATTTTTTGTATGCTTTGTGTTAGTCGACAACGTTGTTTCAATTTGTTTCCCTCGTAAATAAACCCACTTCAATTTGGAAAGACTCCCCTCAAAATCGGTATCTGGCCAGATTGATGATATCCGTTTTGTTGATGTGATGCTACGGCGATATCTCACCGACAATCGCTTCGGCAGCGTTTGAATAGGCTTCTTATTTAGTTGGAGCACGCGTCTCTCGTCCAATGTATCAATGACGCAATCGACTGATTAATTTATCGTATTTTCGCCGACGCCCAACCCCACCGGCAGCTCCGAAATGCGTTCGCGAGGGTGTAAGCGTGTTGCCATGCATAATCTCGCGAGAAATCTTAATCGATTGCGGACTGGCGCTAATTAATTCGCCTCTCCCGACCGCCCGACTCTGTCGGCCTCCCCCGCCGCCCACACGCCGGTCTTGTCGCCCTCGTCGCTCGGCTTACATACGTTCGGCGCGCACTTCGCCCGTTCGCCCGTGATCATTCCGCCGCGCGCACGCCGGCAATCTCGCGCTTAATCTCAATCCTTCATCTAGTCGATTTTCTCGGTCGTTGTGCCTGTGCGCGCCGCCGCCGTCGACTCCGCGCCCGAAACTGGACCCGGCTTATCGTCGGGCTTACATCCAGATCAGCAGCACTCCAACACTCGAACACACTCCAGTGGTCCACTTTTCTTCCGGCTGCGATTGGTCGCCTGGACTTTGCCAACAATAATATTTAATTCGAAACAACTTCGAGTTACATCTCCTGGCGTGTAACTTTCTCATTAATTGATTACTTTTGAGTCACTCTATAGAACAAACAGGTGTCTAAAGTGTGTTTAACTTGGCATTCTATCATCTTCGACCTGGCATTATTGATGCACTTTTCAGGTGTAGATTTTGTCGCCGTAAATAAAGATTAAAGTATAAAGTTAAGTTTCGAAAAAGTTTGAATCGGCTTCGGCCGGGGAGCGCACGACGACCCGCCGGGTATTCCCAGGACGAAGGATGCTATTTGCACGTTCCCCTTTCTTTCGTTCGTTTTTCTGTAATATTTGCTCGTGTGTACATTTGTATACATCAAGATCGATTAATGGTATAACTATTGCTCCCGGGGGTTAACTCCCGTTAAAGAAATCTCCGCGCATAGAGTCACAACATATTCGGGAAAAGTTCGGAAGTTAACAACAGAAAAAAAAACACGTTATCAACGCGCTTATTGATTCGCCACTGAACTTTGCGAAAACAGACATTAATGCAGCATTTCAGATTGCGGAGTGTTCGACAGTTGGTAATAAATGAAATGAGAATGCGTTTCTTTTCCGCGGAAGTGATTATTTATTTCTTAGAATGCGCTTATTGTCATTCTTTGATTATTTATTTATTTTGCAAATTGCAATTGCGTGCTGGCGTTATACGATTCTGTGTGTGTACGCTTCATCGCACGCCTTAATAATGTAATTGTTGGAGTTACGGCACCAAAGCCGAACGTGTGTGTCACTTTACAGTCCAGTCGGCTGTTTGTTTACTGGTATCATAGCAACGTAGTGTTTGTGCTTATAATGCGTGATACGTGCCAATCGGCAACTTCACCCTTCGCCACTTTCTGCTCATAAATGTGTACATTTCTCTATTTTATACTCATTATTAATGCATTCTATTGTATGCAACTCTTCCTCTATTTTTCTATTTTCCAATTATCGCCCATTATTGTTTAGGTACCAATTATTATTTCCTTCTCCTCGCATATTTTTTCAATATTTCCCTGCAATTGCCCTTTCCGAGAACCAGTATAGCAACTTGTATTCCATGAACTCAAGAAAAAGATAATGTTGGAGTTGCAGTACAGATAATGAGCAGCAGAAGCAAATCTACAATGGTGTTTGTTAACCGTTACCTTGACAACGTGTCTGGCCCGGTAAAACTTTAAATCCTGACCTTCCAAAGATTTCTTTGATGTATGTACTTATTTATTATATTCTTTGCGTTAGCGTTTTCTCGCAAAGCTTCTCGTTATCCTGTCCATCCTCTGGTAACGACGTTGGCAACATGATATTTTCTATAAAATTCAAACTCAATATTTCACATTTCTTAAAATCGGCGGAAAAAATACGCGTGTAAGGTAGATTTGTGATCATTCAGCGACGCGAATTAATCCAGGCGCTAAATATAGCGCGACTCTCGCTGCACTCCAAAATGCAGTCAAAAAGCTTTCAAATTTTGATTGTTGCATGAAAACTATTAATAAAACAGCGCAATGAATTCGCATTCGACGCCCGGCGATGAAATCCCCGGCCGTGCGGGATTAAGTACATCAATTCGCATGAAGAATGTGTTAACGCTCCGCGCGCTTTGAACTGCAATCAGGACCGCGCTGATTAATGTGCCGCTTAATTTAATGTCGTTTATGTAATGACGAAACATATTTCTCGCCCGCCGAAGTCAATCGGTCACCTTGTGAATTCATTTTAATATTTTTAGACTCGGCGATTCGGTAACTTCCCGCCGCCGGTTGCGCAATGTTGCATCTTTCATTCCGACACGTGTAGATGCGAATTAAAAACATCAATATCAAAAACGTTAAATTATTGAAATGATGATTTACGCGCGCGGTGGAAATGTTCAAACGTTGGCTGTAAACTTGAAAATTCATTTTTCGAATATCTATGATGTAATGTTTACAATAACATGCCAAACGTGATATATTGACACAATGGAACTTGTATACGACAAGAACTATTTGATAACAGTGAAAAGTGAACGCACCGAGTGTTTTTCGAAAAGCTGTACGAATGTGAACATTAGCGGAATTATTATTGCGATTGCGATTAAAAGCGCTTATAATAATCGTGTAGCAACGATGTTATTTTAGGAAATAATTTGCGCAGGACTACCAAGGACGCAAGAGATAATTAAAACCATAACGTGAATAGCGCTCGGTATGCATTAAATGTGCATATGTTTCACATCTAAAATTAAAAACGCGGTAAACTAATGTAAAAAGTAAAGTTTGGCCGTCGAGATGCGGGACTAAATCAACGGGATGCCCGCGTAAATACAATTTGCCTACGAGCGCGCGAACTGGTGCGTGTGCGAATGTGTGCGTGCGTCGTGCGCGAGGCCCGCAAGAAAAGTTTCGTCGGGATTTATATCATCGCGTCGTGTGGCCCGCGCGAGTTGTTTTGCTTGCGCGGCGTGTTTTCCCGTGCACCCAATTCGGCGTGCGGCGTAAGTTTAACTTTTAATTTCGACGCCAAACGCGCGACGCGCATAAAAAACCGCACCGTATTTTTTCGGCAGCGCCGCAACGATTTTCGGAAGATTTCTCGGCGAAACAAAAAGCTTCGGCGGTGGCGTGCGCAAGCCACGTGTTGCATCTCTTATTCGGGGTGTATTTATTGCATTGCGCGTGTTTTCCGGTACAAGAGTCACGGCGAGAAGTTTTTTGGACAACTAGTAAACAGTGGGGTAAGGCGAAAAAAGAAAAAAATTGAATTTTTTATTGATCTTGAAGTTTTTTTTTCAAGTTATAATTTAGAAACTAAGAAAGAGAAAGATTTTTGATGTTTTACCAATCACCTGTGACGCAAGCAATACCGTTCGATACTTGTACAGCGACTCAAAGCATTAGCCTTTGAAAATCTCTAGTGAAAATAATCAATTTTCGAGCGGTTGACAGACTCTTTTTAATACATGAAAAAGTGTTAATTAACTTTACAGGGAAATATACTCGAGTTTAATCAAATTATTACGTTTGATTTTATTAGCTTTAATTTATTTAATGTCAATAATTCAATCAAATTATATCACGACCGATTCAAATAAATTAAACCCAATGAAATAAATACATGAGAATACGTTAATAATAGAAAAACCAAATATTAGGTTAGATTGCAAGCGAGTATCTGTGTTGAAAGACACGCGTATTTATTTTTTTGTGGTCGAGGATGTCGTTGAACTAAATTCGAAATGAATTAATAGTGGTCTGAGTAAATATTTAAACTTGGATTATACAATCGCTCTGCGCCTGTAATTATGCGGAACAAAGAACGGAAAAGCTACAATGCGGTGCTTAGCGTGCCAGGAAAGTTATTAAATACTAATAAAATTAATTGCTTGCAACGTGGAAAGCGCGATACATGAAATAATATTCGACCTGCGGGTCTTCGTACTTAATATCTCAACGAGGCTTTTGTTCCAACGATGCTCGAATCGAAGAGCCAACAATAAACCACTTAAAAATCTTTTCATATCGCCCTCGTTCAACGATCGCCGACTGCTGGGCGCAAGATGCACGCCATTCAATCTCCTGGCCTCCTAGCGCTCCTGGCAGCTTCAACCTTTCTATTGCCTTCTCGCCGGCGTCGCCACGTACTTAGGGGTTGTGCGCGCCAGCCGAGCGTAATCCTTCCACCTACCACCTTCGCCTCTTTCCACCCGCATGGCGCGCCCCGGGTGTAAATCGGCTCACGTGCAGGCATACCGCTCAAAAAAGTGCGGCGCGGGGGCGGCATGGCGCAGTGCATTTGCGTGCGGCGCGGATGAATAGGCCGGGCGCAGCATCATCGCGCTTCATTGTGTCGGTGCGCGCATTATCCGGCGTGCCATCTCGCGCGTCCTCGCCGTCGGAGCGCGAAACAACGCCCCCGCCAGCCCCGGCCGCCACTCGCCTCATTCACGTTGTGTAATAATGTTTGCGCAACTTTTTTGTCTCGAGATTGAGAGATGAAAGGCGCACGTTAAACGATTCCGTTAAATATTAAAAAAAGAACGTGACGTCGTTTCCACCTGCTCGGTGGCATCGTGCCCGCCACCACCCTCGGTCCAACAGCGCGACCTGAATTCCATACGAGTGCGTCCGTTTCACTTTCTGCCTGTCGTCGTGTTCTAAGACGCTTAAATTGTTCATGTTTCTGTTTCAGCAAAATGTTTGTGGCCGACATGAATCTCCTCAACATGGACGCCGAGAACCGGGTGGTGCTGAACGTCGGCGGCATCCGCCACGAGACCTACAAGGCCACATTGAAGAAAATACCGGCGACGCGCCTCTCTCGACTCACGGAGGCGCTCGCCAATTACGATCCCATATTAAACGAGTACTTCTTCGATCGGCATCCCGGGGTCTTCGCTCAAGTACTTAATTATTACCGGTAAGCACGTCTCGAGCATTTCTCCCCCCTTTTTTTTTCTCTCCTGTCAAGTGTAGGAGTAAGTAATAGCAACCCCGGGAACGGGAACAGATCGTGCGCGAGTCAAAACGTTTGCTTTCCGCGTTTGAAAAATTGCAGCGATGAATAAGCGCTTTGAATTCGCAAATTTGGCAAAGTTCGAAATCGCATTCGGTGATCGCACCGCATGTGCGACTCATACATCTCACGCAGTCAATCCAATAAGAAAGAAGAAAACTTGCTCGTAAATCAATTTTTCATAAATGCCGCGTCGCCGCCGCCGCCGCCACAGCGCGCCTAAGCTTATTTCCGCATTCACTTATCCCAGTTCGCCGCTTCGGCGCTTACACCTTCTTATTCACTTATTCACTCGCAGCTTGTTTGTCGGCGACGCTGTAACACTGTTAGCTCTGCCTTGATCAACAAACTCGGTTCACTTTTGCGGCGCGATTAAACCGATTGCGGCAGGAAACGCAAAAAGTGACAAAACGCGTGCAGCGCACTCCGGCGCTGTTTGTCGACACGTCGGCGTCGTCGTCGCGAACTCGATACCTTCCCGCCGCACGCAGGAAACAGGAGACTGCTAAACACGCCGAATCCCATTTACCTAGAGTGTTGTAAAACCGCACAAATCTCCGGTTACCAACTTACAAGCGTTCGGGGCCTAATCCGCTCCTTTGTTCGGCTTTAAAGTTCGCTTAAAGCATTCAGCGCGAAAGAATGCAACAATGCGCGCCGGTGAAAAACTAATTATTTCATACCGCCTCATGAATATTCAATCTCGGACGTAAAACAAAGAATACATCGTGCAGCCACTATAAACAATCGCGTTAGTTGTTTCCTTTTTGTGCGCTCGTTTCCGTCTGTCTTGCGTTGGTTTTTTTGTGCGTGTTGTGCGACGACGTCTTTTTCTCCGCATCTACGAGTTCATGAAACGCACTCCGTTGTCGCGTTGCGCGCGCGCCCGCGCTATTTGTCATTCGTCGCCTTTTTTCCCATGCGACGATTTCGTTCTTGCCGGCGATAACGTCAAAGGCAATATAAATAAGGACGGGCGCCACCCACCGCTCCGGTCTGTCTTCGTCGCGCATTGCGGTCGGTGTGCGCGCGCGTTGTTCGCAATAACGCAAAATTACACGATTATTTTCACTACTAGAACAGAGCGCTGCGACAGGAGCAGAATGTTAGTTTCGTCTTTGACGGCATCATCAGCGTATGCCGTCCTTTTATTTTATTTCCTCTCATAACATCCAATGTGTGCCTGCCCTGCTCCATGGCATTATTTTCCTCTTTTCTCGCTTTGGTTGCTGGCGTTTTTTTGTTCTGCGCGCGCTCGGAATGTTTATTCGCAGCGTCGAAACCAAAATGTCGAATAATTGAGGTTGAAATTGCAAATTTATGGAGTAACTTACACGCAGCATTTTTTCAACTCGCGAGATTGTAGTACTAACATTTTACATTTTATGAAGACACACATTGACTGCGTGCCGAGAGAGTTTCAGTTTTAATGTAAACATTCGCGATGTAACAAACAAATACGGACGAGAATTATTGTAGTAACTTCCACTCCAGTAGTTTATTTGAAAACGCTTTTGTGCGAGGATTTTAAACACATGTTGAAACGCACCGAAGCACACAAAAGAAAGTACATTGGAAAATATTTACTTGGAATTGCTGATACTTCAGATATTCGCTCCATGGATAAAACTGCGCTCTAGATTTTCCCGCAAAGATGTAAATATTATACGTTTCGTCGAAATGATCTGCATTTTCTCGGAAATAAACATTAGGTATTCGAAGTTGCGCAAAGTCTGAAACAAAGCATTTCCGCGCAGTCGACATTCGCGTTGGAATTGTAGGAATTGCGCGAATCAATTCAATAGCATGCCTCGTGTTGAACGTTTATTGAATGTAATTGAACTGTTGCATCTGCTCATGCGTTCGTCCTTCCTCTGCGAAGAAACAATTTTAAATAGTGCAAACCATTCATTTCCGACGGCGTCGACACACATAAATCTGGCAATTGAACGGAAAAGCAAATTTACTGCCCTCCCACTACCCGGAATGCATTCACCGCTGCATTTTACTCTCCGCTCGGAATTAATTCGGTGAATTCAAGAGATTCGCCGTATTCACCGCGGCGCATTGACTGGCAGAAGAGAAAAATTAATTTTTCATTGTTTGCGCAGCCGACATCGCAAGTTCTTGATCGGCGAGTAATTACGTGCTACAACTTTGCCAGTCGCCAGCTTGATTCAGTTTATTTACGGTGTTAATTTAAGTTATTAATTTAGATATTACAAATTCACGGCGAATTGTTTCTGGCGCGGAACAAAGATTTCCTCCGAAGTGTGGAGCCGCGCACCGAAAAGCATGTTTCGCAAACTTGGCGAAGTCGAGCCGCCAACCAGGACAGACACTCGCCGCCCCGCGGATACACAAGCAACGTTTACTTATTAATTTCGTTTGGAAACAAACTTTTGGGCAACAGGAAGTTGCAGATTGCGGTACCAGCCGCCCCGAGCCGTGGCTAAGCCGGCATGCGACGACACCAAGGCCGACCCCGGGCGCTGGCATTAAGGTTTAACACCGAACTAGTCAATAATCAAAGTTGGCGCACGCCGCGGCGTTCATTGTGCTTTAAAGTTGCGACCGACGATCGCGTTGTTCAATTTAAGTACTAATTCGATTTCCACCACTTACTCAGTAACTACTTAATACCCACTAATATGTTTTTCGTCAAACAGCTTCGCGATTACAATTATTCCGCTATCTGAAGTGCCGGAAGTGAAAAGTCGTCCAATATCAACACTTTTACACACAAAAAAAATCAATGTTTTTCTTAGTAGATCGAAATAGTTGGCTATTTATTATTAGTTGGATAGTTGGCTTGTGTTTGCCACACTTGCAAACAACTTTTTGCGCAGGCGTCAAGAGTTTTTGGACTTGAAATGAGTAATTCCCACCGATCCTGTTTGTGTTTTGTTTCCGGTCCTCTTTGCCTAGATTAAATTAAATCGAGCAAAAACAGCCGCACGAAGAGGACGCAGAAAATTAGAAATATTAACGGAATTCTGCTTTTGGCTGAATGATGCTCATTAAAAACCAAAGGAAAACAGAAACAAAACAAAAAAAAAACTAAAACGAATTTTTTGCTTGCAGGACTGGAAAATTGCATTATCCATCGGACGTTTGCGGCCCACTGTTCGAAGAGGAATTGGAGTTTTGGGGATTAGACGCAAATCAAGTGGAACCATGTTGTTGGATGACTTACACGCAGGTAATACGATACGTATTGTTTTATGACACCAACGCACATAAATAAATAAATCAATTGCAACGAATTAAATAATAATTCGCGCTGGTTTGTTGCGCCTTTTATTGCCGCTTCGTTGAGTGAATGTTCACGACACCATAAAATGATATTTCGGCGTGCTCAAGCGAACGGAGAGAATTAAAAGTATCGCATTATTATTAATTAGTTTATTTAGTGATTCGCTGCTTGTTCCTCGGATGTTGTTTGTAATCTGATTCGGCCACCATCGAAGCCTGTATTTTTATTTTGCACTTTATCATGCTAATCGGTTTTTTTTTGTTGTCACGCAAGAATAAAATCTTTTATAGCTTCTGGGAACTTAGCGGAGGCGAGCCACTTTCGTCTGCCGGTGGAAACTTCAAAAAATAAAGATTGAGCGATTAGTTCCAGAATACACTAAAAGCTTTATTGATTTGCTGTTGAGTACGTTTGTGCTACACATATCTGAAATCCTCTGAAACGTGAGCTCGCGTTCGGAAGGTCTTAAGAATTCGACGTGATGCGGTTTGAATGCATTTCTTATCGGAACTTTTTGTTTACTCGCGAGATATTTGCGCACTAATGTGTTTTTTATTGGCCAGAGACGGGCGTTGGCCCAGTTTCGGTTTCGATCCGAAAAGTTTACAATTAAAAGGCAAAACGCCGAATTGAACGCAAATTGCACTGATCACTAACTAGCGTGATAAACTTCCAGCTTTGGTACATCATAACAGAATTTCCTGTTTGATAATTGGACTGCAGGCTGCAGCGCACGTGCTGCGACGCGTATGCTGATCAATGCCGATTGCACACACCTGTGCAAGGCACGCGCACGCGCACGCGCGCCCGCCTCAATTAGTCGTTAATTAATGAGCAGATTCACATGTCGCGCGCACGCATTCGCTCCGATTGACAAAGATGCGGTGGTGCAAATTGTTGCTGCCGCCGCCGGTGAAGAACACAATCTGTGTGCCATTGCAATGGCGTGCACAAAAGCAGGCCATTCACGCCGTTTGCAATATCCGCTGCATATAACAGGCGACCGTTGAACAATGCACAATTGATAACTGTATTGGCACGGCAATCCACAAAAGTTATTTGTTTATGACCTGCCCCCGTTGGGGCATTTATTCTGCATTTTCTACACGCCGCAACAAATGGCTGGCAATCATTTTATTTTTCACCCACCTGCTCGGGAACGCAAGCTGTACGACCAACCATTTACCTTAAACATTTGAAATTTATATAATCCAATCCATTTTATCATTTGATAGCCTTAAAAAACATGCGCAGGAAATAATTTCGATCCTCAGAACAAAATATTCGATTTTGACGCATCTGTTGAACGAGAATAAAAATGAAATGCCGGCGAAAGCTTTGATATTTCTATTTACATGCGATGCAATTTTGATGCAAATGCAATCCGTGATTGCGCAGACCAAATCCATTTAATGGCGTATAAATTTTACGATTGAACCTAGCGCTCCTTCTGTTTCTACTACGCTTTCCAATCATTTCAATGCCAAAGTCGCGCGCCGCTGGCAGCTTGCCCTCTTCGGTCCAGCCGTCAAATGGAAATGTTTTTAATTGGTTCAATTGATATCTGTTGATATTTCGACAGCGCGCGATATTCGGGCGGACGCCGCAGAGATGTGGTCGTTACGTAACAGACTTACACATTTCCAGGATGAAATTCGCTCGGCGATGCAATATGTGCGAGGCATAAAGTTTACGAGCTAAGTGTTCATTTTGTTTGGTATTGTCAGTTTCAAATATCAGAAAAATACGGAATGGTGACGTACGCAAGTTGCTGAAAACTGACTACAATTGTGCTTTTCAGCATCGAGATACACAAGAAACATTGGCGGTGCTGGACCGACTAGACCTGGACACCGAAAAGCCGAGCGAGGAAGAAATCGCGCGTAAGTTCGGTTTCGAGGAGGCGTACTTCAATGGCACATTGTCATGGTGGCAGGGCATGAAACCGAAGATTTGGTCCCTGTTCGACGAGCCGTATTCATCAAACGCTGCCAAGGTACGTGCCATTAAAGATGGTTCAAATTTCTAGGATATAATCGCGTTAAATCTGCGTCTAGGTGATCGGTATACTCTCAGTGTTCTTCATATGCGTTTCCATCGTTTCGTTCTGCCTTAAAACGCACCCGGATATGAAGGTGCCGGTGATACGCCGGGTGCAGGTGCGTACGGCGGACAACGACACCTCGTTCGTCATCGACAAAACCAGTACCGAGGCGCACGTTGCCTTCTTCTACATCGAATGCATCTGCAACGCGTGGTTTACCTTCGAGATACTCGTACGCTTCGTCGCCTCACCGAACAAGTGCGAGTTCATCAACTCGTCGGTGAACATGATCGACTATATCGCGACGGCCAGTTTCTACATCGACCTGGTGCTACGTACGTTCGCCAACCACTTGGAGAACGCCGATATCATGGAGTTTTTCTCGATCATCCGCATCATGCGGTTGTTTAAGTTGACGCGCCATTCCTCCGGCCTGAAGATTCTCATCCAGACGTTCCGCGCCTCGGCGAAGGAGCTAACACTGCTGGTGTTTTTTCTCGTCCTCGGTATTGTCATCTTTGCCAGCCTCGTGTATTACGCCGAACGTATTCAGATAAATCCGCACAACGACTTCAAGAGTATACCGCTGGGCCTGTGGTGGGCGTTGGTCACTATGACCACTGTTGGTTACGGTGATATGGTACCAAAGACGTACATCGGAATGTTCGTCGGCGCATTGTGCGCTCTTGCTGGTGTGCTCACCATTGCTCTGCCCGTGCCTGTCATCGTCTCCAACTTTGCCATGTACTACAGTCACACGCAGGTAACACCTTTCCCTGATTTAAATCACGTAGATTGATAGGTACTAGTAATTCCATTCTAATATCTGGTATGACCAGGCACGAGCAAAGCTGCCGAAGAAACGCCGACGAGTATTACCCGTGGAGCAACCGCGTGGACCAAGAATACCTGGACAGGCGCAGGGCCCAGGCGGATGCCCCGGTAACGTGCCCCCTGGTGGACCCATGAGTGGTCCGATGGCGCAGAATCGGCGCATGAACGCAATCAAGGCGAACCATCCCAAGGAGATGATGTCGGGCGCCCAGAAGATTGGTGAGTACCCGCTTCTACTTTCGCAAGCATTGTGCTTGTGAATAATGCCGGCTTTCTAAAATAGGTGGTAATAAAGTACGCTGCGATTCGTCATTCCGCGCGACCCGAATAAGGGCGCGCTAGTTTACGCATTGCGCTGACCGCCTTGGCGCAGCGCGGGTTGAATTTACGAGTTCCTCAAAGATCCAGCGTAATCTAATATCTTTTGATGAAGAAATCTTAGACTAAAATGACCACGAGAAACGTGTGAGAGGAACTGTGTCGGTTCCATCGAAGGACGTTTATTTTTTCCATACCAAACGATAAAGTTACAGCATATTGTTCATCTGTTCGTGTATATTCGCAGCGCGAAACATCTGAGAGAATTGGCGATTCGCTTTGGTTTTTTTCGCTGCGCAGTTGCGCAACCTAGCAACAAAGGAAAACTAAAGGAAAGGCAAAACAAACACAAAGGCGAATGTACATACTTGTAAATATATCTTGCGGTGAAATTATTCCGACTATGTGATACGTAAGACTAGATTGATGAGGAAAATCCATCAAATTATTGTATATCGCATCGAAAGCGCTAAAAAATTGATAGATAAACATGCGGAAGATCCTAGGCTCTATCGCCGACAATGAGGGCGTCATACATATTTCAGCGCAGTCGAGCCGATAGTATGATGAATCGCTTCGTGTGTCCGCGTGCTCGTGTGTGCTTTTTAATCAATTCCTCACTATCCGTTTTTGTGCGAAGCTATTTCAATTACAAATGCCTAATTTTCAGCGCATAACGGTCGTAACTCACACTAGGCCTAAATCAATACTTCTACATACAACCATTTACTTTGAAGAGTCCTTGCGTAAACAACTCCGACTCACTTGGCGGTTTCTTCAAATTTCACCGGCAAATCACGCGTTTTTCAACGATGGTCCATTCTTTTTGCGCGCGCGCGCTTCAATTTGAAAGACGCATGGCATTTTTCTCTCCGAAATTTATTGAACGCGCCCGGCAGGAAACGAGTGAAAAATTGCAGTTAATTAAGCGCGTTGCGTTGAAACACGCACGGGAATTTTTTGTTTTCTTAAAAAACTGTCTGCGTTCAACATCCTTGTGGCACAGATATTTAAGGCTAATTGCGCACATCAATATTCTTAATACGAGCGGCGTGTTCTTAACGATCACCGATACCTACCTTTGGGTAAATCTTGGCGGTTTAAAATCGCGTCAATAACAATAAACGTTTTTTGCGCTCATTTTTCGCCGACGTTAAATCTAAGTTTTCATTTCGGGTGAGGTGGCGCCGGAGATTTATGCGGGCATACGTTTTGATAGTGAAATACGGACTGCTCGTTTCACCATTTGTCAAATGTTATTCGCCTTGCTAATCACCTTGCACTTTAATATTCCGTTTTCGCGCAGTTGGCGAAGTCGGGAATACTTGGCGTGATGCCCCCTGCGAGGGCGGGGTGAGGCCAACTCACAACCGCAAACGCAAAGCGGCGTTTAATCAATAAAAGCCGAGCGCGATAAGGGCGAGAAAAAATGTATAATGTGTATACATATTATGGAAGTGGAAGGCATTGTAAGCGCCCCGCAAAGCGCGATCAGAGAAATATCATACGAAAGGAAAAACAGCAAAACGCGCGCGAGGGCAGGCAAGTAACATAATAGCGTGGAGGCGCCGGGAAATAACGGCGAATGTGGGGTTGCAAACACAAATAAAACCGGAATTATCTAACTGTAATTTTTATTGAGTGAAAACAAAAGGGTGCGGATTGATTTAACAATTTGTCAATATCTGACAGGCTTTGTGGCAACAATTTTACGTTTATTAACGCAATAGCAATTAAATATTTTAAAATCGTGGAAATATTTTGCTGGTTAGTTTGATTTATATTTACTAAACATTCCCATAGGTGCGCCTTGAATATTTTGATGCAACTTTGAATATTTGGCGGCTGGCAGGAAAATAAAATTGCAGCCATTCGCGTAAGAGACTACTTCGGCAACGAATTGCACTCACAGTCGCTCCGGAAAAGTCGTTTTGTTACGCCGCACATGCATTCTTCGCCAGCTATTACACCCATTGAAAAATGATATTGGATATTGAATTAGATTCACGAGTATTACACTATTCTATTTCTGCCATTCGGTTGTAAGCTATTTCATAATAACTTTCTCAGATGAACGACACATAATGCCCCAATGACATGTCCTTTGTGTTGGCTCTTCTTTTCTTGGCATTCAAATCAACCGAAGTGAAATTACTTTTACAACCGAGTTATTTTCGTCTATTTCTGCGTATCTCAAAAAATGCGATTGGAATGCGCAATATTCAATATCGCGGACGGAAGAAAACTTGATGGATGCAAAATTGATAAAACAAACATGCGCCATGTTTGCCGATAAAGAGTAGCGCAAACATGGTACGTGCGCATAATCGTCGTCGGCAACGTCGAGCAAACATGCGGAACAGTAGATAGTCAATTGTTTATCGGTCCTTGCTGCGTTTAGCCTTGCGACGCTGTTCCGTACATCGTTCGCCGGCGTTTATTTGAGTGATCGAGTGATTGATCGTCTCCGCTCGACGGCGGCGGCGGTGATGTGCGCGCAGTGCAAACAGCCGCCGCTCAAGTGTGTTCCACGTGTCAAATGACTAATTATCCTGTTTTTGCTGCTGCCCGATTAATTAAAATCCGTCTACGAGTGCGCATTCTCTGCACCACCAGGTAAATCATTCGCAAGGTGAAACTCGCTCGTTTGCAGCCCGATCTAGACCAATCGGATGATCGGACGTGGACGAGATTGTATTGGAAATAAAACAGGCAGGCCTAAACAGACATCATTTGCATGAAAAAGCAATGCAGGCGAGCTTTTTTGCGGGCGAATAACACGCGCTTATTGGATCCACAACGGCAGCAGCCACAGCGCAGTCGAAACATTTAAAAGGTGGATGATTGTCTGGCGCCGAAAATCGCTTAAAAACTTTGGCGCCCAGGCGCGCGATCAAAGGTCAAGCAAGTCCCTAATCAAATTTCCTCGCGTGTGCGCCGCCTCGACATCGATCGCACAACTAATTCTTATTCTATTGTATCTAATCCTGCATTCTTCGACAAAGCGAAAAAAAATCAATCTTTTCAGTTTTACTACTCTCGGATTAAATTACGTTCCGAATTGGTTTTTCGGTTTGTTTATTAACATAAACGAGTGAGCAAGTGGTAAAGGTGAGAAGGCATTGTGTCCAATAAGTAAATGCCACTCGCTACAATGATACGACACGATGGTGGAGGCGCCGGTAGAGGCGGGTGGCGACGGCGCGTCGTTACGGTTTACTTCTTTCGCGTGCCTTTGTTGATGGCTGCTCGCGCGCCACGTTCGTCTTTGTTTAAGATAATAAATCCTTTGTTTTCTAAACATATGAAGCGAAAACGCACACAGTGGAGCACAAAGACGTGAACAACATGGGTGGAAGAAATCAGCGCGCTACAAAACCATTGAGTTATGTTTTCAGGAGCAATTTTGTTGCTAGCTTTATTGTTTGCTCGATGTTGGCTCGTTTGTTTCGGATTGAACACAATGTGGGGATTTACATTTGTTATACTAACTTCGGGTGGAAAATTGACGCGGAGAAAAATTAATTATGTTGGTTTACATTCGGTCAGGACGACCCAGAAACGAGGAAATACGTTTGTGATAACGCAAAAGAATTGAAGACGGAAAAGTTACAAAAGTGATTTGAATCTTTACTTTGATGATTGGCACTCGTCGGGAACACTTATACCACAACTCAAATCATTGGACATTTTATCGGTGCAGCAGGTTAATATGATTAGCAATAGTAATTAGCCGGAAATTAATTTTGTGGTCGTTTTAAATCAGTGAGTTTTGGAATGTCATCTTGCAATATTTTTTGCTTACTTTTTGATTAAAATGTACGCATAAAACAAGCGTAATCCATTAGAACATGCCAGTGATTTTATTACTTTTGTCTTTGGAAAGAAGACACAATACAAACGACGTCACACTATTTATTTGTTGAGCAATTTGATTAGTTTCGAACAATGTGGCGTATAAAAACGTGCCTTTGCATGTCGGAAAGAAAGCGCGATTTTATGGATCACGCCCAGCACGTCGAAGAAAAACACTTCCATGCCTGCGTGACGACGAAGAAAAAAAGCCAGCCGGGCACGAACGGACAGATATCGCATTACCTCGCGCGCTGCAATACGCCGTGGCGCTACAACAGATAAAAGTATCAAAAATTTACGACCTTCTCCGGGGCGCGCGCGCGTCACAAAAGACGCGCCATCCGTCTTCCGCGCGCACGTATGCCCGCCGACGCGCTTCGATGAGTAAATCAGTCAATTTCCACGCGGCGCGGCAATAAAAATTGTCCAGTCATTTCCACGCGTCGCCGAGACAAATCGCCGCGTGCCGCGCGCCTCCACCATCGCCGCAACTTGCAATTAACTCAATCCAGCGCTGATTAAATTAAGCGCATTCAATCAACGCCGAGAGTTGTTTTCCTTTCGCATAATTGAGACGGAGTGTGTGCTTAGCGAAGGGACCGAATTACGTAAATTGGTTTCCTATAAAAACACAACGAAAGAATACGAGCTCGTAAAATACTGAATAATAACCGCCACAGGTTGCGCGCCTGCGCTTAACGCACGCTAATAACATTCATTTGGTAGCATTGTCGTTTGTTTTGTTGTGGCCCAAGCCAATAGTACCAAATGATATTAAAGATTACCAGCATTGAGGAACTCGTTATTCAGCGCTGGTGTTGGACGACCACATTGTTGGCCTAAATATTTGCCTCTTGTCATGTGTACATTTCTAGCACTTACTAACCATTTCCAGATGAAGGTCATATCAATTCCAACGGAGCGCAAAATCCGCCACAGTTAAATTGAAGGATCTAATTTCTCTATACAAAAATGCAAAAACACACAAAAACAAATGCGGTACTTATACGATTGATATTTGATTGATGCATTTGTGTACCTGATTGTATTGTGCATCGTACTGTATTGGTTTCCTTAGGTTTTATCTTTACGATTTGTGTACGAATTTCGTTTCGTTTCGTTGTTGTTGTTCTTTTACCTTCTTCGGCGAATGTATGGGGCGTTGTTGCTGTCGATTGATTGTTTGACATGTGTTTTTATTCGACGCAATCCCATCCGTCACGTTGTGTTGTTGATTTTTTTGTTGTACTGGTTTAGTGCGGCTGCTACCTGCGCCGCGTTTTGCGTTCTATTAAGTTGTTTGTTATCTATTTTATTGTTAGTTAGATGCGCGTATGTGTGTATATTATGTGTGTCGAAACGTCGTCGACGATGGCGCAATAAATTGAAATATTATTGCGCTATCGCGTTGTGTGTGTGTGCGTGTGTTTTTTTTTTCGTTGTCAACCGCCCGCGGAATATTGATTTCAGCGCGGGTGACAGTTTCGTATCGTGCACTCGCGTTTTTCGCTCGAGGGCTTCTGAAACGATGATGCTCGCACCGCAAACATGTTTTCATTATCATCCCAACGCGCGGTGGAAATGTTCTTTTTGAATCAGATTAATCGTACAGAAAAACTGTCACGTTCGTTTGCGGTGGTAGTAATAACAGTAATACCGCAATCTAAACTGTGAAAGCGCGGTTAAAATGGTACTTTACTTTTTTTGCATAACTGCTTTTAAACTATTCATAGCGAGTGCGACCGAGTGGGAGTGAAATTTTCGGTTGTCTGATCATCGACACCAATCGCAGACCACCACGTCTTCTTTTAGTTTCTTATAGTTTTCAGCATGGACTTCTTAGATTTCTACTTCTGAACTTACCTCAACTTATCTCAATTCTATCTTTAGAGATGTTTATGATGGAATGTTGTTTCCTAGTATTACGTATAGTGCACGCCCATACGATTTAGTTACTAGAGTTTGCACGTTTTCTAACTGTTTGCCTCCTCTGACCTGAAGCTGGTGGCTCTAATGATGTGTGATGTTGTAGGTGCGCTCTCCGTCGGCATGACGGCGCCGTTCAACACCAACGGCGTGAAGATCGCCGACGGCGGTGGCGGCGGCGGCGGCGCGCCGACGACGCTCCCGGCAGACGGCGACACCACCACCACCACGATCACCGGCGGCGGTGACAGCGGTGTGCAGGACCAGCTCAAGATAAACTCGCAGGTCACCCTTGATCCGGTCACCGGCCAGTGCTTCACCTCCACGATCAAGCAGCCGATGTTCTAACGGCGCGAGCGGCGGCCCGCCGGTGGTAAGGCTGAGCGTGTGTCTCGGAATCTGACCGGGATGAAGTTATGTGCCGTCGGCAAATCAGCCTGCATGAACCGCTCTATTCCATGGCGGTGGTTCATTACGATCTACTTGGTTAAATATTCGATTTTATCGAGTGGAGTGGCGTTCGCCGCGTCGAAAATTGATTGATTCGCCGGCGTCGACACGCTCGTTTTTCGCAATTATCGCGCGCCTGCCGTTTCATTTGCATTTCATTATGCATGCGTATTACTTTTTCTCGCCGGCGCGCCGCATGCTGCAAAATACAACAATCTCAACATATCAACATCAATCGGTAATGGAAATTACTTTGGGCGCGCATTTTTCAAGTTTGTGCGTGGAGTGTAAAATGGCGGTCGCAACATGAAATGTTAATTGATCTCAATGGACGTGAAGTACAAGAACGAGCTAATTCTCGACATAGGCGGGTGTCGGACTGGATGAAGCACCGGCGCGACATGACGTCTTCATTATGCACCATGAATCATTGCGCTACATGCACGCATCCGGTATCCTACTGCTGCTCCTGCTGCTGTTCAACATTCATACGCTTCTTTAGCTCTCGGATTATTTGCGTATAAATATTACGTCTTTAGCAGTCTAACTCGTTTTATTTCACATCACACATTATACAATTGCATTTAACTCTTCTGGAATATCGAAAATACGGCTGGCGTGGCACTTTTATGAACACTTCGGTTTTTATTCGCCGCCGCTGTAAAAGGTATTCAGGTTTCTGATTCTGACATGCCATCCATGCTCCCTTTATGTGCGGATGTGGATATTGAAGTGACGTGCGAATACTTTTCGTAACTAATTCAGATTTTAATTTTCGAAATGTGTGTTTTTGTGTTGTGCGCGGAGCGAGTGAATAAGCACGTTTGGAAATTCGACTATCAGTGCAATTTCCAGGCGGTGGCGGCGGCGCGGCGGCGGCAGAGGAGATGGAACACGCTTTTGTGTCGCGTGCGTTCGGGGAGCAGCCACATATGCAGATGCCGCGCGCTTCGCGGTTGCCTTTCCCATTCAAGCCGGTGCCGTGCCGTTCGTTTGTTATTTTAATCCGACTGGAGTAATTCTGGTTCATTAAGATGTTTTCTATGATTTAGCACTGAGTGAGGGCGCCGCATTACTCGGCTGCGTGGCTTCGCCGTTGAAACTAATTTCAGCATTTTGGAAGATTATACCTTCGTTCCCATGCGCCGCAGGAATATGTTGCTATAAATAGTCATAAACGCTGCTTTATTCAACGTTTTCGAAAATTTATCAATGCGGGAGCAGCGAAAATCTCCGAGCTCTGGGATGCAGGGCATATTAAGTAAATGTAGTACGTACATGCGACACATTTGTGATCAATATATTGGTAAGTCGCTCTATAAAGACGTGCGTGTTCAATGGCGTTTTTGAAGCCGGCGGGCTGCGCTAAAGCTCCGACATATTAGTTACGAACGACCGAGCAGCGCTCGCCGCCGAAAACGGGTCAAAAACCAAAAAAAAAAAAAGAAGAGAATATCTGGCGACGCGGATAGGAGAAAAAACTGTGTGAATGCACCAGATCGTGAGAAGATAGTCCTCATTCAACATTGAACATTCAAAAAGCGCGCTGAATGCTGGCCGCTCGACGTCAAAGGCTCGATTTTTCATAACGATAATCGATGATAAAGTCAAAAAGGGTTCTATTTAGTGGAGCGACCGGCAGGCACGTGCGCTATTTCAGAAATTTCCAATATAAATTGATACAAATTGCTGCGCTGCCATCGAGTTTCAAGCGCGTCGAGCCAATAAATCGTTAATTGTTTCGGTTGAAAGCGAATTATTATTTTTAATCCCGCTTTTAGCCATTCAAGGTTAGTTTTTGCGCTAGTTTTATTCCAGCTGGAAAATTCCACATCTCTGTGTTCTTTTGTAGCGCGTGCGGAAGATTTTCGGGGGTTTACATCGTTTGGGTATCATAACTAATTCAATTTTCACGCAAAGAATGCTATGATAAGTCGCAGTCAAAAATCCTTCCCCCTTGACGCGCTATTGATGGAGTTCTGTCATCTCGGGCGGGAATGTATAATGCATGTCGTGCAACAAGATTTCGGCGGACTTTTTTTCCGCGTCGTTTTGGGAAAGCGGCGCGGCACGTAACGCAACGAAACGCCGACGCACGAAACGTGCCACGCCACTTTTCCATTCCGCGTTTGCCGCCGCCGGCCCCCCGCTTCCACCGCGGACGGCATTGCCGCCGCCGCGCGCGCGTCCCTTTTCCGGCGTATCGATCTTAGTGCCACCACCACCACCAGCACCGCTGCCGACGCAACATGCCGCACGAAATCTAAGTGCCTACGTACGGCGAGCCGGTGTTCGCGCGCCGCCGCCGCCGCCGCTCTCCATCAGCGTTTCCTTTCATGTCGCGCAGGAGCCGCATTTGATACGCGCCTGAATTCGAATATTCATATTAATTTTAAAACAAATTACGAATAATGTATCCATTTCGGGTGGCCGCGCACAGCCACCACCACCGCCAGCCGGATAAGAATACACCAGTCCCGCCTGCGAAATTGTATCACACATAATGTGGAAAATTATGATGCAAATTTCGTAATTACGCCGTCGAATCGGGATGAATTTGTTTTGCCGACGCGTAATTATTATGCAAATTCGCTGCTCGCACTACATTTTTACTTTCGCGTAATTATGTAACTTGCTAATTCTCCAAACTTCACCAGCGCGTCGACACGATACAAATCTTTCATCACTACTTCGCTCGTTTCGTTATTTCGTCGCGCGCGCGTTCAAATTAAAAACATCACAATGTCGTCGTCGAGGACGTCGCGACGTCGCCGACGCCGCAGTGCCTTGCCGCTCGACTTCGGAGATAAATGCAATTTCCATTCTTCATTTTCCGAACGTGATTAAAACGAATCTTTCGGTCTCTCTGCGCCGAAAAGTCAAAAGTTAAACAAATAAAGATAAGTGGACGCGATTAAAAGTCAGACTGTAAAAGAACTTTTATGATAGTGCGTAGATTACAATATTTTTGTTTGCAAAAAATTTAATTTGCCTCAAAATTGACTTAAGTCAAAATAATTTTTATTCACTCGAGTGTTTCATAATTTACACACTTTGCGTGTCGAAAAATCACATCTTCACACTTCCTCTGCGATTAATTAGTTGTAATTTACGACTGTATGCAGTACCGGCCGCCATCAAACACGCCATTCTATTCTCATGTGTACTCGCAAGCGTTCGCCACGTCTACACTCGATAGAAGCGATGTGAGAAAAAAAAAACTGAGTCCATGCAAACATTGATGTCGTGTTTGTCGAGCGCAGAAATTTCCATGTTTTCTCGGAAAATATCTGCGAGCGCCTGATTGAATCCTTAAATAGCGCGGTCCATGCCACACGCCGCGACACCTCAGCCTATTCAAAGTGAAACTTTTCGTAAAACCCAACAAATACAATAATTAATGGAGTAAAATGCATAAAGTTATAAACCTAGCGATACACAGTTCAGTTTTGCGTCTGACATGTACTTTTATAATCCGATTGAATAATGATCGCAATTACAATTAAGCTACTACATGTAAGCGCATTTGATGTACGGCTCTGGACTCGATCGGAATTTGAATTCGCGTTGCTTTGTAAACTATGCTTTTATCAGTTTCGATTCACACCACAGCGGAAGCCAGCGCAGGAACAAGTGAACAATGTGTGGTCGAAGGAATGTACTGCCATTAGAAATTACTATATGTAACTATGTACGTACGAAAGTAAAAATATCGTCATTATCACACAGTCTTGTTACGGAGGACGCCGTGTGGTTGTCATAGGCACTGTTTCGCTGCTAAATAATGAAAATTACTTATTTACCAATCGAAATTGCGCGAAGACGTTGAGCTGCCTGCGTGATAGATTTATCCGAGGAAAAAGTTTGGGCTGAATTATGAAAACGTCTAGTTATTGTAAAATTAATCCATGCGATGTCTACGCTTCATCTTGCATAAGAAACGAGCGCGTTGATAGCACGCCATGTTTTGTTTTTTCGGACGCGAACTTGTCGTCGGGACCAAACTGAAGTGATGGACATATTTTTGCTGTCGTTATTTTTCGTCTGCAAATCTCCGATGTTGTGTTGGTTGTTTTTTTTTTCTCTCGGTTTGTTTCTCGTTGTTGATGTTTGTGCTTGTGCGGAGATGATGAAAGTTTTGGACTCGAAGCGTTCAGCTAACACACGTGTACATAAATTTCCACAGCGAACAAAATGCCGATTTTAAAGTGTCATCCAAAGTGACAATAAGAGACCATTGGCATAGAATTCTCCACACCTGCTGCCCATTTGCCGTTTGTCATCTTGTCAGCTCGCAGTCGCGCAGCGTTTTCTACATTTATTCACTAGATGAGCGCTGCGAGCGAATTCAACAATTACTACGAACGCATGCCGAATGTTTTCCACGATGTTTCCGCAATTTTCCTACTCAATTCGACGCGAAACATCAGCATTATCAGTTTGTGCGGTTCGTACACACATCTGTTTCGATTTGCATTCGAAACTCAGCACACTCACGCACGCGATAGTTTTCGGTGATTCGCAATTTATTTGTGCTCCAACCCCGTTCAGCCGATCCAAAAACGTAATTTATAAATTGGGCTGGTTAAAAGGACGCGTCTCACACCCATTACTTCCCCTCCCCAATCGTCATGCGACACACACACCAACAGCACCCAGCAACAACAACAACCCTGCGCGCACTTGAAACAGAAAAAAATTGTTCGTCGGGCGGGCGGCGGGTGTGGGCGTGCGGCGCGCTCGCCGCTGAACGAAACCCTAGGAAATTAAATTCGCGAGCGCGTTGCGCATCCACCACCGCCACCCACCGGGTATTTACATTTATATATATATATATATAAACAGAATCATATATTCATAACGTTAGCAAACTTTACATAAGTCTAGTTTAATGTAAACCGCTAATTGTAAATAAATACATATCGAATTTTTCCGAATATATACATAAAATCTATATGAAATAAACATTATATACTATATAGTTACAATACATATATAAATACATAGGAACTACATCTAAGAGATAGAATACGACATATAATTTATATATGTATACATGAGAACAAATTTATTAACTATAAACAAATGCAAATCAATATTGTGAACAAATAATAGAAGATAAATCAAGTTTTCGAGGGGCGTGATAAAAGAAAAACAAAGAAAATGAACAAAAAACGTAATGATGTCCAAAACTACGGGCTGTAATATTTTTGTTAGAGTATTGTTTCACGTTCAAGACGATATGTGAATAAGTAGAACGGCGTTGATCGTGATGGAAATCGATTGTTAATGCCGGACTGTCGAAATAGCTGATTTCCGCGGTTGGCTGTTGGCTGCGAACGACGAAAAACAAAAATATAAACGCATTGTGAGGTTGAAACCAAAAAAAAACATTGTATACCAAAATATTTCCGAAGATTTGCTAGCATGCAACGTTGATGTTATTTATTGGTTACTCTTTGTAAAAAAAAGTACACAAAAAAATAAACGCTTTGAGTTGATTGTTGTTAATGAACGCAGAAGGTTCGCTTGGTGGTCGCGATCGCAGACGATGTCGTTTGGCGAGCGCGATTCGACGGCTTGCGATATGCACGTGTAAAGCTAACAATGTTAATGTAAATTAAATTATCGTAAACGTGTGTAATGAGAGTGGAGTAATGAAGCAGCGTGTGTTTCCGTTTCGTACTTGGATCTTCAAACATTGTACACGTACTTGCGTATACACAATATTTACATTTGTAAGGAACTCTAAATGAAAAACCGAAAAAAAATGCATTAAAAATAAAACGTTTCCAAAAATCGTTTCGGACCAATGAATGTAAACTTAAAAAACAAGAAACTAAATTTTACTTATATTGATTATACGGATATACTTCGATTATTACCCAGGTTATTGTTATACTTAATTAATTGATTATATAATGTAATGTTTACTTAATTATAATTAAGAGGAGATAAAAAAACATACATATGTAAGAAATTATAAATACTATAATGTTATTATTGCGTAATTTGCATTAAATAAAGATAAATCAAAAGTCTTGCGTTTATTTTCTTCTTGTAATTTTTTTCGACGATTTTTGAAAATTAATATCTCTGAAACTAAAAGCCAGAGCAACCAGCAAATTGTTTATTATGGAATCCTGAAAAATTCTCATCAGATAAAACATAAAATAATTATATTTCCTACAGTAAAAGGCGTCGAAAACGCGACTAAAAGTAAAGATTTTAAAAGTAATTTTTGCCCATTTTATTCAATCGCGAATATCTCGTAAAATAAAAGAGATATTTAAGATCTGATCGCAGCATCTTAATCTACGGACCAATCTCTCATCAGATATGATAGTTAAACGGAAATCTGAGAAATAAATTTTATTCTTTAAGAAAAAAAATTGCCAAGTGTGTGCTTGATACTTTTTTTCGACCATTTTCAAAAATTCATATCTCTTAAACTAAAAGAGATAGCTACTAACGAATTGTTGATTATGAAAGATTGGAAGATTCTCTATCAGACAAAAATATAAAATAATTATATTTCCTACAGTAAAGGTCGAAAAACGCGACTAAAAGTGCTTAAAAGTGGTATTTTGGTAATTTTTGCCCATTTTATTCAATCGCGAATATCTCGTAAAACTAAAAGAGTATATTTAGCGACCTGACGCAGCATCTTAATCTACGGACCCAATCCTTCATCAGATAGGATAGTTAAAACGGGAAATCTGAGGAAAGTGCTAAAAGTGACATTTTGCAATTTTTGCCCATTTTATTCAATCGCGAATATCTCGTAAACTAACAGAGATAAATAGGTACAACTCGCAGAGAATATGCTACAGACTAATATCTATAAGATAGGGTAGTTAAAGCGTTTCTAAAAATCGTTTAGAACCAATGAATGTAAACTTGAAAAATTATTACCCAGGTTATTGTTATACTTAATTAATTGATTATATAATGTAATGTTTACTTAATTATAATTAAGAGGAGATAAAAAAAACATACATATGTAAGAAATTATAAATACTATAATGTTATTATTGCGTAATTTGTATTAAATAAAGATAAATCAAAAGTCTTGCGTTTATTTTCTTCTTGTAATTTATTTTGAATTGTTTCAATACATCTATCTAGTTTCTGCGATTTTAATATGTCCAGTGATATGAGTAGAAAAAGTAAAAACATTTGAAATTAATTGCCTCACATATAATTTATTTAATATCCTTCAATTGCCTACAATGTTACACATATTTATTGCAAAATATACCAACAGTTTAATAATAAAATATCTCATTTCCCGTTTGGTCCGAATTTTGGAATGCTTCGTCTCTGGCCTGTTTTCAATACATATTAGTGCTTAAAATATTCATAACCAGCATAAAATGCAGTTTATTACAGTATATCACAACAACATAGTTCAACATCGTGTCGTTTGTCTTTTGCTTCGTTCCTCATTCATAAATGCATAAATACATCGATTGAGTAAAGCGTAATATGTCATTATAAAATTAGTTCTCTCTGTAAACATCGCAATAGAAAATATAAATATATTCAGTGCGCTCTTTGATGTGTTGTGGAACGATTTAACTGCTTGTGTGTGAAAATAGCTTCAAATTTTGTCACTATCACATCATAATATATATTGTGCTCTGTATAATTATCTATGCGAACCCAGCGCTTGGACGTTTGACCAGCAAACATTCCATCGGTGAGTTGTAGTTGAACTTTGTGTTAATGCATTCATTTGCGTGACATGCACATAACAATTTAAAACTTATGCGTACGGAATGGTATTTGCTGAATGTTGCGTTCGACTGGTTTTTTTTCGAAACCAGTATCACATCGAATTTAGTGCACGAATTAAATTTAACTACTCATCAATTCGCATTGCTCCTAATAAAAATACACGAATGCATTAAATGCACGTCTTGGACTTTGACTTATTTAAATTTAAACTGTATAGACTTATGGGCGATCTAGGACTTTTCTGGTTTGATAAAACCAAAGTTCAATCTCAATTGCTCGAGGAATAGGAACGTGAGGATGGTGTGCGGGCCGAGACGCACAAACGCCGGAATGTAACCCTTGTAGAAGCCCAGAGGGCCTAATTTGGCGGTGTACTTTACCGCATCCCAGATACCTGCAAATTCTCCTGGTTTACTGTTCATCATGCGTGTTTTTATCACATCCATCGGTTGCGTTAGTGTCGTGGCAATCAAACCCTAAAATAATTAGACAAGAATAATAAAGGAAATCAGTAAATAAATGTTGTATTCTCCTACAGCTGTTAAACTCGAAAGGAAATGCGTGGTGGTATTATCCTTGAACATCCCAGTGCCGAGTAAATATTTCTTGACGAGGTCGTAAAATGCCAGCTGGCCAATGGTCATAAATACAGCCCTGGTGGTGGCGGCAGTCGCACCATTAAATAATTTCGTCGGGCCTTCTTCAGAAGCGACGCGTACTAAACCATCTATTGCATGTTTATAACTAAAAACAAATTTACTCTGAATGGTTAAGGGTAGTCATGCATTACATTGAACTAATAATAATAATTATTATCAATTAAATTCATTTATCATTAATAAACAAGGTTGTAGTGTAATACGCTCAAGGGCATTACAATGTCGTATTTTATGTGGCAATTTATCAGCGTTGCATATACTGAGTGAATGATACTCACTTTCTGCGTTGTTCAGGTGGTAATTTCATATCGTTCTGCATGCGTACGTTGATCATATCACCAGGAGTTCCAACTAAACCACCTGCGGCGCCTGCCAACGCCGCCATAGACACGGCGATTCCAAAAGATGGTTGCGTAGTGCCCAAGGACTGTTTCGCCATCTCATAGATACCGAATCGTGTAGTTGAATATGTCAACTGTCGCAACAACGATGCGGAAATGCCATTGTACAATGCAAAAAATCCTAAGAGAATCAAAACGCTTTTACAAATTGCATACAAGTGCTCAAAAACCAAACATTTCCTACCATCTCGTCGTACAACCTGCATTGTCGTTTGCAGAATGCCCAACTTGCCGGTTTGTTGCGTTTGAAGATGCACTTTAATCAAATCAATGGGGTGCGTGATGCAAGCGGCTCCGGCGGATGACAACCCGCCGAAGTACCACCGACCGACCCTTTTCTGCTCGGTCATCTTGGCGCTGGAAGTACTTTCTGCAACCAACGCCATAATTCCTTAGTTCTATTCGCACAAGCACTTGTTAAAGACGCAAATGCGACTAAGCTAATCAAAACTTGGCGCAGTTAAAGAAGTTTACTTAC
This sequence comes from Dalotia coriaria, assembly GCF_025399875.1. NCBI lineage: Eukaryota > Metazoa > Arthropoda > Insecta > Coleoptera > Staphylinidae > Dalotia > Dalotia coriaria. The sequence continues at coordinate 7,273,233 of NW_027045443.1, read as the reverse complement.
TGGGACTGCGACACTTGAAGTACTCGTCAAAAGAAACGCAGAGGGCCCGTTGATAACCCCGGCGTTATCGAGAAGTGCTGCGGCTAATCGCGGCACGAATTGATGAGTAAACAGACGCGAAACATTTGTGGACGCAAGATATTAACAGAACTAGAATTTTGTACAGCGACTTCGGGCGCAGTGGTGTTACATACGCGCGGTCATGGTGTCTAACAGTGCGCGAAAACTTTGTTCAAACATCACGTCACGATACGAAACGTCGAAAGCGCGAAACGTCAACTGCGTCCTAATTGGTCGCATGAAGCACGTTGAATTGTTACGTAATTGTATGCGTTCGACATTAGCAACTCACGCTCCAATCCGCCATGGAAAACTTGAAAATCAAGCTCATAAACCAGACACACTTACTTTACATTCGAATCGCATTTGGAATAAACGACCTCGCGCATTTTATACATACATGCATGTATAAAATGTGTCTACTTGGCAAAATAATACAACATTTTAAAGTGGCGTTTGTTTCCAGAGAACTTGCAAGTAATCAGTTTTTTATTTATCGTGATCAAGTGGGATTCACCTTGAAACTTAATGAAACTCAATCTTACTAGTGGCCACGCGATATATAGTTTATCAGATGATTTTGTTAAGTAATGGCGATAACAACCACGTTTTCATTGATTGTACATCGCGTGATAATCAAAATGCATGCATGAAACTTTCCAAACTTTTGAATTTTACTTTTTATTCTTTTTTAATGTACGTGGCGCCCTCTAGTACGACTTTCAACAACTTGTCATCTTGTCGCAGGTTATGACACACGTCATAGTTTAAGTTGAATAAAGTTAGTTCGTAGGACGCAGTGAAAATTCGAATACTCACCGGGAAATCTCTGTTATCACACAATATCGGATGGAAATCGTAGAGTGGAAGAAAGCACGAGACCATGCGGCGGACCCTAGTACCACAACGCACACTGTGACGATTCGGCATTAAAGCTAAATTATTTAATTGCTTCAAGGTTAGCCTCGTTATACGCGCTATCTACTTCGTCGTTATCACACTCAATAATTCCACTCTCATCGCAATCGTTGTCGGTGGCACGGTGGCACACGGACTGAGTGTCGTCGTTCGCTTTTTTCTCTGGTCGCCGCGTTCATCATAGAAATTTGAAAGTGATACTTGCCTTGACCCAGTTGTGTCCCCAGCCTAGGTAGGCGCACGTTTATGGAACTCATCGTGAACGCGTGTCTGTGGCGTGTGTCTCACCGCAAGTACAGCTCTACTTAGTAATTTGTTGATAACGGCATTGACTCGTCGCTTCCCGTTAATTTCGCGCACGGTTTTGTGAGGTTATCACAGCTTGTTGCTGTGTTCTGATACTGGCAAGCATGCACATCCCCTTGTTTATTGATTTTCATCCCTTCCAACAAGCCACTGCAGATGTATTATTAAATCCTGTATGTTTTCCAGACTTTGAAGATGGATGCAAGGCAGTGTTTTCAAGCATTTGGTTGCCAGCCTAGTGATCAACTCTTGGTGGTCAAGGAACAGCATCTTGCTGACTCCAACTTTGTGTTTGCTTACTTGATGAAGCAGGCTTTGCTGGATGAAAATAATAGGGTCTTACTGCTATTGACTCATAATTCTCTGCCTCATTATGAATGTGTTGCGAAGAAAATTGGACTTAACTTGATCAATAAAGTGCAATCTGGTATGGTTCATGTTATTGATCTGCAGAGTATTGTTTTAGATTTATTGAATAATCAGTTGCCTTCGGTGGACTTATTAAGTACTATTCAAAGAAGAATTCAACAGAATGTTACAGAAAATACAAACTATAAATGTTGGGTATTTATTGATGATTATACTCATATTCAAGACTGCACTCATGATGTAGCGGAGAGTATAAATTTCCTCAATATGTTATTAGGCGAGTTTTATAATGAAACTATTAGATATATTGTGGGGCTGCATGTTGGTGACGAAAATGATAGGATCCTCAGCAGCGATTTAGAATATTCGGCTGATTGTATTATCGACGTTTCGCTAATGAAAACGGGGCGGAGTGATGACATCTCAGGGATACTGAAAGTTCTCAGGAACCGGAAATTAATCACTTATCACTATAAAGTTAGGGAGTATGGGGTTGATATTATTGCTCCCGGCAACTTTTTGATTTCTTAAATTGATTTTTTTATACTAATTATGTTTGTAAATAAACTACAATGAAACAATTCCTTTTTCTTCACTTCCCAACCAAAAATATAGTCTCTGGTGTAAATATTATTATATTTCTGGATTTGCCTTGATTCAACAGTATTCTTATTGTGTGAGTCAAATTGTATTGTTTTAGATAAAGAAGTCTCAAAAAGGGCGACAGGGACTAGGTGCACCTTAAGAAATCACCTAAAATGTGGAGAATACTTAGTAATTCAGACAAAAAAAGACCTATTTGGGGATTTCATCATCACGTAATAATTACTTTTTGAACATGAGCACATTTTCCACCCTCCAAAACTTTAAAAAGTGTTCAGGAAAAGTCGGTGAAAGTTATATCTCCGGTAACAATGGAACAATTCCGGGTTTCTTGTTGTTATATGATAGGAAAATAACTCTTTTACAACATATCCACTGTACACCTTAATCCCTTATGAAATACACTAAACGGCACGTCAAAACTGGATAATTTTGCAAATTATAAAGAAAATTATTTACGCTATATCCCCTGTATCAATAAAACGGTATAGGTCATCTTACGTCTGATGGTGTCATCATAAGAGTGTCTTAACCAGGTGCATACATTTGCAACCCGTTGAACCCTCATGAAGGGCTCTAAAATGCTCATCAATAATGGTTATTCTAAAATTTTACGCACGTGCTGTGAAAAATAACCTATATCTTCTACAACAATAGAGTAATTGGTAGTTTTTTAACATCTTCTTTTTCTACATTTAATTCAATCTGAAATAAATATAACTATGGATTACGTATTCAACGTTGAAGATAAGAAAAAAACAGACGATTAATAAAAAATTGGTGGAGGCGCCGGGCATTTTAAGTTTTAAATAAACTAAAAATTTCATAATGTAAAATTCCTCCCTGCACGTGAATTTGAAAACCATTTTTGTTTAACTCTTTTAACTTCCATGAAATGTGGAAAACACTGAATTATTCATTTTCTTTATATTTCATATGCAAAAAATAAACAATAACAATTTAAACTTTGTTTACAAAGGCAGGAAAAATCATTACACTGAATTCTCCAATAGTTAATGTAGCTATTGAGTTATTTATCTTTCGACCCAAGAACTTTCGTATCAGAGAAAAGAAATTACGAAAATTTATAGAAAAATTAAAAAAAAAACATATTTTTTGTTATACTTGAAGCTTGAGTTAAATATAAGTTTCTGTTTTAATTACACCTTACCATACTTCGTGTAGGTATTTCTTGCGACTTGGGTAGCAAATGAAATCAATAAGTAACAAAGTATTACTCTCAGGATCATAACAGTGGTTTAAATAATTTCTGAGCCTTTCAAAGTTTGGAAGCTCAGTAAATATCGGCGAGCAAACGTGTCGGAGGAAAGAAAATTATACAGCTCTGACTGGTCACGTTCATATCCACATCATTTTTTCACGACGTTATCGACATGTAGTTTCCTACCGCAAGTACTTAAAATAACAGCGTGAAATATTAACAGAATAATCGCTTTTCACTGCGGCGCCAAAATGTACCTTGCGGTTTTATACCTTTAAAGTTTTCTTTTGTGTGCCTTGCACCAAAAATAGAAAATCCAAGCGAATTTAATGCATGTGTACCCATCTAATTTTAACATCTTAAAGAGCCACGTGTAGCCGCAACGCGTGTGGTTCTTGGCATTCGTGCGGGTGGTATACAATTTAATTAAAACAAAAAATATTGATTAGTCGTGTAAACGGCAGGCGGCAGAAATCTACCAACTAATCTAACAATGCGCGCCCAGGGTGCTGGAAAAACATTCGAGGTACGAGGTGTTTTGAAAGCTTGCATGTTTCGGACATGGTAATACTTTGACGGAGGGCTGGTTGGAGCTGTAACCTCCCTTGACTGGTTCGGTCAATGTTCAATGTTAAGGTTAAACACTATTTTTCACGCCGCAAGCCGCTATCGCGCACAGTAAGCCATAGCTTTTACACAAATTGGTTGGGCCTTTATCAAGGACAAGGGAAAGCTCACCTTAAACTCCAAGTCGCCAAAACTAACTAACCAAGTAATTAACAACATATTTTTTTTAAATGTAACCTTATGTCAAAGAAACTAATGCAGCTTATCAGTCATTGATTATTTATTTACTTTAGAAACATAATTTATTTAATTAACCAGAAGTATCTAATACGCACAACCCAATGTGGCTTATTTCTATTTTGATCGAAGACGATAAAGATCTTTGAGATTTCCATATGAAATATGGATTGTGACGCTCGAGAAAACCGCCAAATTGGTCCCGCTTTGTATGCACGACGCAAACATTCTAATATCGTCGGAAAAATGGCAATCAGTTAAATTGCGTTTGGCGGTCACTTGTTGTGCATACCATGTCCGCGCGCACGCTGCGAACTTTACGTCATTCGCGAATTAATTATTCAATGCCGAGTTAAATATGTACGGAGCGTGTACTTGAGCCGCCTGAGGTTTCCGACGGAAAAACCAAGGAAACTGCGGGATGCCCTTGAATCGCAAATGGCGTTCCTTCTGCCGCTCAATTAAATCCAGCACGTCATACTCGCGCAAATGAAATGTTTTTACGCAAATTACTCAAATTCAAACGGTGGAACTTTTGGACAGGACAAGGCTAACAAATTTCCAGATAATTTAATTCTTTGTATGTACATAGGTATTTATTTTAACAGTGTTAATATCGAGTTTGTAATTCCATGGCAAACTTTAATAATTGGTTCGGTCCGGCTGGGAAAATTGCGGCTGTGTCCACATTTCAAATGCATTTTTAATCGAATTGCAGCAGTTGGCGTCGACTTTGCGATATGATCGTGTGCAAGCCGGCTGAAACACGGTCACCTAAAATGTATTAATGCACCCTCATTTAAAGGATACTCCGCATGCAGTTGGTGCAGGCTGCAATCTAATGGTGTCAGTGGAGAATGCGGCAAACGCGCCGCCCACGCGTGAACTGGTTTCGAATCCTGACTCAGATTCACACGAACACCGCCGCACGCAGACAGATAGTCATCGTGCTATCTAGTGGAGCATCTACTAGACTAATTATTCATAGCACTAAATTGCATAAATGACATGAATGTGGCATTTGGAACCTGAATTACGTTGTTTTTTCAATTTTGCTGCGCAATTTATTCAGAATTTGAAAAACAATCAGATTGATATCAGTAAATGTAAGAGATGTTTAAAGTAAAAGGAATACATTAAAAACCTTCAAAACAAAAGAAAAGCAATTAGTAAAAATATAATAAATGTTGTGTATGGTTTTGATATCGCAACTCAATCATTGATTATTGTGTAAACTAAGTGCATTATTAATGCAATGTGCAAAATAAATAAATAATTTAGCCTGCGTGGATGAATGTAGGTAATGCACACATATCTTTTCCCTTTTAGAACTACTATTTACTAAATGATAGTATCCTTGAAGTCCTTTTAATATTTACCGCATGTGCGTACCCAAGTTATGTATTATTTGAACGTCTAGGTAATATTACTATCAATCATGCATTCAATAAATAACTGAATTGATTTTCGTAGATATTTTACGCGTTGTGCAAAGCTCAATATCATTAGCGGAAAAACCTGAAAAATTCATGCATTCGGTCATTTATCACAAAACACAAATTTAGATGCACTTATCGCTGGAAGTAAATAAAAAGTGCATTTCGGTTCGTTGGTGAGAAAAAAGCAACTTAATATCAAATCAATTTAATAACCAAAGCATTAATTACTTCATGCCGTCTTATGCTATGCATGGTGAATCAATAAATCAGGTGTTAGTTTAACCACGGACGCACCGTGCATTAACGCATAATATTTTCATAAATTTCATAACGAGCGCTTTTTTGAAATTTGGTGGACGTCAGGTAACGACCGAACCAAGTGGTTGAAGCGAGGGAATGCAGCGTAGGTTTATGAATCTTCGGCGTGTACGTAAGTTGCTGTTGATGTTGTGCTTGGTGTAGCCAAGACGACAAAAGCTGCACCACCGCGGTGGCGGCGTCGCGACGCCTGCACAATACGATTACTATGGTTTTTAGTTGAGTTTGGCGCTCATACGTCCTGCGCGGTTGTGCAGTATTGCATCGCATGACTCGTTCACCTCAAACTACAAATCAAAGAAAAATTATTTTTTGTTTAATTATCGCAATTAAAATGTATTTTGTCCTTTCAATTGATGGTTAAAATAATGTGAAAAGTGAACGTATTTTTGATTGTTTTTTGATAAACATTTGTGTGGTGGCCGAGGAAACTGTAAGCAATCAAGATTCGGTCAGAAACGTAAACGTATCCAGACCGGCACTATGGGTTCCGAATCCGCCGTCGAGGTTCTGATAGCGATACGTCGAAAACCGCCAGAAAATAGCGCCGAAGAGCGACTTATGGTGGCAGTGCGCATCAATCCGCTCAAGTGATGAGAACCAGAGTTTTATTCACTCAAAATCAAAGGTGAGAACAGTTCGTCCTAGAACATGTTTTCTAGCGTTTTTATTTGTTCATCCGGAATAATCTGGTCAGTAACACCCAATAAAACCGATTAACGAGGGGTGCAAGCTTACTTTTATTCTTCCTGAAACGCTTAGAAATTAAGGGCGACACGTGACTCATTCGGAATTTCTGGGTATATAATAATCAATTTAAACAAGTCTGCATGTGTAGATAAAATTAACCAATGACAACAGTGTACTCAACTTTCATAGATATTTGTTTACATTCTTCGAAGTTTATCAGTTTCTTTTCATTACTTAGAACAAGTAAATGTTTATTTATAGTCATGCATGTTTTATTCAGATCATAGTCGAGCTTCTTTACAAATTTTCATTACTTTGTAATTATAAATGACGTATGATTTATTAAATATTTTACACTGAGAAGGTCGCCACGGTGCATCAATTTGAAATTAGCGGTCAAGTTCATTCGAGATAGTTATTTATTTATCAGGAAATAGAAATTTATCATAATGATGAATCGATAAATATTATTGACGACACAATGATGATCACGTCGCACTGGTGGCAATTAAGCGCGATCCAGCCACGTTGTAATTTGTTACACATTCTTGAAATGCCAATGATAAAATAATGACAGAAAGAGTTGACAACAACATTCGATTGATGGAACATAATGAAGGCTTAAATGTTAAAACATGATTAGTGTCCGATTCGTATCCAAACTTTCTTTGTCGTAGACCGCTTCCATAACGTACCGCCAAACACGAAACCTTGTGGAAAGGTCAAAGTAATTTTCTCATTTACGGATTTAACAATCGAAGACGCAATGACCATGCGGTGGCGCGTATTTCCGTCATTTTACTTTCTTTTATTGAACTTGGTATCGCCCAGCCTTGATTGCTCGATTCAAATCGAGCTGATCACCTATATTATTATCAGGCAACTCATGCGCGCATAATCAAGTGAAAATGACGCCTTAATCTAAGCCCAAATCGAGGGTTTGTTTTATTAATACAATAGCAACTTTTTTTACCAGAAGTAAACTTAGTTTTTGTAGATTTTTGTTCACATATGGATTTATAGTTTTATTGGCCCTCCATCGCGTATCGATTCGATTTTGATGCATAGGCGTAGCTAATATTCGTTTACACGAAAATATTATGAATTTTCGATGCCGCAATGCTGAAGCGCCATCGTAAACAAATAATCGTCGTTTTATGCTGTTTTACGCGTTAAAACGCAGATTAAAGCTCAAAACGTGCTGTTTTGCTAAAATAAGCATTTTCAAGCATTTTAGATCGTTGAAATCGTTCAAATAGACGCAATATTAATAAAAACGAATAATAAAAATTCGTCGTTTTATGCTGTTTTACGCGTTAAAACGCAGATTAAAGCTCAAAACGTGCTGTTTTGCTAAAATAAGCATTTTCAAGCATTTTAGATCGTTGAAATCGTTCAAATAGACGCAATATTAATAAAAACGAATAATAAAAATTCGTCGTTTTATGCTGTTTTACGCGTTAAAACGCAGATTAAAGCTCAAAACGTGCTGTTTTGCTAAAATAAGCATTTTCAAGCATTTTAGATCGTTGAAATCGTTCAAATAGACGCAATATTAATAAAAACGAATAATAAAAATTCGTCGTTTTATGCTGTTTTACGCGTTAAAACGCAGATTAAAGCTCAAAACGTGCTGTTTTGCTAAAATAAGCATTTTCAAGCATTTTAGATCGTTGAAATCGTTCAAATAGACGCAATATTAATAAAAACGAATAATAAAAATTCGTCGTTTTATGCTGTTTTACGCGTTAAAACGCAGATTAAAGCTCAAAACGTGCTGTTTTGCTAAAATAAGCATTTTCAAGCATTTTAGATCGTTGAAATCGTTCAAATAGACGCAATATTAATAAAAACGAATAATAAAAATTCGTCGTTTTATGCTGTTTTACGCGTTAAAACGCAGATTAAAGCTCAAAACGTGCTGTTTTGCTAAAATAAGCATTTTCAAGCATTTTAGATCGTTGAAATCGTTCAAATAGACGCAATATTAATAAAAAACGAATAATAAAAATTCGTCGTTTTTATGCTGTTTTACGCGTTAAAACGCAGATTAAAGCTCAAAACGTGCTGTTTTGCTAAAATAAGCATTTTCAAGCATTTTAGATCGTTGAAATCGTTCAAATAGACGCAATATTACAATTTTATTAAAAACAGATAATAAAAAGTTTCATCGTTTTTATGCTGTTTTACGCGTTAAAACGCAGTTTAAACTCAAACGTGTTATTTTATTTATAATAATCATTTTCAAATATTTTGATCAATTGAAATCGTTCCAATAGATGCAATGTAAAGAACGAACAATAAAAATTTCGTCGTTTTTATGCTGTTTTACGCGTTAAAACGCAGGTTTAAGCTCAAAACGTGTTATTTTTGTTATAATAATAATTTTCAAGCATTTTAAATCGTTGAAATTGTTTAAACACAAGTAATTTTAATTAAAAACGAATAATAAAAATTTCGTTGTTTTTATGCTGTTTTACGCGTTAAAACGCAGATGTAAGCTTAAAACGAGCTGTTTTGCTATAATAATAATTTTCAAGCATTTTAGATCGTTGAAATCGTTCAAATAGAAGCAATTTGATTAAAAAGATATAATAAAACTCCTCACGTCGTTTTTTTATGTGTTGTTTTGCATGATAAAACGCAGATTTAAAGCTTAAAACGAGCTGTACTTTTGTTATATTAAGAGTATTTTTCAAGCATTTCAGATCGTTGAAATCGTTCAAATAGAAGCAATTTGATTAAAAAAGATATAATAAAAATATCGTCGTTTTTATGTTGTTTTACGCGTTAAAACGCAGATTTAAGCTTAAAACGAGCTGTTTTGCTATAATAATAATTTTCATGCATTTTAGATCGTTGAAATCGTTTAAATAATAGCAATTTTATTTAAAAAAACGAATGTAAAAATGTTATCGTTTTTATATTTGTTTTACGTGTTAAAACGCAGATTTAAGCAAAACGAGCTGTTTTTGCAATAATAATAATTTTTAAGCATTTTAGATCGTTGGAAATAGGCTCAAATAATAGCAATTTTATTAAAAAACCGAATAATAAAAATTTTATCGTTTTATGTTGTTGTTTTACGCGGTAAAAAACGCAGATTTAAACTAAAACAGGCTGTTTTGCTATAATAATGTTGCCAGTAAATTTTATATCGTTCAAAATCGTTTCAAATTGATGCAATTTTATTAAAAAACGAATAATAAAAATTTCGTCGTTTTTATGTTGTTTTACGCGTTAAAATGCAGATTTAAGCTTAAAACGTGTTGTTTTGCTTTAATATTAATTTTCAAGCATTTTTAAAATCGGTAAAATAGTTCAAATAGAAACGTATTATTAAAACAAATAATAAAATTTCGTCGTTTTTGTATTTGTTTTACGCGGTGCTTACCAGATTTAAGAAAGCTCAAAACGTGTTTGTTTTGCTGTATAAATAATTTTCAAACATTTTAAATCGTTAAATCGTTTAAATAGAAGCAATTTTATTAAAAAACGAATAGCCAGGCATCGTTTTATGTTTGTTTCGCCGTAAAAACGCGGGTAACAAAACGACTGTTTTCTACTATAATAATAATTTTCAAGCATTTTTATATTGTTCAAATCGTTCAAATTGATGCAATTTTGTTAAAAACGAATAATAAAAATTTTATCGTTTTTATGTTGTTATACGCGTTAAAACGCAGATTTAAGCTTAAAACGAGCTGTTTTGCAATAATAATAATTTTTAAGCGTTTTGAATCGTTTGAAATCGTTCCGATAGAAGCAATTTGATTAAAATGATATACTAAAAATATCGTGGCTTTTTATGTTGTTTTACGCGTTAAAACGCAGATTTAAGCTTAAAACGAGCTGTTTTGCTATAATAATAATTTTCAAGCATTTTAGATCGTTGAAATCGTTCAAATAATAGCAATTTTATTAAAAAAAAAAACGAATAATAAAAAATTTTAATGTTTTATATGTTGTTTTACGCGTTAAAACGCAGATTTAAGCCAAAAACGAGCTGTTTTTGCTGTGATAATAGGTACTCCAAGCATTTTATATCGTTGAAATTATTCAAATAGGAACAATTTTGTTAAAACGAATAATAAAAATTTTGTCGTTTCTATGCTGTTTTACACGTTAATTTTTCAAGCAATTTAGATCGTTGAAATCGTTCAAATAGAAGCAATTTTATTAAAAACTTGAGTAATAAAACATCGTTTTACATGCTGTTTCACGCGTTGAAACGCAGATTTAAAGCAAAAATGAGCTGTTTTGCTGAGATAATAATTTTCAAGCATTTTTATATCGTTGAAATTGTTTCAAATAGGGGGGCAATTTTGGTAAAACGAATAATAAAAATTTTGTCGTTTTCTATGCTGTTTTACGTTAATTTTCAAAGCGAATTTAGATCGTTGAAATCGTTTCAAATAGAAACGAATTTTGTTAAAAACGAATAATAAAATTTCGTCGTTTTATGCTGTTTACGCGATAAAACGCAGATGTAAGCTCAAAATGTGCTGTTTTGCTGCAATAATAATTTTCAAGCATTTTAAATCGTTGAAATCATTCAAATAGAAGCAATATTATTAAAACAAATAATAAAAATATTTGTCGTTGTTATGCAGTTTGCGCGTTAAAACGCAGATGTAAGCTTAAAACGAGCTGTTTTGCTATAATAATAATTTCAAGCATTTTTGATCGTTGGGAAATCGTTCAAATAAAGCAATTTTATTAAAAACAGATAATAAAAGAAATTTCGTCGTTTTATGCTGTTTTGCGGTCAACGCAGATTTAAGCTATACCCACTCCTCCACCTTCCGGGTGGTTTCAGGGCTCCGCGATTTATATCTGCCCCATACATCCTCCTCCCACCTTCGGAGGTGGTTTCAAACCCGCGATTTATATCTACGGGGAGTGGGAGGTGGTGTGTTTAAAATTTTGTCGCTTACTAAATGTCGCGTTAGTGGGGAGTATGGATTTTGTCGCTAGATGTCGTGTTGAGGGTATGGATTTTGTCGCTAGATGTCGTGTTGGTGGGAGGCCATCGGTATTTGTCGGCGTTCATCGGAGATTTGAATTTAGAAACTAAAGCCTTCGGTATTTGTCGGCGTTCGTAGATTTGAATTTTGAAACTTGAGCCTTCGGTATTTGTCGGCGTTCATCAGATTTGAATTTTTGAAGAAAGAAAAGCAAAAAACGGTGTAGTGACCACACCCAAGAAGCGAGCGACCGCCATGACGACGACGACGACGACGACGACGACGACGACGACAACGAACTACATACGTCAGTAGTAGTACTGATAGAATTACAACACGCGGATTTTTAGGGATGAACGATAAGAATGGAAGAAGACATAGATTTAAGGATGCCGGAGCGAAGAAGTGCTGCATACTCAGGCGGGTACATGGAGTTTGGGGATGCCGTGACGAGGTACTAAGGTCGCCGTGACGAGGTGCTTGCTGACTGTAACGCGCAGATTAAAATAAAAACTTAAATTTTTACAATTTAAACTTATTTATTTTTGTTTCAAAACTTATATAATTTATTTTTTATTGTACTCTTCTGGATACCTTGTGTTGATTAACTATTCAAAAAGAAATTAAATAAGATTAAAAATTTAATTATCATAAAAATATAAAATATAAAAAATTGCATTCTTCAAACTCAATATGAACGTTGCGTCCATCTCCGGTTATTTTCTTTCCACATTAGAAGAACCCTACTTTAAAGCTGTCAGACGGTGATCGTCGCGGTGTTGTACATGGTGATGGAAACTGTCGGAAGGAATGTGAATGCTAGTCCATTTTGAATTCCATCGTTATTTTGGTTCCAAATCGGGTGTTTAATAATTTCCGCAGAATTATTATGAATTTGTTTTTGTTTCACTTGCGCCAGAGGAATTAAAGTTTTATTTGATTTTTGCAACTTTATTTAATTCCTGGACGCTATATTCTTTATGATGGATAATAAGCTCTCCGTGATATCTTGGATTTAATCAATGAGTCTTCGTCGATCTGCCGTTTAATGGGTTTACTTGCGGATACAGGTTTGATGGTGAATTTAATGGCGGTGGTAGTTCCGAAAACAGCGAACACGATGGTGTTTTCGATTACTTCATGTACCGCATCAATTGTTCGATCTCATCATCACTATCACTATGAAAAACTACTTTTCGCTTTGCACCAACTTTCTTCGCCACTTTGTTTCTTTACGGGAGGTCACTTGCGACATTTTTTTGTTTGTACTCCTAACAAAGCTGAACACGGAACCGGAGCTAATTTTGGCTGCTAATAATTATAATTGACTTAGATCTAAAAGTAAGAGTGGGTACTACCGGAAACTATTGGTTTTGATAAGACTTGCTTATGATGAAAATATTTTGCCATAATGTTTGTGAAGGAAACCAAATTCCGATATTGATAAGAAGCTATACTAAGGAATTATTGTTTGTGCTTATTATGATAACAAAACGGTACATTTTAAAGGAAACCAAAAGCGATATTGATTAGAAACGTAATTCCTTCCCAGAATTATTGTGCATGCTTGTTAAGAGAAAAAAAAAGAAAGAATTATAATTAATTATTTCTTAATTTACATTTACTATATATATTTATTATAAACTTTTATTATATACATTTATTAATATACATTTTTATATAATAAAATTTAATTAAAAATACATTAATTATGTAACTAAATAATGTCCCCACGCATAACTCGATATATTATCTTCTCGTATAAATCGTTTATCATCCTCACAAGATAATGCTTTTTTCGCTGGATTACTGAATAAATGGTATGCCTTTCAGATTTAAACAAATTTTGGTTAATATATTTAGTGGTTTGATCAAAAATACAATTTTCATAATCTACAAAATCAATACAGTTTTTAACAACACACATTTTTATTCCTTTTAGTTTCTTTGTACCTTCGATTTTGTTAGAATTACTGTTAAGCAAGTGGCAGTAACATTTTGCTTTAACACCAATAAATTTTCGTAAAATTTTACCACCATATTCGTCTTTGAATAAACCCATAACTTTTTTGTTTCGCAAAGGAATAGAATAGCTTAATTTTTAAAATTATATTATTAATTTCAAAGTTGGATGTGTCAAAATAATTTGGGTATTTGTAAATTAATTGATATATATTTTTATTAAAAAATTGAATTGTTAGACTATCCGTATCCATATACAGTAATTTGCTCATTTCTTCGGATAGTGTGCTTTAACAAAATCATAGTAGAATTCGTACATTAACAATTTTGAGAGTTCCAGAACGCAAAAGCCTATATAAATGGGTTTGTTATAAAATACTTTTGTTTTTTTCATTTCTATTGCGACTAATTTTTCATCGAATATTGTACAATTTTTAAAATTTGGTTTTGCAATTAAATGTCGTGCACCTTGTCTTTGACAATCATTATCCCAATGTTTAACTAATTTAAGCGAAATACGTTTAAATAAATTTTCACACGTTTTTCCAAAAATGGCATTGATCATTAGTTTGTAAAAATCTTTTTCAAATGAATTTTGTGCTTCTTGTCTTAATTTAATATTTAAGTCAATGTATATTTTTAACCAAGGTGACTGCTTAAATTTTAAAATTCGATTGATTTTCTTTAATTGCAGTCCATTTCGTAGTGCATTTTTTAAATTTCTATAATGAATGATATAGTTACGTTTATTATATAAAGTTGTTAATAATATTTTCTGATTAAATTTTGAAGTTGGTGGTACTTGATTTATTGGTAGAAAAGGGAAGTCGTTATGTTTATCATGCAATTCTTCGGGGTAGTCAATGTCAATATCTAATAAGTAACCCACTTCGCTGTCATCGGCAACTTGCATTACATTTAAATCTGTATTTTGAACCCATTCAAAATTGCCAATCGGTAAGCATTGTGACATTGCCCAACCATACAAGTTGTTTGCATCCCAGTATGCTAAATAACTTTTGCGTTTAGTAGGATCAAATGTATGAGGAGTATATTCATTATTTGCTTCGGCATAACGATGTGAACATTGACTTATACCTCCTCGAATACTATTTTGCATCATATTGATCATTGTGTAGTCAGTCAAAGTTCAATTTCAATCTTTGTTGACTTCAACATTGCATCAAAACTTAAACCGGGTGCTGTGAAATAGTGAGCTGGATCTAATTGATAGGTTTTATAAGACGTATTTCTAAAGTTTTCAAAAATGTCGGCTAATAGAAGTACATCAACTTTCAAGTATAAATTTGAATATTCGCGGATGCTTGTGCAATTAAAATGATTCCAAACCTTCAAAGCATGATCGTAGTCGCTTTTACTTATTGCAGTACCATTTAGTTTACTATAAAAATTCTCTATGGAAGGCAATTCAGTATCGTCTAATTTTTCCCACGAATCAACATATTTATACGGGAAAACACCTTTTCTAGTCATCAGTTGTAAATCTTCATTTTTTGGAAAATAGTGAGCAACATGTTCAAAATTAGTTAAATTTTCAGCGAGCTTCTGCAGACTTGAAGACATAAATTTAAATGAATCTAGAAATCGTAATGTGAGGTAGATGTTTTTGTTTTCAATTTGATTTACTTTAATTTTTTTGCTAAATGAAATATATTTTTCTTTGTTATTTGGAATCACATCAATTGGCTCATCAGTATTTGCTAGTTCTTTAATAAATAAATGAGCATCATATCCAGATAAATTATGAAAATACACCGGAATAAACGAAGGTAACTGGAAATTTAAGTTACATTTCGAATGTGCCGCGCCTCGGTATTCACCAGTTAAATGACAATGATCCATCACTTTGCAATTATTTAAAGTAAATTTTTGATTGCAGATAAAACACTCATCAGCAAAGAAATGTTGTAATGCTTTAAACCCCGTTGGCAATTGAATGGGTTTTTTAATTTTGTAATATCTTTCATAAATTAGTTGTGCATCTGCAGTTAATTGTTGAATAAAAACAGACGTACAATTTTCGCCTGTATATGTAACATATTTATTGAATTGCTTATCAAAATTGCAAATAATATAATATGCAAAAGAGTAGGGAATATGCTCGTGCGTTTTAGTGATAAATGGTGAATTGGTTTCATTTGGCATACACGTTTTAATTGGCAATTGCAATGATTCAAAGTCTGCTACTATTATAAATGGTACTTTCATTGATCTTTCGTAATTGGTGAATTTTAAAATATTTTCTGCCACTTGCTCACCGGTATATATTGATTTTAGATTACTAGTATTAGGCATTTGAATACACACTTTGTTGCATCCATATTTTAGATGTGCTTCTAGTTTGAAACTTTCGTTAAAGTGTTGAAGGCATCCATCGCAAAAATGTAAACGAATATTACGATCTTTTATTTTACTGCTTACTAATCTTGATAAATCTCGAATTAACACATAATGATAAATATTGTTCTTTTCTAAAAGTAATAAATTAACATGACATTGTCGTTTGTTTTTTGTATAGTGCAAGGGACCTTCAACGAAATATTTATTACTTTTATGTTCTAATCGTAAACCGTATACATTAATACTTATATTATTATTTGATTCAACTATAGGAATATCATTGATTCTGCAGGGCAAACTAATATTATCTAAATTAATTTCATCGAAATATTGTATATAATTCTGAATGCGATGTGAATTATTTTTGATAGGATGTGTAGCTGCCAGTATACACCACGCAATACAAAAATTATCATTGTTTTGTACATTAACACATGCATGCTTATCAGCAATTTCTTTTGGTAACTCAATGTAAGTTCCTCCACGCATAGGTTGATAATGATTGATATTTACGATTAAATGTGATACTGCATACAAAGCCCAGCCGCTGTTTCTTTCTTGGCATTCTTCGCTCTTCTTCAGCAATCGCTCGGCAAACTCATCGTACACCTCTTGCAGATTTGTAGTTGTGATGATGATTTTAAACTTGGTATTAAATGATTTCAAGTCTATAATATCTTCATCTTCATTGTTTTCAGTTGTTGCTGTTTTGTTGTGGTTTTGTTTAACGTAGTACGCAAACAATTCTTGGTTTATTTTGCACGAATTTAATTTAATAACTTCATTGTTAATTAAATCAACACATTCATTTTTATTATTTTGTAAAAATGTTTTAATGTCAATAACATCATCAGGTTTTGCAGAAATTCTGTAAAATGCAACTCGATTCTTAAATGCTGATTTAATTAATTTCACATTTGCATCAGTACAGATTCTACCCTCACACTCAATATGTTCTTTTGTTTTCAAATGAGATACATATTTCGCATTTGTATCAAACTTTATATTACACAAATCACAAACACATTCAACTATTTCCATGCGACGAGCTACCTTCGCTGCTCGCGGAGCATTCATCGCTTCTTGCTGTTCCTGATCACTCAACTTTGGTACAATCACGGCTAACTGTTCTTCACACACTGGATGTTTCAAACGAAAATGTTTGTTTAAATTGTCTTTTCGATTAAATGTTAAACCACAAACACTACATGCGTTTATATTTTGTTTACTCTGTTGATGTCGTATGAGTGCGTCTTTGCGCGTAAATGTTTTTGTGCATTTATTACACTTGAACATTTTTATATGTTATTAGAAATAGATCTAAATTAACAATAAAAATTTTATTAGGAATTACTATGTTTTATGTTGTTTGCATCAAAACTACCATGAGTCATTATAACGGATATGGTTAGTTAACTGAAAAAAATTGGAACTTTTGCGTCAAAACCACCACCTTGAGTCATATCAACGAATATGATTAATTAACTGAAAAAGTTTGAAATGTATGCAACGATATAATAAAAAAAATAGTTTGTTAGTTTGAGTCAATATGCATTTTTTATTTTGATTTTTTTACATCATCGATTTTGTTATATACTACATCTTCTATTTTTGGGGGGGACCTGATCCATCATTGTGAACGCTCATGAATGGTAGGTTTTTTTCTTTTGCAGCATTGATTTTGCATACTCCACAATTCTTCTTGCTGGGTGCTGGTCCATCGATGTGAACGCGCATGGTGGGTAGGTTGTAATGTTCATAACATGGAAGTCGTGCAATAATTTCTTCGTTATTGCGATACTTTTCTGGTAGCCATTCCCACATCCGTTCCAGCTCGTAAGGTCTTACATGATTCAACAAATGTGTAATGAACAAGGATCCAACACACCGTTCACAACTTTGACTGCGATTATTTATTTCATTAATATTGAATGGGAACATGATGTAGCTTTGTGGATTTTTAACTTAATGAAACGCACACATTAAAAATATTCGTTTATAATAGCAGCACACACCCCTCCCCTATTCATTTACTTATTGTTTATAAGTGCCCAAGTATGAATTACATTTAGAACAGTAATGATTTGTTGCTTTACAAGTATTGCATAGATATGGAACACACACACATGGAAAGAATGCTATGCATAACACTAACGCGAGAATGTGTGGTTTCAACGTTATTTCATGTTTAATCACTGTTTCAATACTGCTTTCATGACAAGAAGGGCAAGCAGCTAATAATTGCGACTTTGGTCCCAATAAACCCGAGTGAACGGTGTTAGACAACATTTTGACTAGTACTAACAGGAAATGACTTTCTGAGTTTTATTTTAAATAATTAAAACGAAATGTAATACATTAATACATTTAATGTATTAAAATTTAAAAATATGTTTATTTTCTTGAACATAATTGTACAAACTTTTAACATTTGTTTTACTACACATTACATACGGAACATTTAATTTATTATGGTAAAAGCAAGTTCTGTTTAATTGTTTTTCAAACTTAGGACAATTAATTTGAAATTCTACGTTAATAATATTTTTGTAGTATGTCTGTAGAAAATCAATTTTTTGCGATCCTTTTACTATAACCAAGTCAGCGTCGTGTAATTCAAAGATTTCATGGATATTGTCATATTTGATATAACCGCTGTTGTACGATATACCATGATAATTATTTTCAAGCCATCGAATAGTATGTTGAGTTTTTCGACATAGCAATTGATAGTTCTCCTTTGGTAAAATTAGGTAATTGTAGATGTTTATTCCATCATATGTAAATGATATTTCTTTTGGTGTAAGTGCAGGAATAATGAAACATTGCATATCAATGAATAAGATATCTTTCGGTTCTGAGTTTGATGATTTCTTATCTTTTCTTTGTATGCAACTTTGAAACATTTTGTAAAACTTAAAGTACTTTACGCACAATTCCCGTTAACGGTGTGTATTCAACAACAGAATCAAACAAAATGAGACAAAATGCTTTTGTATTTTCTGGAAAATTTTGATTGGATTCCATTTCAATTTGCAAGTCAATTGTTGATGATTTAACGCTTTCATTTTGTTTTGTTACGTCAAAAACATATAATGCATGATTTTTAAAATCTGCATATGTTAAATTAGGAGTTGATGATTTAAATTTCAAGTCATAGTAGCTTGGTAGGAAATTGACAAATTGATTTTATGCCTTAATATAATTATCATTATCAAAGTCTAAATTCATGTTATCATATGGATAAGACGTTGAGTTTAAGCATACTTTTATATTCCTAATGTTACAGTGATCGAAAAGTGTGACATCTTGTTCGTGGTTATTTTTTTTGTTGGTTTGAAAACAAACAATTACATAACGCGGTCTTTCAAGAGATGTATTCGTTTTGACAGACCAAATATCATTTTTCGTAGTTTTTAATGCAGGCAACTCATGAAGTTCCCATTTACGAAATGGTAAAATGAGTGGCTTATCACTTTTAAGCACATGGAGAAAATGAATACGTGATGAATCATTTACTTCAATATGTGGCACATGCCATTCTACTCAAGTTAAGTTAATGTTCACGTTATCACTACCCACATAGCAATTCACATCCGTTCCTGATCTTAACAATATTAATTCTTGTCGAGCGTTTATAATTACTTTATGATAATCTTCGGCAAATCCAAACAATCTGTTTAGGGGAATTTGTGCAAAGAATTTACGTTTGGTTTTATTGTAAACACTCAATGCATCTGAATTTTCCCACCCAAATAACACGTTGTTATAGTTATTGGGTGTACATGACAAAAAGTTTTTAATTGTAGTGGTTGTTCCAACATCTTGATTTCTATCGATTTCTACACCATTAATTTCATACCTTGCTTCTTGAAATAGATAGCAAAAAGCATTTCTTGATAATTTAGCAATAGGTTTTGCTGCACCGGCTATTTCTTCAGGTAACACTACTTCCCCCTCATTTAGTATATAACTTTGACTAGGTTTTGTATATTGATCTTGTTGTTGAATTAAAATCCGTATTTCATCATTTTTCTTAAGGTTATTTGTTCAAGGTTGATAAGTATGATATTGTTCTTTTGTAATTGATTCATCTGAGTTTATTTTTTCCAAAATGTTTAAATCGTGATTCATAGTGCCAATTTAATTTAACACAGTGTATCCTAGGTTTAATAATTGTTCCCGACGTTCGGGGCTTAGTAACTTACTCTTCGAGATACACTCTTTATTATCACTATTCCTACTGACTTAATTTTTTTTATTGCGCTTGGGTTTTATACCTTTTGTTTTTCGTTTGCTGCAATTATTGATACCTTTAAAATTATTGATGCTGTTGTTGTTGTGGTTGTTGTGAATAAGACCCATTTATTTTCCTGATTTTTTTAGTTCTAAACGAATTACAATGTTTTCTCCTCGGAAATTAACTGGTCGTCCGTCTTGATCGATCAGCTTCAGTGTAATATTACAAATTGCACTAGTGTTAACATTTAAATAAATATGATTTCTAGGTTCAATGTTTATAGCAAAACCCGGATCAACTTGCGGTGAAAATTCAAATAATGTATGTGATTCTTCACTATCATAATACGAACCTTTTACAATATTACATTCTACTCTAATACTTGTAACTTTTATGATGCAAACTGGTAAATCTGAGTAATACAATTGATTAGCTATCAATATATGTTTACCAGAAGAACCTAGAATTTTTCCTATTGAATCTGTCGGTGAAAAATCAACATCATATACAGACACTAGTTCTGATTGAATTGTATTATTGTTGGCTTTAAGTATTAAATTTTGCATATCTTTTTTTAGTCCATGCTTTTGCCTTAGTTTTTAATTAATATATTTCTCAAGATCATCAATTTCATATGCTCCAGTAGGGATAGTTATAACTTTACCATTATCATTTTAAAATTTATTTGAACCTTCTTCTATATTTGGAATAGTATTATACGTATACACACCAACTAGAGCAAGTTCATAGTCATCATTGGAAATATCAATAGGAGGATAAAAATTCGACTGTAATGTGTTGTTGTTACCTTGTAATGTAAACGTAGTTGACATTATAGATTATTGATATTTAATAAGAATTCCAAACACAAATGACCACAATTAACGGTGTTAAATAATTGATATCTATTATAGTTGTAATATATTTCACACTTATTAAAATAATGTTGTACTTCCAATGGTGGTTGCAGATTTCCAAAACTATCAAAGTAATGAACAATATTTCCTTTCTTCTGATATGCTACCCAATGTGTCCCCGGAAATTTAATTGAATCTAAATTAACCACTACGCTTTCGTTTTTATATGCTCGCGAAGGCAACGTATCACGCATAAAAACACCTCTGAAATGAGTGATATACTTACTACCAAAGTTTTTTATATCATTATTATTTAATGGTCTTGTTTTGGGCAGCGAATCTAAGAGTTTTTTGGAGTAAACTTAGAAAGATATAATCCATAACCTTTTTATATGGTTTAAGATACAAGCCAGATCCAGATTTTCCAATAGCAATGGCTTCCATGGTTTTATTGTGACGATTGGTTTCGTCTAACGCTTTTCGGGCATTATTTGTATCTGTAACTGCTTTTGCAACGCCTGCTGCACCTCCAGCGAGGGCACCTAATGCACTAAGTCCAGCAAATAATGGAATTAATGGAAGAAAGCCTCGAAGTATGGAAATTAAACGAGAATGAGGTTTTACATTACGTTTACCACCAACATCTTGCAAAGCAGCTTTTGCAGCAGATAATGCAATATTACTTCCTTCCAAAATATTTATTGGTTTGCGCTTTTTATGTTGAGTTCTTACTTTACTCACAACTGCTTTATTCAATGAAACTGTCTTTCTTTTCTTTTTATGTGTTGGTTTGCGATTACGATGTTTTCTTTTTGAAACTCCCATACCTAACTTACGTTTAACTTTCATTGCTGTGGTAACTGCCCAAGCTGCTGCTTTTTCACTAAATTTTGAATCTTTTGCTTTAACACGTTCCCAAGCTGATTCCTCAAGTAGTTTATCGGCTTTGTGTATATCTTGTAGTGATTTTTGTGTTGAATAAGCAATATCATGTGATTTGCAAGCCGTATCTAAACCATTAATGCCAGAATCTCCACGTTTTAACCGCTTTTTTAAATTTGTACCTGGTCCGCAATATTGATATCCAGGTATATGTGCTTCGAATGGAAGCTTATTAATAAGTGAATTAATAATTCCGCTTCCTATCTTTTTCAATGAATGTTGTTTTGACGACTTATTAACCATTGCTGTTGAACTACTGAAACGTATAAATAGCGAGAAGAAGTTATATAAGGATCTATTGTTCTATTTTTACTTCATCACAAAAGCGCTAATGAAGGTCGTACAGCATAATGTAAAATTATCCATAACCAACTTGGATAATATTGTGAGGGCTACAAATGATAATCAGTTAACAAGAAAACATGGGGTGTTATTACCAAATACAATTAGATGTCTTATATGTGGACCGTCAAACTGTGGTAAATCAAATGTAATGTTGTCTCTATTATTCAATACAAATGGTCTAAAATTTGAAAACATTTATATTTATTCAAAATCACTATATCAACCAAAATATCAGTTTTTAGAAAAAATATTAAGAAAAGTCAAAGGTATTAAATATTACGCGTTTAAAGAGAATGATGATGTCATACATGTAGAAGAAGTTAAAAAAAACTCTGTGTTTATATTCGATGATATTGCTTGCAGTAATCAGCACAAAATTCGTGAGTATTTTAGTATGGGTAGACACAATGGTATTGATTCTTTTTATTTATGTCAAACCTATACTCGTATTCCAAAACATCTAATTCGAGATAACGCCAACCTAATTATAATGTTTAAACAAGATGACTTAAATCTAAAGCATGTATAAAGTGATCATGTGGGTAGTGATATGACTTTTGAACAGTTTAAACAAATATGTTGTTTTTACTGGCAAAACAATTATGATTTCATGCTAATAGACAAAGATAGTGATATTTATCAGGTAAGATATAGAAAAAATTTTGATAATATAATTACCAAATTTTAACATACACTTTTATTTGTAAGTATATAAGGATCTATTGTTCTATTTTTACTTCATCACAAAAGCGCTAATGAAGGTCGTACAGCATAATGTAAAATTATCCATAACCAACTTGGATAATATTGTGAGGGCTACAAATGATAATCAGTTAACAAGAAAACATGGGGTGTTATTACCAAATACAATTAGATGTCTTATATGTGGACCGTCAAACTGTGGTAAATCAAATGTAATGTTGTCTCTATTATTCAATACAAATGGTCTAAAATTTGAAAACATTTATATTTATTCAAAATCACTATATCAACCAAAATATCAGTTTTTAGAAAAATATTAAGAAAAGTCAAAGGTATTAAATATTACGCGTTTAAAGAGAATGATGATGTCATACATGTAGAAGAAGTTAAAAACTCTGTGTTTATATTCGATGATATTGCTTGCAGTAATCAGCACAAAATTCGTGAGTATTTTAGTATGGGTAGACACAATGGTATTGATTCTTTTATTTATGTCAAACCTATACTCGTATTCCAAAACATCTAATTCGAGATAACGCCAACCTAATTATAATGTTTAAACAAGATGACTTAAATCTAAAGCATGTATAAAGTGATCATGTGGGTAGTGATATGACTTTTGAACAGTTTAAACAAATATGTTGTTTTTGCTGGCAAAACAATTATGATTTCATGCTAATAGACAAAGATAGTGATATTTATCGGGTAAGATATAGAAAAAATTTTGATAATATAATTACCAAATTTTAACATACACTTTTATTTGTAAGAGTGTTGTCTACCAAGCAGTATGACACAAGTTAGCTCATCAGTTCAGCAGAAAAACCTGATTATTAAGCTAAGGAAAAATATTAAAGAGAAACTTATGGCATTAAAGTTAAACAAATCAGAAAATGATCGCGAATTTAAAGAAACATATGCTCCGTTGATTAATCCGTTAAATACGTTTGTGCAAAATGTAAACAACAAGAAAAGCACCAGCAGCAAGAACAACCTACAAACTAAACAAGAACATCTTAATAATTATAAAATTAAATCCAATAAAATTAAATATGAGAAAGACGATACCGACGCTCAAATAGAATCTGAAAATGATGAATTTGAGGAAACATTCGAAACTTTCAATCAAACTTCAGATGAGGTGCAATTAAATAAATTACAAACGCATGTACTGAACACGCAGAATCCAAAGAACAATAAAACATATGATCATGTTTTTGGTAGAAGCTATAATCCCAATACCAAACAACTTATGCTTGGAGCAGAAGGAGTAATTGAAATACAAGATAATGATATCATTTTAAATGGAACACGTTTTAATGGAACATCAGGATTGTATAATTTGCTATTTTTAAAAGATCCAAAGCAATTCACTAAACAAGATAACAATCAATATGTTTCAATGTTAAAACTGAGCAAAGCCATATATTTAAATAACAATCCTTCTATGCGTATAAAAGGTAATACATCTAAAAAGTATATGGAAACTATTAGACCCTATTTTATAGAAAAAGAGGGTAAAGGTATGAAGTTTCTAAAGGTTGACAATAAACCATACAGAGCAATATATTGGGATGAAGTAAATGAATTAATTGATCGATTGGTTTTGTTGCATGCATCTAAAACAGCTGGAAATAATTCAGTTCTGAACGAAATTATAGCAATCGAAGAAGAACTTAGAGAAGCTAGAATTATATATTAATAATGTTAAACAGAAAACAAAAAAAAGTTAATTTTAACAGTGTTAAGAAATTCATTATTATGAGTCTGTGAATCTAAATAATGATCCAAAATGGATGCAATTTGCATTAGATCACGTTCGTTTTCAAAATCGTATAAAGTACACGAGTTCAACCAGTTTTGATTGAAATGTTGGAGAGAATACGTCAACAGTGCAACAATGAGCGTTAATAAATTAGGTCAAACAAAGTTAAGTGAGACGAACAAACAGATCAATCAAGGATTGTCATCTGGAGTGGGTGTGAAATTAACTGAAGATGGTAATTTTGACGTTGAGAACAAACGTATAATAAACATAAGTTTAATAGATATTTAGTTCGCATCCAGTAAACAGAAGGCTCTCTTTGAGAAAGGATGCACGAGGAGGTGGAGTACTGAATTATTCACTATAAATAAAGTTAAAATATAACCCGGTTACATATTTGTTAACAGATTATAGGAAATCAACCTATTCTCGGTGTTTTTTTTATGAACCAGAGTTACAAAAGTTCAACATAAAGATATATATCTTGTGGAAAAAGTTATTCGACATAAAGGATCAACAGTACTTGTTAAGTGGTTGGGATTGGATAATTCACACAACAGTTGGATAAATAAAGTGGTATAATAATATAAAAAATGTTAAGATTTTTTTTTTTTTTGTTAATACTACTGCTACTATTAGCACCAAATTAACCAAATATGAACTGTCATGATGACGTTAACGTTGAGGAAAAAACAATCATAATCAACTTATTGAGTATCTTGCATGGAACAACTACTTAATTAATAATTCCACTAATTTAAATGTATTAAATATAAATGATGAAGATGTCATTGAAGCTTTTAAAAACATGCAAGAATTTTATAAAATTAGCTTGATGGAACATTTAATTCTGAAACTAAAAATTACTTATAAAACCAAGGTGTGGTTTTCACGACATATCAAGAAATTTTCTGTTGGCGCCCGCTAAATGGAATTAAAACTAATTTGACATGGCACTTTATTAACGCAAAGTCCTATATGAGTTTCATCTAACAGAAAAAGCATTTGAAACATGGCAAAAGCATTCAAATTATACGTTTAGATATGAATCTAGAGGGAGATTTGCAGATATTGTAATTTCTTACAAATCACTTCGACACAATTTTAGTAGATGTTGTAATATGAGTAGCTGTTTTCCGGATTTGGACGGAGAAGGTCAGGTGCTTGCTCATGCATTTTATCCTGAAAAACAGTATAACATTGTCGAAATTCATATGGATCGGGATGAAAAATGGAACTATTTAGCAACCGGTAATTTTTATCAAACATTGCTTCATGAAATTGGTCACACGCTTGGAATATCTCATTCATCAGTAAAAGGATCTGTTATGTATGCATTTTTTGAGGGGCGAAATTCTACTGACTTGGCTGCAGATGATATTGCTGCAATACAAGAGCGATACATTTACCCCAAACTACCATCACCTTCTACACCAACAACAACAACAACACAACAACTACAGTTAGCCCACAAGAAGAAAGTACTAGTCATACAGAAATACTAAATCCCAAAGAATCGAATATTTGTGATTATCAAAAAGACTTAAAAACGTTTATGTTTGCAAATGGAAAATTTTATATTTTTCACAAAAACTTGATATGGATGCAGATACTTAGGCCGATTCAATACTACGCTGATCCAGTATAATTGCCAGTTGGATATCCTTTATCCCAAAAATCTTCCAAACGACGTTTGAAATAAGCCTAATTATCAACAGTCAAGTTCTAGAGACCTTGATTGTGGAAATGGAATGATATACAATGTTAAAATACCATCACTAACTCTTGTGAATGCTCCTACCGAAATTAATAAATATTACATTAATTTACCACAGCAAGCAAAAGTTAATTTTGTTTTTAATTCATATATTGATTATTTATATATTATTTACAATGATATTCACCTCGGTAAAATTGATAGTTGCGCTAGAAATTTCGAATATCTTGGCTTGTTTAGTGATTACTTCCCCGGCATTCCTCACAAAATAAATGGAGTCTATAAATATATCGACGGAAATTTATATTTCTTGTCAGAAAAATTTATATACAAGTACAACGAGTTTACGAAAACAATAATAAATGTGATACCAAGAACTATGCATTCATTTGGAATCGAGTGTCCAAGCGTTCCACTACTTAAGCAACTACAAAACCTTTTGAATCAAATATTATTTAAAAAAATTATAGTGTAGAACAAAAGAAAATGTGGCTTTCACCAATAGTTGTAATTGCATCGGAAATATTTGTTTTAACAAACATTTTGAATACTACGATGTATGTATCAGCACCGGATAATGTTAATGAGTGTTATGCTACATTGGACAATAACAATTCATTTGACAGCACATGGGAATCACCAAAATGGAAGCGAATGAAATTACATAAAGGCAAGATAACTGGATCAAAATGTTCAATTGACCTTTCCCAAGAATTGTCAGCCTCTCCTCCAGATGTGTTAAATTATATGGTCAGATATAAGTATCTAGATGGTCATATACGAGAGACAGAAAATTGGCAATCAATATTATGGCCAACAAATGAACAAACAGACACACAACAACAACAACAACAACCACAACAACAAGACAACAAGACAACCATTAAACAACAAGACAACAAGACAACCATACAACAACAAGACAACAACACAACCATACAAGAAGACAACAACCAAGCAAACAACAAAACAACTAATCAAGTAGCAAACAATAAAACAACGCAAAATACTGATATCAACATTATTATTTTAATTATTAGCGACATATTACTGTTAATTGCATTTATTGTTTTTTTTTATATATTTAAAACTTTATAAAAAATAAATATAACATTTTATTTTACAACACATTAACGTGTACATAATTTTTAACATATTCCATAAGCAAATCATAATAATAATTTATTATTTCGTGCATTATTTCTGTCGTTTCAAAGTAATAGTTGCACGATGTCTTATCCGGTTCTAATGATTGTTGTGGTTGAAGAGCAGGAAGTAGAATACTTGAAATTGGGTCTGCAGCTTGACTAACGTTTGCATGATTAGAAACATAATCCAAACAATTGTTGAAATATTGGTAGAACTTTAATTGATCCAATCGTTTCAATCGAAATGATATCAGAATGTTTAATTTAAATAATGTCTTCGTTTCTCTTCTATCGAACACGATTTGCTGACCATATTTTTCCAAAATTACAACCTTCTTGATTATTGCATTCTTCTTTGCCTTTGTAAATACAATATCAAAATCAGTACAAATGTTAATTTTTCTTATCTCCGCTAGAGTTTTAGTTGAGTCTGCGGTTTCTAACACGCACGTGCATGTACAAACGCTATTACATGGCAGTTTTAACTTGTTTGAAGTTTGTTTGGTTTTGAAAAAACATTCAATTTCTTGCTGATGGTCCAATAATAATTTCCACTCTGTAGCTTGAAGAATTAATTGTTGTGGTGTATTTGTTTTAATTGTATCTCGAATTATAACGCCGTGGTAGAATCCAATTACTGCTATAAAACCAACTTCAAGAAGCAAATCATTGTTAATATTAAAAACACCACCTCCGACCACTGATTTTGCATGTTTATTTAACGACTCACTCATTTTTTATATATTTTATTTATTTTTTATTGCTCAAGATATAAGATACGTATGGATATAAGAACAATCAATCACTAAATAAAATAAAATAAAATTTATTATTTTGTATCCCAACTCCCTCTTCAGATTTTTAATAAAAGTCTCAGGAGTGACGTCAGCAAAATTTGAATATCGAAATTTTTCGGTTATTGTTGGAAGTGTTCGGTAACAGCTGAGAACGAGAGAGGTGGACTCGGTTAATTTGATTATCGAAATTTTTCGGTTATTGTCGGAAGTGTAGAGTCAGCAAGCACTCGTCACGGCGACCTGAGTACCTCGTCACGGCATCCTCAAAACCTATGTACCTGAGTATGCAGCACTTCTTCGCTCCGGCATCCTTAAATCCATGTCTTTCCATTCTCTTATCGTTCATCCCTATAATCCTATGTGTTGTAATTCTTATCAGTACTACTACTTGACGTATGTAGTTCGTTGTCGTCGTCGTCGTCGTCGTCGACATGGCGGTCGCTCGCTTCTTGGGTGTTGTCACTACACCGTTTTTGCTTTGCTTTCTTTAAAATTCAAATCTCCGATGAACGCCGAGAAATACCGAAGGCTCAAGTTTCAAAATTCAAATCTCCGATGAACGCCGACAAATACCGAAGGCTCAAGTTTCAAAATTCAAATCTCCGATAAACGCCGACAAATACCGAAGGCTCCAGTTTCAAAATTCAAATCTCCGATGAACACCGACAAATACCGAAGGCTCCAGTTTCAAAATTCAAATCTCCGATGAACGCCGACAAATACCGAAGGCCTGTGGCGGTCTCGCCGCCTCAGTCACGCCGCCACCGGCCACCAGCAGAAGCAAGCGGACTGAAGGCGAGCCAACGCAGCGACAAGATCCGAAGAACGACAATAAAATACTGACACATACTGACGACAAGTTAGCTACCATAAGCGAATAAACAATCTGATTTTACTTATAGACTACCAGGAGTGAATATATATTGTAGTTTAGAACCCTCGCAACTACATATTGGTGACCCCGACGTGATTCCTGCAAAATAAGTAAAAAGCCTCGCCTCGCTACCGACGCCGCGGCGATAACCAAGAAAGTAAATTGGCGGAAAAGACATCACTAAAAATTACACATGCTGAGGACCCTAAAAAAGAACAACAACACACCATGTCAACGAACACCACTCAGGATCCTCTGAACAACAATCTGCTTGGCGATTTCGGCGCCGAGTCATCGGACAGACCACCGGGTGTCGAACAAACACCACAGCAAAATAACAACGCCCACTCGAGCGGGCCACCAGTCCTTCAGCTGCCTGCACATCTGAATACAAATCCACAAGTCTTCGCAGTCAACCTCAACCTGCCGCAGTGCCGCGGATTCACCGGAGATGTGGTTCGCCATCGCTGAAGCTGACTTCACAGCCAACCGCATTACCAGTGACAACCAAAAGTACAGCCAGACCCTAAAGGCTCTTCCACTCAGCATCTCCAAGCAACTCTGGGATGTAATCAGCAACCCGCCAACTCAAGATAAGTACCCAACCCTAAAAACGGCAATATTAAGCCGATTCTCGGATTCCAGACAAACACAACTGCACAAACTCCTTAGAGACATGACACTCGGCGACAAACGACCCTCGCAACTCCTGCGGGAGATGCGCGAGCTAGCAAAAGGCTCCATGGAAGATGAGGCGCTGCATCAACTCTGGAAAGAGCGTCTCCCTGCCTGGGTACGTCCATACCTCCTGGTCTCAACCAACCTAAACGATCTCAACAGCCTGGCGGAAATAGCGGACCGCCTCGTGCTCAACATGGGCAGCAGCTCGGTCTACGCAGTACAACAGAGACCATACAAACAGCGGGATCTTTCAAAACTCGACCAGCAAATCCTGAACTCAAGATGATCCTGAAAAAAGCTGCCAGCAAGAGATCAATAACCTACAGCTAAGCCAACAACAACCACAAACTCACCGAGGTACAACATCAGCAGCAGCAAATATCAACTGGCAATCAACAACCTGACACAACGCAGCTCAAGGTCCGACTCCGGCTACAGAGGTCATCAACCAGGGGAAGATCAGTAACACCAACCGCAACGGTTACCGCTACTACCACAGCCGATGGGGAAATGACGAAGCATTTTAAGATCGTTGAAATCGTTTAAAATAAATAATATTAATAAAACGAATAATAAAAATTCGTCATTTTGTGCTGTTTTACGCGATTCAGCGATTCAAAGCTCAACGTGCTGTTTGCTAAAATAAAAGCATTTAAAGCATTATAGATCGTTGAAATCACGTTCCGTCGACCTGCCAATGTAAAAACGAATAAATAAAAAATTCGTCGATTTTTATGCTGTTTACGCGTTAAACGCAGATTAAAAACTCGTGATGCTGTTTTTGCTAAAATATCACATTCAAGCATTTTTGAATCGTTGAGGTGATTTCAAATAGACGCAATATTAATAAAAAACGAATAATAAAATTTCGTCGTTTTATGCTGTTTACGCGATTTAAAACGCAGATTAAAACTCAAAACGATGCTGTTTGCTAAAATACTTTAACATTTCAAGCATTTTAGATCGTTTGAAATCGTTAAATAAAACAATATTAATAAAAACGAATATTAAAATTGTCGTTTTATTGCTGTTTTGCGTTAAAACGCGATTAAAGCTCAAAACGTAACATTTTGCTAAAATAAGCGATTTTCAGCATGTAGATCGTTGAAATCGTTCAAATAGACGCAATAAACGAATAATAAAAATTTCGTCGTTTTATGCTGTTTTACGCGTTAAAACGCAGATTAAAGCTCAAAACGTGCTGTTTTGCTAAAATAAGCATTTTCAAGCATTTTAGATCGTTGAGGAAATCGTTCAAATAGAAGCAATATTAATAAAAACGAATAATAAAATTTCGTCGTTTTTATGTGCTGTTTCGCAAAACGCAGATTGAAGCTCAAAACGTGCTGTTTTGCTAAAATAAGCATTTTCAAGCATTTTAGATCGTTGAAATCGTTCAAATAGACGCAATAAAAATAAAAAACGAATAATAAAAATTTCGTCGTTTTTATGCTGTTTTACGCGTTAAAACGCAGAATAAAGCTCAAAACGTGCTGTTTTGCTAAAATAAACATTTTCAAGCATTTTAGATCGTTGAAATCGTTCAAATAGACGCAATATTAATAAAAAACGAATAATAAAAATTTCGTCGTTTTTATGCTGTTTTACGCGTTAAAACGCAGATTAAAGCTCAAAACGTGCTGTTTTGCTAAAATAAGCATTTTCAAGCATTTTAGATCGTTGAAATCGTTCAAATAGACGCAGATATTAATAAAAACAGAATAATAAAAATTTGTGGTTTTATGCTGTTTTACAGCGTTAAAACGCAGATTAAAGCTCAAAACGTGCTGTTTTGCTAAAATAAGCATTTTCAAGCATTTTAGATCGTTGAAATCGTTCGTGAGCAATATTAATAAAAACGAATAATAAAAATTCGTCATTTTTATGCTGTTTTACGCGTTAAAACGCAGATTAAAGCTCAAAACGTGCTGTTTTGCTAAAATAAGCATTTTCCAGCATTTTAGATCGTTGAAATCGTTCAAATAGACGCAATATTAATAAAACGAATAATAAAGAATTTCGGGCATTTTTATGCGCACGCGTTAAAACGCTGATTAAAGCTCAAAACGTGCTGTTTTGCTAAAATAAGCATTTTCAAGCATTTTAGATCGTTGAAATCGTTCAAATAGACGCAATATTAATAAAAAACGAATAATAAAAAATTCGTCGTTTTTATGCTGTTTTACGCGTTAAAACGCAGATTAAAGCTCAAATCGTGCTGTTTTGCTAAAATAAGCATTTTCAAGCATTTTAGATCGTTGAAATCGTTTAAATAGAAGCAATATTAATAAAAAACGAATAATAAAAAATTCGTCATTTTTATGCTGTTTTATGCGTTAAAACGCAGATTAAAGCTCAAAACGTGCTGTTTTGCTAAAATAAGCATTTTCAAGCATTTTAGATCGTTGAAATCGTTCAAATAGACGCAATATTAATAAAAAACAAATAATAAAAATTTCGTCGTTTTTATGCTGTTTTACGCGTTAAAACGCAGATTAAAGCTCAAAACGTGCTGTTTTGCTAAAATAAGCATTTTCAAGCATTTTAGATCGTTGAAATCGTTCAAATAGACGCAATATTAATAAAACGAATAATAAAAATTCGTCGTTTTATGCTGTTTTACGCGTTAAAACGCAGAATAAAGCTCAAAACGTGCTGTTTTGCTAAAATAAGCATTTTCAAGCATTTTAGATCGTTGAAATCGTTCAAATAGACGCAATATTAATAAAAAACGAATAATAAAAATTTCGTCGTTTTTATGCTGTTTTACGCGTTAAAACGCAGATTAAAGCTCAAAACGTGCTGTTTTGCTAAAATAAACATTTTCAAGCATTTTAGATCGTTGAAATCGTTCAAATAGACGCAATATTAATAAAACGAATAATAAAAATTTCGTCGTTTTTATGCTGTGTTACGCGTTAAAACGCAGATTAAAGCTCAAAACGTGCTGTTTTGCTAAAATAAGCATTTTCAAGCATTTTAGATCATTGAAATCGTTCAAATAGAAGCAATAATAATAAAAACGAATAATAAAAATTTCGTCGTTTTATGCTGTTTTACGCGTTAAAACGCAGATTAAAGCTCAAAACGTGCTGTTTTGCTAAAATAAGCATTTTCAAGCATTTTAGATCGTTGAAATCGTTCAAATAGACACAATAAAATAAAAACGAATAATAAAAATTTCGTCGTTTTTATGCTGTTTTACGCGTTAAAACGCAGAATAAAGCTCAAAACGTGCTGTTTTGCTAAAATAAGCATTTTCAAGCATTTTAGATCGTTGAAATCGTTCAAATAGACGCAATAATAATAAACGAATAATAAAAATTTCGTCGTTTTTATACTGTTTTACGCGTTAAAACGCAGATTAAAGCTCAAAACGTGCTGTTTTGCTAAAATAAGCATTTTCAAGCATTTTAGATCGTTGAAATCGTTCAAATAGAAGCAATATTAATAAAAAACGAATAATAAAAATTCGTCGTTTTTATGCTGTTTTACGCGTTAAAACGCAGATAAAGCTCAAAACGTGCTGTTTTGCTAAAATAAGCATTTTCAAGCATTTTAGATCGTTGAAATCGTTCAAATAGAAGCAATATTAATAAAAACGAATAATAAAATTTCGTCGTTTTTATGCTGTTTTACGCGTTAAAACGCAGATTAAAGCTCAAAACGTGCTGTTTTGCTAAAATAAGCATTTTCAAGCATTTTAGATCGTCGAAATCGTTCAAATAGACACAGTAATAAAACGAATAATAAAAATTCGTCGTTTTTATGCTGTTTTACGCGTTAAAACGCAGATTAAAGCTCAAAACGTGCTGTTTTGCTAAAATAAGCATTTTCAAGCTTTTTAGATCGTTGAAATCGTTCAAATAGAAGCAATATTGATAAAAAACGAATAATAAAAATTTAAAATGCGTTTTTATGCTGTTTTACGCGTTAAAACGCAGATTAAAACTCAAAACGTGCTGTTTTGCTACAAAATAAAGCTTATTTTCAAGCATTTTAGATCATTTGGGGAAATCGATTCAAAATAGAAGCAATATTAATAAAACGAATAATAAAAATTTCGTCGTTTTTATGCTGTTTTACGCGTTAAAACGCAGATTAAAGCTCAAAACGTGCTGTTTTGCTAAAATAAGCATTTTCAAGCATTTTAGATCGTTGAAATCGTTCAAATAGAAGCAATATTAATAAAAAACGAATAATAAAAATTTCGTCGTTTTTATGCTGTTTTTACGCGTTAAACGCAGATTAAGCTCAAATCGTGCTGTTTTGCTAAAATAAAAGCACCGAAGCATTTAGATCGGTGAAATCGTTTAAATACGAAGCAATAGTAATAAAACGAATAATAAAAATTCGTCATTTATGCTGTTTTACGCGTTAAAACGCAGATTAAAGCTCAAAACGTGCTGTTTTGCTAAAATAAGCATTTTCAAGCATTTTAGATCGTTGAAATCGTTTAAATAGACGCAATATTAATAAAAAACAAATAATAAAAATTTCGTCGTTTTTATGCTGTTTTACGCGTTAAAACGCAGATTAAAGCTCAAAACGTGCTGTTTTGCTAAAATAAGCATTTTCAAGCATTTTAGATCGTTGAAATCGTTCAAATAGACGCAATATTAATAAAAAACGAATAATAAAAAATTCGTCGTTTTTATGCTGTTTTACGCGTTAAAACGCAGATTAAAGCTCAAAACGTGCTGTTTTGCTAAAATAAGCATTTTCAAGCATTTTAGATCGTTGAAATCGTTCAAATAGACGCAATATTAATAAAAAACGAATAATAAAAATTTCGTCGTTTTTATGCTGTTTTACGCGACGCGTTAAAAACTCAAAACGATATGTTTGCTAAAATAAGCATTTTCAAGCATTTTAGATCGTTGAAATCGTTCAAATAGACGCAATATTAATAAAAAACGAATAATAAAAATTTCGTCGTTTTTATGCTGTTTTACGCGTTAAAACGCAGATTAAAGCTCAAAACGTGCTGTTTTGCTAAAATAAGCATTTTCAAGCATTTTAGATCGTTGAAATCGTTCAAATAGAAGCAATATTAATAAAAAACGAATAATAAAATTTCGTCGTTTTTATGCTGTTTTACGCGTTAAAACGCAGATTAAAGCTCAAAACGTGCTGTTTTGCTAAAATAAGCATTTTCAAGCATTTTAGATCGTTGAAATCGTTCAAATAGACGCAATAAAAATAAAAAACGAATAATAAAAATTTCGTCGTTTTTATGCTGTTTTACGCGTTAAAACGCAGAATAAAGCTCAAAACGTGCTGTTTTGCTAAAATAAGCATTTTCAAGCATTTTAGATCGTTGAAATCGTTCAAATAGACGCAATATTAATAAAAAACGAATAATAAAAATTTCGTCGTTTTTGCTAAAATAAGCATTTTCAAACATTTTAGATCGTTGAAATCGTTCAAATGAGAAACAATATTAATAAAAACGAATAATAAAAAATTCACGTCGTTTTATGCGCAATTTTACGCGTTAAAGAAGGAAACGCAGATAAAAGCTCAAAACATTATGTTTTTTTGCTAAAATAAGCATTTTCAAGCATTTTAGATCGTTGAAATCGTTCAAATAGAAGCAATATTAATAAAAAAACGAATAATAAAAATTTCGTCGTTTTTATGCTGTTTTACGCGTTAAAACGCAGATTAAAGCTCAAAACGTGCTGTTTTGCTAAAATAAGCATTTTCAAGCATTTTAGATCGTTGAAATCGTTCAAATAGACGCAATATTAATAAAAAACGAATAATAAAATTCGTCGTTTTATGCTGTTTTACGCGTTAAAACGCAGATTAAAGCTCAAAACGTGCTGTTTTGCTAAAATAAGCATTTTCAAGCTTTTTAGATCGTTGAAATCGTTCAAATAGAAGCAATATTGATAAAAAACGAATAATAAAAATTTCGTCGTTTTTATGCTGTTTTACGCGTTAAAACGCAGATTAAAGCTCAAAACGTGCTGTTTTGCTAAAATAAGCATTTTCAAGCATTTTAGATCGTTGAAATCGTTCAGAATAGAAGCAATATTATAAAACGAATAATAAAAATTTCGTCGTTTTTATGCTGTTTTACGCGGTAAAACGCAGATTAAAGCTCAAAACGTGCTGTTTTGCTAAAATAAGCATTTTCAAACATTTTAGATCGTTGAAATCGTTCAAATAGAAGCAATATTAATAAAAAACGAATAATAAAAATTTCGTCGTTTTTATGCTGTTTTACGCGTTAAAACGCAGATTAAAGCTCAAAACGTGCTGTTTTGCTAAAATAAGCATTTTCAAGCATTTTAGATCGTTGAAATCGTTCAAATAGAACGCAATATTAATAAAAACGAATAATAAAAAATGTCGTTTTTATGCTGTTTTACGCGTTAAAACGCAGATTAAAGCTCAAAACGTGCTGTTTTGCTAAAATAAGCATTTTCAAGCATTTTAGATCGTTGAAATCGTTCAAATAGACGCAATATTAATAAAAAACGAATAATAAAAATTTCGTCGTTTTATGCTGTTTTACGCGTTAAAACGCAGATTAAAGCTCAAAACGTGCTGTTTTGCTAAAATAAGCATTTTCAAGCATTTTAGATCGTTGAAATCGTTCAAATAGAAGCAATATTAATAAAAAACGAATAATAAAAATTTCGTCGTTTTTATGCTGTTTTACGCGTTAAAACGCAGATTAAAGCTCAAAACGTGCTGTTTTGCTAAAATAAGCATTTTCAAGCATTTTAGATCGTTGAAATCGTTCAAATAGAAGCAATATTAATAAAAAACGAATAATAAAAATTTCGTCGTTTTTATGCTGTTTTACGCGTTAAAACGCAGATTAAAGCTCAAAACGTGCTGTTTTGCTAAAATAAGCATTTTCAAGCATTTTAGATCGTTGAAATCGTTCAAATAGAAGCAATATTAATAAAAACGAATCCATTCTTTGTACATGGCCATTCCAAATTAACTGTTGGGTTCTTATTGCATCGCTTATTGTGTGCGTGGCTTTCATTATAGCGCGGATTTCTTCGTTTCTTATATGCTCAAGGCGTGATCTTTTTGCCGAACGTCGGAGCACATCAATTTCTAGGGTGTTCAATTTCGTTTTATCAGATTCATTGATTGTCCATATTTCAGCACCGTACGTAAGTACTGTCTGCACCAGGCTGTTATAGATTCTTAGTTTTCTTCCTTTTGACACATGTGTTAACCACCAAATCCCATTTAGCATTCCTACGATTTTCTTAGCCTGGTTGATTCTATGTCTTATGTTCCTGGTTTCTTTCCCATCCATTGTTATGAGATGGCCTAAGTATGTGTTCCCTTCACATCCTTTTATTACCATGGAGTTTTCTAAGATCAGGTCCTTCAGTTCTCCGCCCACACACATGTACTTCGTCTTACACACATTTAGTTCAAGCCCCCAGCGTTTGTACTCTTCAATGAGTTTTCTTGTCATATATTCTACATCCTCTTTACTATGTGCGACTATGACTTGGTCATCGGCGAACTGTAAAGTGTACAGTGTTCTATCCTCCAGTGGGAATCCCATGGTGTTGCACTTCTTTTTTCATGTGCTGAGGGCTTTTTCTATGAACAGCTTGAAGAGTGTTGGTGATAAACAGACAGTCCTGCCGCAGGCCCTTTGACAGTTTGATGGTATCGGATAATTGGTTCCTTAATTTTATCCGTGAATTGCTGCCATTGTATAGATCTTTTATTGTATTTACTATATTGCGATTTAATGAAGACTCTTCTAAAGTTGCAAATATCTTGGTTATCCCACAACTGTCCACCCGTACTGTCGTACACTTTGTGTAAGTCCATGAATACTAGGTGCACTTGGCGATTATTCGCAAGTTAGACAAAGTAGATCCGAAAACAGATTCCGGTGTATATTTATTATCATGTGGTGATTGCCCTAAAGTATACGTTGGTCAAACAGGAAGGTCTTTTAATGTCCGGATTAAAGAACACGCGCATAGTTTCAAAATTTAGTCAAATCAGTCTACATATGCCGAACATTTATTAAAACATAATCATAATTTCAATCCAAATTTTAAAATTTTACATAGATGCAATAAAAGCCTAAAATTAAACCTATTAGAATCTTTAGAAATAAACACTTATCACAAAAAGGGATTATTGTTAAACGATCAGGTAGAAGTTAACAAATCCCCATTGCTTAATATACACCTTTTAAAGTAGTTCCCCCACCACTTTTCCATAAAACTTTTTCTCTATAAATAGTCAAATTTTGCACCTATAATTTTAATATTCATCTGCCTGATGATGCCACAGTGTGGCGAAACATGTCGCAGAGTAGTAAAAGTTTCAGTGAAACCAGAAAGGTTTATCCTTTCTATCGACGATCTTACTTTTCTTTTTTGTTGTGTATATGCTAGTTGGTCTGCTGGATTTCTTGTGCTAAGCGCAGTGTTGTATAGCTGTTTTTTCAGCGCTACTTCCTTTTCTATTCCCTCATCCCAATTCTGGTATTCATTTTGTTTTCTTCCGACTTTTCCTAAGGCTTCTGATGCTGCTTGATGGATACTGTTGCATATGTGTGGTAAATATTTTTAGCCGTGTCTTCAATTTCACTGTTCAGCTATTGTTTCAACCTCTCTTTGTATAAATGACTTGTGCTAGGTTCATTTATACTGTCGATGTTATACTTGATTCCTTCTGCCTTGCATTCTGGGCTTTTCCTTAGTGCCTTGGTTGGGTGTGTAGAGGGCCGAAAGTACATGGATGCTCGCAGTAGATAGTGGTCTGTACCGCATTCCGCTCCTCTTTGGACTCTGCAGTCCAGCGCCTTAATGTTGGATTTTTGTCTTATGATTATGTAATCAATTATCGATCTAAGATTCTTGCTTTGTTGTACCCATGTGTACTTATGGATGTCTTTATGTGCAAAATATCCATTTATAATCTTCAGTTGTTTTTTATGCTGTTTTACGCGTTAAAACGCAGATTAAAGCTCAAAACGTGCTGTTTTGCTAAAATAAGCATTTTCAAGCATTTTAGATCGTTGAAATCGTTCAAATAGACGCAATATTAATAAAAAACGAATAATAAAAATTTCGTCGTTTTTATGCTGTTTTACGCGTTAAAACGCAGATTAAAGCTCAAAACGTGCTGTTTTGCTAAAATAAGCATTTTCAAGCATTTTAGATCGTTGAAATCGTTCAAATAGACGCAATATTAATAAAAAACGAATAATAAAAATTCGTCGTTTTATGCTGTTTTACGCGTTAAAACGCAGATTAAAGCTCAAAACGTGCTGTTTTGCTAAAATAAGCATTTTCAAGCATTTTAGATCGTTGAAATCGTTCAAATAGAAGCAATATTAATAAAAAACGAATAATAAAAATTTCGTCGTTTTTTGCTGTTTTACGCGTTAAAACGCAGATTAAAGCTCAAAACGTGCTGTTTTGCTAAAATAAGCATTTTCAAGCATTTTAGATCGTTGAAATCGTTCAAATAGACGCAATATTAATAAAAAACGAATAATAAAAATTTCGTCGTTTTTATGCTGTTTTACGCGTTAAAACGCAGATTAAAGCTCAAAACGTGCTGTTTTGCTAAAATAAGCATTTTCAAGCATTTTAGATCGTTGAAATCGTTCAAATAGACGCAATATTAATAAAAAACGAATAATAAAAATTTCGTCGTTTTATGCTGTTTTACGCGTTAAAACGCAGATTAAAGCTCAAAACGTGCTGTTTTGCTAAAATAAGCATTTTCAAGCATTTTAGATCGTTGAAATCGTTCAAATAGACGCAATATTAATAAAAAACGAATAATAAAAATTTCGTCGTTTTTATGCTGTTTTACGCGTTAAAACGCAGATTAAAGCTCAAAACGTGCTGTTTTGCTAAAATAAGCATTTTCAAGCATTTTAGATCGTTGAAATCGTTCAAAGACGCAATATTAATAAAAACGAATAATAAATTTCGTCGTTTTTATGCTGTTTTACGCGTTAAAACGCAGATTAAAGCTCAAAACGTGCTGTTTTGCTAAAATAAGCATTTTCAAGCATTTTAGATCGTTGAAATCGTTCAAATAGACGCAATATTAATAAAAAACGAATAATAAAATTTCGTCGTTTTATGCTGTTTTACGCGTTAAAACGCAGATTAAAGCTCAAAACGTGCTGTTTTGCTAAAATAAGCATTTTCAAGCATTTTAGATCGTTGAAATCGTTCAAATAGACGCAATATTAATAAAAAACGAATAATAAAAATTTCGTCGTTTTTATGCTGTTTTACGCGTTAAAACGCAGATTAAAGCTCAAAACGTGCTGTTTTGCTAAAATAAGCATTTTCAAGCATTTTAGATCGTTGAAATCGTTCAAATAGACGCAATATTAATAAAAAACGAATAATAAAAATTTCGTCGTTTTATGCTGTTTTACGCGTTAAAACGCAGATTAAAGCTCAAAACGTGCTGTTTTGCTAAAATAAGCATTTTCAAGCATTTTAGATCGTTGAAATCGTTCAAATAGACGCAATATTAATAAAAAACGAATAATAAAAATTTCGTCGTTTTATGCTGTTTTACGCGTTAAAACGCAGATTAAAGCTCAAAACGTGCTGTTTTGCTAAAATAAGCATTTTCAAGCATTTTAGATCGTTGAAATCGTTCAAATAGACGCAATATTAATAAAAAACGAATAATAAAAATTCGTCGTTTTTATGCTGTTTTACGCGTTAAAACGCAGATTAAAGCTCAAAACGTGCTGTTTTGCTAAAATAAGCATTTTCAAGCATTTTAGATCGTTGAAATCGTTCAAATAGACGCAATATTAATAAAAAACGAATAATAAAAATTCGTCTTTTTTATGCTGTTTTACGCGTTAAAACGCAGATTAAAGCTCAAAACGTGCTGTTTTGCTAAAATAAGCATTTTCAAGCATTTTAGATCGTTGAAATCGTTCAAATAGAAGCAATATGAATAAAACGAATAATAAAAGAAATTTCGTCGTTTTTGTGCTGTTTTACGCGTTAAAACGCAGATTAAAGCTCAAAACGTGCTGTTTTGCTAAAATAAGCATTTTCAAGCATTTTAGATCGTTGAAATCGTTTTAAAATAGAGGAAGCAATATTAATAAAAACAGATAATAAAAAAATTTGTCATTTTATGCTTTGTTTTACGCGTTAAAACGCAGATTAAAGCTCAAAACGTGCTGTTTTGCTAAAATAAGCATTTTCAAGCATTTTAGATCGTTGAAATCGTTCAAATGGACGCAATATTAATAAAAACGAATAATAAAAGAAATTTCGTCACGTTTTTTTATACTGTTTTACGCGTTAAAACGCAGATTAAAGCTCAAAACGTGCTGTTTTGCTAAAATAAGCATTTTCAAGCATTTTAGATCGTTGAAATCGTTGAAATAGAAGCAATATTAATAAAAAACAAATAATAAAATTAAATTCTCGTTTTTATGCTGTTTTACGCGTTAAAACGCAGATTAAAGCTCAAAACGTGCTGTTTTGCTAAAATAAGCATTTTCAAGCATTTTAGATCGTTGAAATCGTTCAAAATAAAGGGCGCAATATTAATAAAAACGTAAAGTTACGTATTGCTTATACCGTAATTCTTCATCCAAAATTCCCAAATTTCCCACGTCTTTTATTACCTTGAAAACCTAATCCCCTGAGTCGGACGGTTTTGGCACGGCTCGATTCCCAGAATCCAAAGGTCAGCTTTCCTCTCTTCAATGTCATACACTTTCTACCAATCAAATCTATCATTTCTTCCTACTTGAATTTTCTATCACCACCCATCAACCTGAAGAGTT
This sequence comes from Dalotia coriaria, assembly GCF_025399875.1. Taxonomy (NCBI): domain Eukaryota; kingdom Metazoa; phylum Arthropoda; class Insecta; order Coleoptera; family Staphylinidae; genus Dalotia; species Dalotia coriaria. The sequence goes on along the minus strand of NW_027045443.1, from coordinate 7,231,346 downwards.
GCTGGTGAGTGACAAGGGTTTAGGAAAAGACAGTTCTTCACTACACTTCTTACTTTACACTTCTTCATACTTCTAACTATTCTTCACATTACTTCAAACTCTACAGTTCTTCACTACACTTCTTACTTTTCACTTCTCTTCAGACTTCCTAACTATTCTTCTTCAAGACTTCTTATCAAATATAGTTCGTGATAAATAAAACTAAGTGTCGTTGCATAAAATAAATACCGTCAAATATCTAAATCATCATAAATAATTTGCACTTACACTCACCGATCCCACAAATCTATACACAAACATACCTACAACAGAGACAATTAACTTAATACAAAAAATGATAGAATCAAAACACAGACACAACACACATAAAATACTATACAAAACACATTAACACAAATATTAAAACAAAAACTTTTGCACATTTAACAACAACACATACAATTACAAACACGGGGGTAGCCATGGATCCCCCATCTCAGGTTTTATTAGTGAACTTTTACAAGAAATAGAAGAAACAATAGTCAAATAACATTAAACAAAAAATACAAACTTTTCTAATGGTACAGATACATAGATGACATTATATTCCATATACATGAACCACACAACATTACAGACATTCAAGACATAAACTACAACACACATAAATAACCTAACTTACCACAGATACAGAACAAAAATAACAGCATTAACTTTTTAGACATAAACATAACAAAAACAAAACAGATTTCTATTTTAACATCTACAGAAAACCCACAGACACAAAACAACATAATTCACGCCACATCACATCATCCACACAAAAATGCCTTCTTTAGATTCAATAGTTTCAACAGATTAATAAACACATCACTAGAGAAATTAAATACAACATTGAATACAATAAAATAATTAAAATAGCAATAGAAAACGGATACACACAAAACGCACGTAAACAAAATATACACAAATCATAAAACAAAATCACAACAAATCCACAAATAAAAACACAACCATAGACAACACAAACACACCCACCAAATTCCAAACATTCCAATTACATAAACAAAGATACATATAACATCACAAAAATATTCAAAACCATAGAATTGCATACAAAACAAATTAAAACTATTCAACAAACTACAGACGCACACAACACTAAACAAACAAATACAAAAACAGCGGTATCTATAAAATTACCTGTAACATGCAATAGAATATATATAGGAAAAACTAACATGCAACTCAGATACCAAGAACACACAAACGCAATCAAAAATACTCACATACCTACTCACACTATGCAAAACACAATCACCAACACAACACAGCACTAACATACACTAACAATATTAAAATCATCCACAGATAAATACTTAAATATTACAGACCACATACAGATATACAAACACAATATCAAACACCAATTGCTAAACGAACAGACACACTCAATACACGACAATTTTTAAAACCACTCAACAAACTACACATTCCCACACAACACGATACCGCATTCACAATAAACACTGACACACAAACACCCCTAACATACCTACAAATTCAGTTTATGAAGATGCCCTCTGGGCGAAACATGTTAACTCAAAATATAAAAAATTGTAAATCCAATAATCACGAAAAGTTATAAATAAATATTTCAAATATACACTGATTACGTATTCGCAAAAGAATGTAATAAATATGTAATTTAATTAATCCCAAAGACATTGTCTCGGTATCATTGGTTCATGTGTACTAATCTAAACTTGATGTTGTCTCTTAATACTATTGATTTATTTTATTGCGAATTTGAATATATTTTTATTTTGCGCACGGATCTCTGAATACTTTTGCACAACATCAAGGGTCTGGAGGCAATTATCTATTTATTCTCTTATAATCACTTACCGATACAACCAGTGAGTTGCCTTTGTCAGCTTTGCAAAAAACGAGGTTGAAGTTCTCGCTGGCAATGTTCTGGATAGATGTGTGGTGTTAGTTGTTATAAGTACAAATACATTAAGTTCGATATCACGACTTACGTTTATTAAACGATGTGGAGACTACCAGGTCTGGTCAAGAAGTGCTCAGTATGAAGTAAAGAAGTTAAGTTTTCCTACACCCTTGTTCTCATCAGCAACCCTCTAGGTTATTAGGTGGTGACAAGAAAATTTGGAAGTAGGAAGAAATTGAAAGTTTTAATTGATTGAAAATAAAGGAAGTGTGTGATACATTAAAGAGAGGGAAAAAGTGACCATCGGATTTTGGGAATCTGAGCTGACCATCTGTTACTCTTCGCACGCTAGATACAGCGTGCCAAACCGACTCAGGGATTAGGTTTTTTAAGGGTGGTTTATGATAGCAAGAAAGTAGGAAAATAGAAAACTGTAACCAATAGAAAGGTAATAAAAAATAAGATATTAAGAATTTTGGGAAAATGGCATGCAATGCAGATGAAGAATTAGATAGCACAGATGGTGATGGTAGTCCCCACAGTACCCTACCGGAGAAAAAGTTATATGAGAAAAAAATTACGCAGTCAAGTTATGTGCACATAAAAAATTGAACAATAAATTCTTACAAAATCAACAAAGCAAAGAAAAGAAAAATGTTTAACGCATTGCATAAAACAAAAAATCTAAACAATTTACATATATTTAAAAAACTCATTACTTGAAACCTGCTTGAATCTGTTTGGTTCACTAGTAATCCTATTGGATCGCCTAACGCACTCTTCATTTAAACGTAAACTAAATCGCACCTTCTTTGCAGGAACGATAGCATTTGCACTTCTGCCTTTGTGTCAACCACTGGAGACTTACACCTGAACTTTCTTTTCGGCGGTGCGGATTACCGCGCTTATCGTTGCCTCCTTGTGACAATTCACACCCGGCGGCGGCGTTTGAGCTGAAGGTTCGCGGGCTGCCATACCAGATGGCTACCGCCGTCGTCACCTTCTTCCATTTCCTCCTCTGGTGGTGGCATTTCTGGCTGCACCCACACAAATACCGGCTTCACGCGGTCAATCGAAACAGCAACCTCTTTACCGTTAATGCGCACAAAGATTTTCACCGCGTCTTATAACCGGAAATGGTCCATCATATGGTGGTTGTAGGCCAATCCTGACCGCATCACGACGTACAAACACCTGCTCGCAATCCGTGAGTCTTGGGCAGGAATATCCTCTTTTCCCATGTCGGGATGGCTCGATGGCAACAGAACGCGGAATTGTTCCTCAGATTCTAATGAATTCGTTTCCGAAGTCCGGCGAATGTCACTGCTGCCCATAAACTCGCCAGGCAGGCGTAAGGTTTGTCCGAAAACCATCTCCGCTGGTGTGGCTTGTATATCCTCCAAGCATTACGCAGTCCAAGCAGAATAATTGAAGGGTTTTCAACGTACGCTGGTTTACGATGGCACATCAGAGCTGCCTTCAATTGGCGGTGCATCCGCTCAATCATGCCATTAGCCTGTGGATGGCTGGCGGTTCTCCGTAGATGCGCGTTGAACCTATCATAGCATTCAAATCCTAAACAGGAATGACTCGAATTGTCGACCTTGGATCTGTTGTAATTCTCCCGGTACTCCGTGGCGGCAGATCCATTACTCCAGCAACGCTCGATTGATATATTGACGACTAGTGTAAGGCAATATCTATGTCCTTCGGATGGAGGCAAAACAATCAAGTCGATATGGCAGCGGTCAAATCTTCCTAGGGCGTCTGAAACTTGCCAATGGGAGCAGATACATGTCGAGAAATTTGCTTGCTGGCACTCGAGGCAAGCCTTTGCCCACTCCCGACAGTCGCTCTTCACTCCTGGCCACACAAATCTCTCCGCCACTGCACGAGCTGTCGGTTTGGGTCCAATACTCGTATATGCAATATTATGAACTGTGAAGCCAACGTGCGCTCTGAAGCATGGCGCCGGGTTCAAAAGCTTAGAGCAGAAGGACTGATGTATGGGATTTTACGCTGGTTGTGGGCAGCGGAGAGTCTTAGAGGTGCTCGAGAAGGGGAGGCGATCTTTCATACGATGCTTGCTCGGTAACTACTAACTTTATTCTTCCAAAATATCTAAGTGCAAAACTATGCGTACATATTTGACCAAGGGCAGGACCCTTCGTGATTTGTAATCTTTAAGATAGCTTAATTACTATGCGTTAAGGAATGACACACTTAGATGCCGATCGCTGTTACAATCTTATTTTGTATAATATGTTCCAGCGATATATATAATTGTTAGCACAAAGTCTCAGTGTGTGACATGATGGACCCTTGTCATCTGCGAATGTGTTTACAATCTACTGTATTTCTAACATTAAGAGTGTTGATATACATATTATGATGTTAGTCTTGGTGATTGCACCATTGTATAACCTAATTGTATTTATTGTCTACGTCCGCGGCGACGCACTATCGGCACCAAAGAACACACCACAGAATTTCTGGAGAAGTTGGAAAACTTCTGTCGCTTTTCTGTTTGCGGTGCAAACATGCTGGCGCCGGCGCCGGAGAGGTACTGGATGAAGGCTCCATGGTGAAGCTGTTTGATGATGGCGAACATCCTTGTCTGCTGATGGTGCTGATTATCTAGAGTGATTCTAACTCCATTTGGCTTACTTGTGGTTAAGAGGGTTTGCCTTGTCGGCGCTCTGGCGGATCCAAAACCATCGTTACCACAACACCTAATATAAATAACAGTGTTGTCACACATCGTACTTCCCCATAGTACGGACGCGTGTGAAGGCACCGTACGCCACACTGTGTCTTTCTTTGTGCCTGGACAATCTCCTCCTCGGCCTAATGATCCGCTGGAAACTGTCGGTTGCCCGGTAAATTGTCTCTTTGGCTCTCGGATGAAGGACATTCTGAGGTTCCGTCCACGGGATGGGAATTTGGTAGGCGTAGGTGCCCAGTACTTGGATTCTTGCTGCATTGGTTGAAAACAAGACATGCTGGATTCCATCAATCCGACAACCAGGCTGAATGTTGATTATGCCAGTGCCTACCAATAGTGCATTTGTCCTTCCTTGATGGCATATTATGGCTACTGACGTAGGCTGCTTGGTAATGAATAACCATGTATTCGATTTTAGCAGTTGCTTCCAAATCAGATGGTCCAATAAGTGGGTGATGATGTTGTAGTTGCTCGGCTCGAGATTTCCGTAGATTGCTTCCACTACGCAATTCTTATCGAATCCCAATTTGCGGACTGAGCTAGGTGAACAGGCAAACTGATTATCTCCCAAATCGTAGCAGTTCTTGAGTTCGTCCATGCTCAATTCAAAGTACTGCTGAAGTTCATAGTTCACCGCCGTCAGTGCATTGGGTACATCATAAACAGTAAATGACGTATTTGTTATATGAAGTGGAGTTGCAGTTATTGTCATCATTGAATATTCTGCTTTGGTTATGATAGGAAAATAGCCAAAATGATTACCTGAGACGTATTCTGTGTCATTTCTGTTCTGATGAGTATTGAACTTTCCACTGCGCTGTCCTTCCCCAACAATGCATTTGTTTCTTGAATTGCAGACTCAACCTCAGTTGTTAACGCCTTTAATTCATCAACAAATCCTTCTTGCTGCACCAATTTGATGACTGCCAGCATTGTTGACTCCATTTCTGCATACTTCATTCCATCCTTGTCTCTGGTTCGAAATCGTCGGCAGTACATTAGAACTCGTAACATTTTGTGTAGTGACGAGAAACGATTGATGATTGAGGAGTTTGGTTTTACCATAAGTATATTTATCGTTGCAGGCGTAGAAATGACCTTTCGTATTATCGGTTGCGTTGTTTTCGTTTGAGATGTCTAACGAGATCCTTAACTTCCTTAGTAACGCTGCTACTATCATTGCTGCGCACAACTCTAGTCGAGGTAACGAGACTTGGGTTTTCACCGGCGCAACCTTTGATTTGGCTTGGAGTACATTGGTATACGTCTTACCGCCATCCGGGGTGCAATAGACGACAGCTCCATATGCCTTTTCTGATGCGTCACAGAATCCATGTAGTTCCATGTTCGCAGTTGTAGACACCCAACGTCGTATTTGAATACTTTCGATGTCCGGGAGTTGACGACAGAAGAGTTGCAATTTCTCTGTAGTTTCTTCATTTAGGTTTTCATCCCAGTCAATCTTGTCACTCCAAAGTCTTTGAATTTGTAGTTTGATTACATTGATAACGGGTGACAGCCATCCTAGAGGATCGAAGATTTTAGAAATGTCTGATAGGATGCTCCGTTTTGATATCTTGGTGGAAACATTCCTATTTATACGCACCATAATTGTATCTTCTTGTGGGTCCCAGATGGTCCTAAGGTTTTCTTTTGTTTTACTTGAGCCCACTTGATACGTGGATTGGTCAATCAATTCCTTGGGTAGATCTTCAGTTAATCCCGGCTGATTATTAGACCATTTTTGAAGATTGAATCCACCCTTTTCATCACTTCGAGAAGATCCAATTGGAGTTTCATGGCCGTCTTTAGGTCTTCTGTTCCTGAGAGCACGTCGTCGACGTAGAAGTCGGTGGTGCTACTTTTTCTTTATCACTGCGTGATGAACTATATCATAGCCGTTTAATTGAGAGTCTCTCTTATTTACCTTTCTCATATGGTGCAGCTCTAGATACTCTCGCATGAACGTGTGGTAATCTTCTCTTAATTTTGCATTGCACCGCATCTTTTTTCCAATTGGAGGAATCTCACCAGTGCACGTGATCGTGACTCTCCAAGTTTTGGTGGAAATTCTTTGAACGGCAAGCACACGGTATATTTTCCGTCCTTGCTTCTAGTTGTACCTTCTCTGTACCATACTTCTCTGTACCATAGTTCTCTGCTTCTGCGGTGGGTCGTATACTGCATTCTACTTCCTCGAATTCCCAGAACCGTGTTAGGTCTGGTTGGGGCCGCTGATAGTGCATACTTGTGCTGAGGTTTGTGGGGATTTGTGCCTACCACCGGCGATGAGCCGTCCAGCGCAATTTTGGGGCGCATGTCACTGATTTTTCTAAGCCATCCAATAGGATGTCGATATTGCCGGGGAGGGGTAGAAGTATGGGTCGGCTGAGTGAGGCGATTTTCCCAAAGGAAATATAAACGTGTTGAAGTCTAATAGCTCCGATGGCAGAGTGTCGGTGACCTTGGATTTGGATATCTTGGGCTCCCCGTCGGCAATTCGAACACTTCTGCTCTGGATGATGAAATGTCTGCTAGTGCACTGTTATTTTACTACTGGTAGCGTACGGCTTATGCTGGGAAGCGAGGGTACGATTTCTTCCTCGACTTGTTGTCGCAGAGAAGTGATCATTGTCAGCTTGATTTGGATCTACTTCGGCGTAGATTCTGTATTGAACTCCCTTGCTAATGACCATTTCTCGATGTTGACCATAGAGGGCCGGGCGTTGTGATTTAGGGTTTCTCCGGCGTAAACTTCGCATGCTTGAAATCTCTTCCTCGGTATATTTGATGTGAACTGTTCCTTTATGTACGGTGGATGCTGTGCGCTTGTTGCTGAGTGGTTCACCGTGGACTTAATGCGGATTTTGCCTTCGCCGTTTATTGGTCATTTGGCCAACATTGTTTTGATTTGGAAGTAGTTATGGTCCGTAATGTTGAATAAACTGTTGGAATCATGTTGCTCCTCGAACTTGACATAAGTCTTCTAATTTTGCTTAATAAAGCCGTTATTTATTAACTCTTTTTTGCGGCTGTAGCCTCAGATGTAATTATTGATTTAATCTGTTCTTGCCTTTTGGCAAAGAACTTGCGGCTTCCATGATAGTCAATTCTCACGGAGGTTTAGCTTGGAAATTACGATCTTCTGTCTTCTTGTAATGCGCCCAGGTGCAATTGCGTTCTTTCACCAATCAAGAACTTGCTATACTCAATCCACAAGTCTTAACTGGACGGATTCGCGGTACCACGGGTCGTAAATCCGGTGCCTATATTGCTTTCTGGTGGAGCTTATATAAAATGAACATTACGTATTGCTAAAGCTCAAAACGTGCTGTTTTGCTAAAATAAGCATTTTCAAGCATTTTAGATCGTTGAAATCGTTCAAATAGAAGTAATATTAATAAAAAACGAATAATAAAAAATTCGTCGTTTGTATGCTGCCTACGCCGCCAACGCCAGCCGCCAAACGTTCCACCGCAAACGCAGATAAAAGCTCAAACGCGCTGTTTTGCTAAAATAATCATTTCTGCCATTTTAGATCGTTGAAATCGTTCAAATAGATGCACAATATTAATAAAAACGAATAATAAAAAATTTCGTCGTTTTATGTTGTTTTACGCGTTAAAACGCAGATTAAAGCTCAAAACGTGCTGTTTTGCTAAAATAAGCATTTTCAAGCATTTTAGATCGTTGAAATCGTTCAAATAGAAGCAATATTTAATAAAACGAATAATAAAAAATTCGTCGTGTTTATGCTGTTTTACGCGTTAAAACGCAGATTAAAGCTCAAAACGTGCTGTTTTGCTAAAATAATCATTTTCAAGCATTTTAGATCGTTGAAATCGTTCAAATAGAAGCAATATTAATAAAAACGAATAATAAAAATTCGTCGTTTTATGCTGTTTTACGCGTTAAAACGCAGATTAAAGCTCAAAACGTGCTGTTTTACTAAAATAATCATTTTCAAGCATTTCAGATCGTTGGAAACGTCTGCCAACTAGACGCAAATATTAATAAAAACTAATAATAAAATTTCGCCGTTTTATGCTGTTTTACGCGTTAAAGCGCAGATTAAAGCTCAAAACGTGCTGTTTTGCTAAAATAAGCATTTTCAAGCATTTTAGATCGTTGAACTCGTTCAAATAGAAGCAATATTAAAAACGAATAATAAAAAATTCGTCGTTTTTATGCTGTTTTACGCGTTAAAACGCAGATTAAAGCTCAAAACGTGCTGTTTTGCTAAAATAATCATTTTCAAGCATTTTAGATCGTTGAAATCGTTCAAATAGACGCAATATTAATAAAAACGAATACCGTACCCCGTCGTTTTTATGCTGTTTTACGCGTTAAAACGCAGATTAAAGCTCAAAACGTGCTGTTTTGCTAAAATAAGCATTTTCAAGCAATTTAGATCGTTGAAATCGTTCAAATAGACGCAATATTAATAAAAAACGAATAATAAAAAATTCGTCGTTTTTATGCTGTTTTACGCGTTAAAACGCAGATTAAAGCTCAAAACGTGCTGTTTTGCTAAAATAATCATTTTCAAGCATTTTAGATCGTTGAAATCGTTCAAATAGACGCAATATTAATAAAAAACGAATAATAAAAATTTCGTCGTTTTTATGCTGTTTTACGCGTTAAAACGCAGATTAAAGCTCAAAACGTGCTGTTTTGCTAAAATAAGCATTTTCAAGCACTTTAGATCGTTGAAATCGTTCAAATAGAAGCAATATTAATAAAAAACGAATAATAAAAAATTTCGTCGTTTTTATGCTGCTTTACGCGTTAAAACGCAGATTAAAGCTCAAAACGTGCTGTTTTGCTAAAATAATCATTTTCAAGCATTTTAGATCGTTGAAATCGTTCAAATAGACGCAATAATAATAAAAAACGAATAATAAAAAATTCGTCGTTTTATGCTGTTTTACGCGTTAAAACGCAGATTAAAACTCAACACGTGCTGTTTTGCTAAAATAAGCATTTTCAAGCATTTTAGATCGTTTAAATCGTTCAAATAGACGCAATATTAATAAAAAACGAATAATAAAAAATTCGTCGTTTTATGCTGTTTTACGCGTTAAAACGCAGATTAAAGCTCAAAACGTGCTGTTTTGCTAAAATAAGCATTTTCAAGCATTTTAGATCGTTGAAATCGTTCAAATAGAAGCACATAATAAAAAAACGAATAATAAAAATACTCGTCGTTTTTAAGCTGTTTTACGCGTTAAAACGCAGATTAAAGCTCAAAACGTGCTGTTTTGCTAAAATAATCATTTTCAAGCATTTTAGATCGTTGAAATCGTCTGGGCCGACGCGCAATATTAATAAAAAACGAATAATGTACCTTCGTCGTTTTATGCTGTTTTACGCGTTAAAACGCAGATTAAAGCTCAAAACGTGCTGTTTTGCTAAAATAAGCGTTTTCAAGCATTTTAGATCGTTGAAATCGTTCAACAGACGCAATATTAATAAAAACGAATAATAAAAAATTTCCGTCGTTTTTATGCTGTTTTTACGTTAAAAACGCAGATTAAAGCTCAAAACGTGCTGTTTTGCTAAAATAAGCATTTTCAAGCATTTTAGATCGTTGAAATCGTTAAAATAGACGCAATATTAATAAAAACGAATAATAAAAAATTTCGTCGTTTTATGCTGTTTTACGCGTTAAACGCAGATTAAAGCTCAAAACGTGCTGTTTTACTAAAATAAAGCATTTTCTGCCATTTGTGATCGCTGAAATCGTTCAAATAGAAGAAAATATTAATAAAAAAACGAATAACAAAAATTCGTCGTTTTATGTTTACGCTGAAACGCGATTAAAAGCTCAAAACGTGCTGTTTTGCTAAAATAAGCATTTTCAAGCATTTTAGATCGTTGAAATCGTTCAAATAGAAGCAATATTAAAAAAAACGAATAATAAAAATTTCGTCGTTTTTATGCTGTTTTACGCGTTAAAACGCAGATTAAAGCTCAAAACGTGCTGTTTTGCTAAAATAAGCATTTTCAAGCATTTTAGATCGTTGAAATCGTTCAAATAGACGCAATATTAATAAAAAACGAATAATAAAAATTCGTCGTTTTATGCTGTTTTACGCGTTAAAACGCAGATTAAAGCTCAAAACGTGCTGTTTTGCTAAAATAAGCATTTTCAAGCATTTTAGATCGTTGAAATCGTTCAAATAGACGCAATATTAATAAAAAACGAATAATAAAAATTCGTCGTTTTATGCTGTTTTACGCGTTAAAACGCAGATTAAAGCTCAAAACGTGCTGTTTTGCTAAAATAAGCATTTTCAAGCATTTTAGATCGTTGAAATCGTTCAAATAGACGCAATATTAATAAAAAACGAATAATAAAAATTTCGTCGTTTTTATGCTGTTTTACGCGTTAAAACGCAGATTAAAGCTCAAAACGTGCTGTTTTGCTAAAATAAGCATTTTCAAGCATTTTAGATCGTTGAAATCGTTCAAATAGACGCAATATTAATAAAAACGAATAATAAAAATTCGTCGTTTTATGCTGTTTTACGCGTTAAAACGCAGATTAAAGCTCAAAACGTGCTGTTTTGCTAAAATAAGCATTTTCAAGCATTTTAGATCGTTGAAATCGTTCAAATAGAAGCAATATTAAAAAAAACGAATAATAAAAATTCGTCGTTTTATGCTGTTTTACGCGTTAAAACGCAGATTAAAGCTCAAAACGTGCTGTTTTGCTAAAATAAGCATTTTCAAGCATTTTAGATCGTTGAAATCGTTCAAATAGACGCAATATTAATAAATATTGTCGTAATATAAGTTTAGATATTTTGTATGCTGGTGCGCTTTTGAAGTTTATTAGAGGTGTGATTGGTATATTAGGTTTAGGTAACTTTGGTAGTGCATTTAGTTTTGGTGGTTGTGGATTTTGTATATGGAATTTATGTTTGTTATTTTGTTGATTTCAGGGTCGTTATTTATAACGTCTTTAATTATTTTATTACTAGCTGACCCGGCAAACTTTGTTCCGCCTTTTGCTCTTGTGATTGAGAAGCACGAAGTCGAGTCATACTAACACGGCGCTTTTCACGTGCAATTTTTGTTCTTCTTCAGTCATTTCATTCGCAATCCTTCGAATCCTAGTTGCATTGCGGTTTTGTCGGATAAGAATTGATCGTTTTGGTCGCTGCATGTTGAGAGGGGAAGCTACGAAGCATCGCACAAAGAAGAGACGGTATAGTATCTTGCAAAAAGGTTTCACTTCAAAAGTATTTAAAAAGTATCCTACACTTTCTAAGTCTTATTCAAACAAATACATCAACCGGTCAACTTCAACCCACACGTACACACGTCTATGCTTAGGGGAAGCTACGAATAATAGAAAACTTTGTATTTGCGTTCTCTTATTCTCCCGCAAGATAATCCATATACGCAAATAGGTTGGTCTCATTTTAGTGCCTTTTAGAAAAGTTTTCACTTCAAAAAGTATCCCATTACCTTCTCCTGGTCCTAAGCTACCTCTAGCTAAATTGGATTAGCCGTTCTTTAGTTATAATGGAGGTAACCAACACGACTTTCTTTTATCTATCTATATATATAAAATTTGCGTGTCACAGTGTTTGTTTCCATACTCCTCCGAAACGGTTTTACCGATTTTACCAAATTTTATATGCGTATTCAGTAGGTCTGAGAATCGGCTAACATCTATTTTTCATACCCCTAAGTGATAAGGGTTGTTCACCCTTAACTTTTTTAAAATTTTTGGACAAATTCTTTTGTTTTATTTTTTATAATGTGGCATTAAAAAATACATACATCCCTAAATTTTTATTTTTTATCACCAACCCCTATATCTTTATAGCCATTTTAGAAATTTAATCATTTTTCATCCAGCTCGAAGAAAAATTTTATATGCGTATTCAGTAGGTTTGAGAATCGGCTACTATCTATTCCTCATATCTCTAAGTGATAAGGGTTGTTCACCCTTAATTTTTTTAATTTTGGTCGAAATTTTTGTTTTTATTTTTTTTAGTGTGGCATTAAAAAATACTTACAACCCTAAATTTTAGTTAAACTAAACACTCAAAACACTAACACTAAAATTTTATCTAGAAACTAGAAATAATTTATATGGTGGCAAAACAACGTTTGCCCAGTAAACTATTAGTCTATATATATAAAATTTGGTGTGTCACAGTGTTTGTTTCCCATACTCCTCCGAAACGGTTTTTACCGATTTTTACCGCTAAATTTTATATGCGTATTCAGTAGGTCTGAGAATCGGCTAACATCTATCTTTTTCATACTCCTAAGTGATAAGGGTTGTTCACCTTTTAACTTTTTTTTTTTTGCTTTTGACAAATTCTTTTGTTTTTATTTTTTTATAATGTGGGAAATTAAAAAATACATACAACCCTCTAAATTTTTAGCTTCTTATCACCAACCCCTATTTCTTTTATAGCCATTTTCGTAATTTAATCATTTTTCATCCTGCTCAAATAAAATTTTTATATGCGTATTCAGTTGGTCTGAGAATCGGTAACTTCATATCTTCTAAGTGATAAGGGTTGTTCAATTTCCTTAATTTTTTAAATTTTGGTCGAAATTTTTATTTTTATTTTTTAATGTGGCATTAAAATATACATACAACCCTAAATTTTGGTTTCTATCACCAACCCCTATTTTTTATAATAAGTAAGTTACTTTTGTTCACACTAAAATTCTATCTAGAAACTTGAAATAATTTATATGGCAAAACAACGTTTGCCCGGTTAACTAATAGTATATATAAAATTTGTGTCGCTATGTTTGTTTCCATACGCTCCGAAACGTTTTTACTGATTTTACTAAATTTTATATGCGTATTCAGTAGGTCTGAGAATCGGCTAACATCTATTTTTTCATACCCCTAAGATAAGTGTAGGGTTGTTCATAACTTTTTTTAAATTTTTTGACAAATTTTTGTTTTTATTTTTTATAATGTAGAATTAAAAATACATACAACCCTAAATTTTTAGTTTTTTATCACCAACCCTATTTCTTTATATAGACATTTTAGTAATTTAATCATTTTTCATCCCGTCTAGAAAATTTTTATATGCGTATTCAGTAGTCTGAGAATCGGTAACTTCATATCTCTAAGTGATAAAGGTTGTTCACCCTTAATTTTTTTTAAATTTTGCAGAAATTTTTGTTTTATTTTTAATGTGGCATTAAAATATACATACAACCCTAAATTTTGGTTTCTATCACCAACCCCTATTTTTTATATTAAGTAAGTTACTTTTTGTCTACACTAAAATTTAGCTAGAAACTAGAAATAATTTATATGGCAAAACAACGTTTGCCCGGTTAACTAGTATATATGAGCCGCTTATTTTGAAAAGTGGCCTATAACTCCATTTATCTTCAAATCGAGATATTGAAAGTTTTGCGTTTCAATGAATTTAAAAAATATAGGTATAAGATACTAAGGAGTCATACCTGCTTGCTGCATCTATGATGTTAAATTTAAGTTCCTGTTAAAATAGTGGCAATTATTAAGTAAATAACGCGTTTCTTATCAAGAATGGAGTTGGGCCACTTTCAAAATTAACAGCCAGATTCATTATAAAATTCGGAGGGTGCCCAAGTCCATTCAACATAATTTAAGATGTTACAAATTGAAAAACAAAACGTCTTCGTTTCACAGACAGCTTGCGGAAGTAATACATTTTGTTTGTTATTATAGTCTGCCAAACCCCAAAACTTCTCAAAATATTCTTTCTTCTTCTTCTTCATTATAATTTTTGTGCACGTGCATTCCGACAACCACAATCTTTTGTTTACGAAATTTTTTCTTGAACAATACTTCCGGTTTGACTGCAACATTTTTCCTGAATTCTGCTTAATCTTTTCGCACTTTTTAGATATAAGGTGCATCACTCTTTTCTCCATTGTTATTTGAATCTTCATCCTCTGACGAGGAATATTGTTCTATAATTTTTCTTATTCGCTTTTTTAAATTATTACTACTATTTCTTCTTCACTATTTGAAGTAAGTGGTCTTCTCTGTTCTTCCTCATGGTGCAATAATTTCTATAATTTAATAATTAAATTTTAAGTTTTATATTAATTAAACGTACAGGTTACTCACAACTCAACGCAATTGTCCCAATAATAAGGTGAACTCTAGTCATCTAATTAATTGAAATTACCTTCATCGCTGCTTTCCGACACATCAATAGTAAATATCTTGATGTAACTATAAATGGAGTTAGGCCACTCTCAAACTGCACGCCTCAGTTATTCAATTAATTCGGAAAACTATGTGTAAAAAAATGTGTACCGTATTTTCTCTGAATACAAATCTGGAAGTGCGTCACTGATAAATAACATGAAGCTGTACATGTAAATCCATGGTAACCGGCAAAAATTTGGAAAAACGGAGTTAGGTCACTTCAAAATAAACGGCTCATATATAGATATTTGCTGGTTGGATCTTTATTTAGTATAGTGTAATTGTTTTGATTAAGGAATGCTTTGTTTGTGTATGGGCCTGCCTGATTTATTATTACTAAGTTTTTAGTTTTGTCTGCTATTGTTATTATTGCATTTATTTTTAATAGTTTTTGTTTTATTCTGTTAATGGTTTTGTTTATGTGTTGTGTTTACATTTTGTGTTGTTATTGGTTTTGTGAATTATTTTGTTAATTTCTCTTACTGTGTTGTGTCGTGTTTCTTTCTGTTCTTATGTTGGTAGTTGTAGGATGGTTTTCTCTGCGTCTTCTAAGTGATGGTGGTTTTGATTTTTGATTGTAGAGTGGTTGGGGGAGTTGAATTGGTCCTTTGTTCAGTAGTATGTCCTCTCTTCTTTCGTTGGGAATATTATTATTTTTGTTAGGTTGTGGTATTTTATATTGTCTTTTATTATTTGTTGATTATTTGGTTGTTCTTTGAGTTGTTCTTTAGTTAATTTATTTATTTTCTTTATTTGTATTTTGTATTTCACTGTGATTATTTTATTTATTTCACTTATGATGTTTTGTTGGTAACTATATAGTAGTTGCGATGGTATTATTTGGTTTATTTGATAGTGTAGTTCATATGTTTTTTGTATTAGTTGTTCTTTTTTAGTATACAGTTTCTTAAGTTCTGCTTTTATTATTTGTTGTTGTAGTTTAATTTTAAGTTTTGTTGTTATTGTATTGTTTTTGATCGTTGCGTATTTCGGGCAAATTCGTTTTTTGATGCACTTTTTATTAAATTTTATGTTTGCTATTGTTTTGTGTAGGTCTCTTGGGTATATATATTTGTTAATTATTCTTTATCCTCACTGATATAATAAATTTATTACTTTCTTTGCGAATACGTAATCTATTGTATATTTGAAATAATTATTTATAAATTTTATGCGAATATATTTACAATTTTATATGTTGAGTTAACATACATACTAACATACCTACTATACCTAAATATACCTAACATAACTACTACAAAGTCAGTTTATATGAAGATGCCTCCCCTTGTATGTGAAGCATGCTAACTCAACATATAAAAACTGTAAATCTTATATTTACGTAAATCAGTGTTTAAGCTCAAAAACGTGTTGTTTTGCTTATACACAATTTTCACATTTTTAGATTGTTGATATCGTTCAAATAGAAGCAATATTATTAAAACACGAATAATAAAAATTTCGTCGTTTTATGTTGTTTTACGCGTTAAACGCAGATTAAGCTCAAAATGTGCTGTTTTTGCTATAATAATACCTTTCAAGCATTTTAAATCGTTGAAATCGTTCAAATAGAAGCAATATTATTAAAAAACGGATAATAAACATTTCTATCGTTTTTAAAGTTGTTTTACGCGATACAACGCGTGATTTAAGCTCAAAACGTGCTGTTTTGCAATAATAATAATTTTCAAGCATTTTAAATCGTTGAAATCGTTCAAATACAATTTTATTAAAAACAATCAATAAAAAATTTTGTCGTTTTTATGCTCTTTTGCGGGTTAAAAGGCAGATTTAAGCTCAAAATGTGCTGTTATGCTATAATAATAATTTTCAAGCATTTTAGATTGTTGATATCGTTCAAATAGAAGCAATATTATTAAAACACGAATAATAAAAATTTCGTCGTTTTTATGCTGTTTTACGCGTTAAAACGCAGATTTAAGCTCAAAACGTGCTGTTTTGCTATAATAATTATTTTCAAGCATTATAGATCGTTGAAATCGTTCAAATAGAAGCAATTTTATTAAAAAACGAATAATAAAAATTCGTCGTTTTTATGCTGTTTTACGCGTTAAAACGCAGATTTAAGCTCAAAAACATGCTGTTTCATATAATAATAATTTTCAAGCATTATAGATCGCTGAAATCGTTCAAATAGAAGCAATATTATTAAAAAACGAATAATAAAAAATTCGTCGTTCTTATGCTGTTTTACGCGTTAAAACGCAGATTTAAGCTCAAAACATGCTGTTTTGCTATAATAATCATTTTCAAGCATTTTAGATCGTTGAAATCGTTCAAATAGAAGCAATATTATTAAAAAACGAATAATAAAAATTCGTCGTTCTTATGCTGTTTTACGCGTTAAAACGCAGATTTAAGCTCAAAACATGCTGTTTTGCTATAATAATCATTTTCAAGCATTTTAGATCGTTGAAATCGTTCAAATAGAAGCAATATTATTAAAAAAACGCATAATAAAATATTCGTCGTTCTTATGCTGTTTACGCGTTAAAACGCAGATTTATGAAAAAGTATTCTGAGCAGCACCCGAAGTGCTATAGTGTCGAACGAACGCAAATTGCAATTTGGAGTGGCCAACGGAGTGTCTTTTGGAGGGTTCGGGCTGCCTCTAATTTTTCGAGAGCAGCTTGAGGGTGCCGATAGCTTTCGTAACATGTTATACGCATGCGCTGCTCTCTTGGCGCGGGTGAAACTGCCTACCGCAGCTCTTTCATTCTCACTCGCACCCGCACCGTGGTAAAGTGGAATATTTTGACGAGCCGTGCTCAGCAGATGTGAAAAAGATGAAGATGATATGGAATTGTAATGCGTATCGAGTGTATCTGTATTTTTCAAATGCAAATATCCACGTTTTCGCTAAAAAATTTCAAATTTAAAAAAACTCGTAAAACCAATAAATTTGAGATGAATATTTTGTCAATTTTCACAAGTATTTGCTGATAATGAGCCAAATACGTAGCATATAAAAGATTATTTATATTTTTTGATTGTGTTTCTTCAACAATTTAAAAATCAAAGCAATGAACAATAACAACTTTTGATTACGACTTTTCAAACGTCAGTATAGAACCAAATAGCCAATAAGTATTAATACATATTTGTTGCATATTTGGATAATTAAAGAACCTATAGATTAAAACCAAGCGCTTGTCAAATTTATCGTGCAACGGGGTTGACTTTAGTAAAGTTACAGATGAGCGCACAGAATACCACTTAAGGCCGATCCACAACTTCGCCGTACGAAGCGTCTTGGAGCTTTCGTACGTTCGTTTGTTAAGTGGTGAACACGAATTGGTTTTACGAGTTTTTTTTTTTTAATTTGAAATTTTTGCTTGAAAACGTGGAATTTTGCATTTGAAAAATACAGATACACTCGATGCGTGCAATTCCTTGTCATCTCCATCTTTTTCACATCTGCTGAGCACACGGCTCGTCAAAATATTCCACTTTACCAATTTCGATGAAGAGGCAGACTGAGACAGCAGACGACCGAGTGCGGTTGCGAGTGTGAACGAAGAGCTGAGTATTCAATCTCCTTCAACAAAAGCGACATTTCTCCCAATTCATAAACAACCCATGTTCTGTAGCTAATTTGATAACCATCACTAACCGATCCAATGCTTCCTTCAAACTCTTTGCTAGGATAATAATATCATCCATGTAAAGAATAAGAACACCCTTGTCTATAAAGTCTTTAAAATCCTTCATCAAACCGTCTACTTCACTATTCTCAGACGTTGCTAATCTTCGCGGTCGTCTTACTACTGGTTTATCATTCTTTAACTCTATTTTCGCGGCTATTCCTACATCTCGCGTCTTTTCCGGCTTGTCATCTTTGATAATATCGCGGATCTCTTCCCGATAATGCGGTTCTTCTACGTGCGACAAATCTAATTCAGCGGTCTGCTCAACAGTATTTATATGAAAAATATCTGGTGCGTCTTCACGACTGTTCGTCTGCTCTTCAAGTCGTACAAAGGTTATCTCTCCCCGTTTCACTCGCAACTCTACTTGATCCAAGAAATCAGTACCCAACAATAAGCTATGTTTCGACATGACTTTATTTGACACGACATGCAAAATTACTTTAAACTCGTGCCCATCGACATTCATGACTTTCTCAAATTCACCCCAAGTTTCATTGCCAGTGGAACCAAACCCTTCGAACTGAAGCTTACGACTACCTAGAGGTGGTGATCCTAACTTAGCATATTCGTCTGATCTAATAAAGGTAAGATCACTACCTGTATCGACTAATGAAATAAACTTACAGTCCTCTATCGACACTTCCTTCATATACTTCTTCTTCTCCGGTCTTGACACAACGTATGTTTCCTTTATTGCTTCTTTCTTCTTTTCTCCGCAGTCTGCTGCAAAGTGTCCAAACCCGTTGCACTGGAAGCACTTTACACCTTTGTCTCTTTCCGGACACCTAACACTTAAATGTCCGTCACTACCACAATTAAAACACCGTCGTTTTTCCCCACCTGTTCTTCTAGGCTGACTTTGCTCTTCACCTTTTTTCCTATCATCCTTCCGTTCGGCTGTTTTCGGCTTCGCTTCCATTTCCCTCTTCATCGATTCGTACTGTTTAAACCGATCTTTGAGTTGCTGAAGATTCCTTGCCCCATATAGCACAGCTTTCGTGGTCACCTCGTCTGGTATTCCTTGTATTATATAATCAATCAGTGATTGAGTGTCAACTTTCCCCTGTGCTGCAATCTCTCGCATTTTGTACATGTACTGTTGAAGCGTTTCATCCTGTTTCTTCTTTCTCTGCGTTAATTCTCTGTGAATTTGTTGATCCGTCACTATATCACCAAATTCCTCTGTGAGGGCTTTTTTGAATTTCGCCCACGTCTTACTACCTCTTTCTTGGCGCATGAATGCCAACGCTGAACCTGTTAGCAATTTCTTGCCAAACGCAACTTTGTGAACGTCATTCCATCCACACACTTCCGCCATTTCTTCAAAATCTTCAATCCATCGGCTTATACTCAGCAGGTCATCTCCACTGAATCTATCTAATGAATCCTCAACGTCTTTGAGCAATAATAGGGTACGGCTAGGCTCTGCTCGTCTTCGGTTTCGTCTTATATCGGGAGTTCCACGGTTTGTTTCGTCTTCTTCGTCGTCATCTTCGTCGTCATCTTGGGCGATTGCCCTTTGGCTTCCAACGATTTCGTCTTCATCGTCTTCAGCTTCGTCGTCATCCAATTCTTCGTCGTCGTCGTCGTGTGCACCATGTTCCCGTTCTAACTTCAATGCTGCCATCAACCGATCGAGAAGTTCCCTCTTTCTGCCAGCTAACCTGAGACGTCGTCTTCGGAGTTCGTCTTTTATCTCAGGTACGGTCATCAGGGCCACTTGCTCATCAGTTAAAACTTCTGCGTTGTCTGCCATTTCTTTAATTACTGTCACTTACTTAAAAACTGTTTTTTATAGCACTAGATCCCGGACTGAGCCCCCAAAATGTAAAATCGGATTTAATACTAATGTAAAAAACAGGGAGTAAGCTAAACCAATTTATTCAATTGACACAAAATATTTTGTTGTGTGCTGCCAAGCGGGATGATGTTGCCTAATTTTATTATTAGGATGATATTTATTAAGGCAGAGCTTATGATTGAACTTATGTTGTGTACTGGCGTGAAGATTTACAATTTGATGGCTTATATATACCTTCCTACACAAAGACAGTTTCATTAGGGCGTGCAAGAATTCCTAGACTAAACATAAACAAAAGTTCTTAGACTAAACATAAGATAAAGGTTCTTAGACTAAACATAAGATAAGACTAAGTAAAAATATAATTAAATACAAGAAAATTAATGAAGTTACTTCGGGTCATAACAATTTAAAGAAATAACAAAACACGTCTTCACTAGTCGTACGCCAAAAATTATTCTGCCCTTAGGTCAGAAAAGTGACCTTCAAGTCTCGCAACCATTCTTCCCACTTCTTTGCTCTCATATTTTACAATCTTACAAACGTCCTCCCTCACACTCGGTACATCTCTAAAACTATGCTTTATGCTAACAAGTATACTTAATATTAGACTACGCATTAGTATTGGCCTATACTCATTTCCGATACTACATGAATTTATTTAATTATTATTTAAATTACAAGTATAATTTATTTTTGGCGTGCAAAATAGTATATTAAGTAACAAGTGGCTAAACGAGGGCATTACAGACAAGAATTGATTGGGAGCGAGCGTAGCAAGCGGTCAATCAATCGAGTCTTTAACAACGTTTAGCCACGAGGTGATTACGCTATTTTTTCTACTTCCACTCTTGTTCCATGTTGCGGTTTTTGTATTTCAACTCATGTATTTTAAATCATGGAAATTTACTCACACACTTAAACTTTAAGGTTATACCTAAGTGCAATGCCGCGCGCCGGCCCATGTGACGCTTAGGGCCAGCGTCTGATTTGACGTGTTTGACTGACGTCGCATGGCATTTCATACCGTATTGGGCTGCTACGTAGGCAAATACGCATTATAACCTTACAGTTTGTAGTAGTGTGCGAGCAAATTTCGATGATTTAAAATACAAAAGTTGAAATACAAAACCGCAACGTGGAACTAGAGTGGAAGTAGACAATATAGCCTAAGCACCTCGTGGCTAAAACTTGTTAAAGACTCGATTGATCGACCGCTCGCTACGCTCGCTCTCAATCAATTCTCGTTTGTAATGTCCTCGTTTAGCCACTTGTTACTTAATATACTATTAGAGCCCGATAAAAATTGTATTTGGGGTGTATTTTATTATAATGCAAAGTCCATCACCTTGTCAAGCTGAGACATCTCTTCTGCTGAGAACTGCACCGTTTCCACGTTGAAGTAATTAAAATCGGGTGACCCAGTCGGCTTCGCAATCATGCCATCAACCCGAAGTAATTCTGTAATTCACCAACAGAAGGAGTATGCGTAGTTGCAGTAGGAGCATCACCCGTAAAATTTCCGAGGATACGGTTCCGTCCTCCGCCAATGCCTCAAATGTTTAAGAGATCCCGCAGCACTGATTCCATTCTAGATTATACGTTGAATGGCCAAGTTTTGTCGTGGCTGGGTCCATCCGAGACATTTTGTTGCATTATCAGCAGTTGTAGTTGGCCCTTCTCCGGTTGCATGTGTCATCGACTAGAAGAAAATCAATTGAGTTTTCTAATGTACGGTGTCTAATAAATATAGCAAGTGAACTTTCTTCAAGTTTCCACTCCGGTTCAAATAAACCGTTTTCGATGAGGTAATCTAGTGATTTTTTGCTCGTTGACCAGCTGCATGGCAATGCAAACTCGACCCTATCTTCCCTATCTTCTTAAACAACAAGAACAAACTTGGCCCTTAATAGTTCTAGAAGGAAGCCACCATTGCACTGTCGCATTAGTCTGATGATACACAGAGATCCGGTTCGGTATATGAAACGAAATTGAAAGAAATTAAGACTGTATTACAATCAACTCACATTTAATTACACTTTCAAGAGTTTCAAAATATTACCAATTATTCTGGTTGATATTTTTATTAGAGTCTGACCGAAACTGGATTTTAGCCGAAACCGAAATTTCGGCCCTGCAATCAGTTTCGGCCGAAACCGAAACCGAAACTAATTTACATAAACATATTTTTCTACTTCTACCTACACAGCGCCAGTTTTTCCACGTTTTTTAGATACAAAATCCATCTCGTGAGTAAAGTTCCGTTTAGTCACTTGATACTTAATATAATATTTATTTAAGTTTCTTCGTACGAACTGAGATGGCAAGTAACGGCCGCCATTAGCCGTGAAGTTAGCCGAGCGACGCACGACAATTCACGAAAAGTGAGTTTAGGTGCGACCGAAAGTTTCGGCCAATTTTTGGCCGAAACCGAAACTGAAGCCGAAACTAGAATTCTTGGCCGAACCCGAAACCGAAATTTCGGTCGGTCTCTAATTTTTATGTTGTTGATTAGGTTCGGTTAGGCAAGCAGCACTTACAATCCGGGGTGCAAGTGGCCATCCGATCTAAAGAAGCAAGAACTTTATCATTTACTGCCTCGTCGTACCCTTCCCTTCTCGCAAAGAATATTGATTGAGTATGGCATTTCGTATTCACTCTATTTCTTCTCTACCTGCTCCCTAACAGCATTAATTGGGTTTATTTCTATGATAGGTTGTTGCGGGATTCTTCTTAGTTCAGGAATTTGCAGGCTTAAGACCGGTCTCCCAAGTTTGGAGGTGGAGATGCTCGTATTATTGCATTGCAAGTTTCTATCGGGAGTTTCACTGGATGCATTTCGTTAGTGAAGGAGTTCCCAGTGTCCAGTGCCGTCATCTTCTTCGACGGTGGTAGTTGGTCCTGTACCATCAGTAGCCGCACCGATACGTGTGTTCGGGTTCGAAGCGTTCATGCGATGGCGAATTCTTTCTAACACAGTACGATTTGCAGCTTGAGGTAGGTCAGAATTGCAGGGCTCGGCAGAGGGTGCTGGTCGACGTGGGTTCGCTGATGAGGTTGTCGATGATGGATTCTTCGGAATAGGTAAAAGTAATTATAGTGAGGTACAGGTCCAATCTGTATCCAAGCGGGTTGAGATACATTGAGTAACAATTGGTATAGAGCGGTAGTCTATTGGTGGTCTAGGTAGACGTGATACCATCTTTGTTTGTGATGTACGAGATTGGACCATCATTGAGGATTGTACTGGTGGTGGAGTACTAGTTTTACCGATCATTGCAGATGGGGTTTGCTGCGTTGTGCGGGGTTCACCCATCCTTAACGGAAGTCTTTGTTGCTGTTGGTGTGAACGTGAATGAATCATCGTTATAGACTGTGTTTAGTGTAGTGTACCAGTCCGACCAAACATTGATGGTTGTCCTTGTTGGATTGGACGAGATTGTCTAAGTCTCATAATTGAAAAATGAGTTTGCAGCAATGTTCGGGTTTGGCTCATCATTAATAGATGTCCTGGTTGTGATGGTCTAGATCAAGGCTGGCCAATGGATTTTCCTGGAGGGCAAAATCTTTTAGATTGCGGCGGCACCGGGCCACAGACTATGGCCATTCATAAATAAAATCTTATACATATACAAAAGTTCCAACTTTGGGTTTTGCGGCGGGCAAATGCAAATGTCCTGGCGGGTTTGGGATTGGCCAGCCATGGTCTAGATCATCCAGATGGTGTCATAAGCGATGATGGTGTTTGTTGTTGTGTACGGTTTGGACCCATCTTTGAGGATGGTCTTTTCAGCGCTGGTCGAGCATGAAGATAAATCCTTGCTGTGGTGTATGTGATTGATCCATTATTGAAGATGACAATTGTTGGGATGTGTTAGATAGACTAATGTTTGCTGTTTTTGAAGACGGAGTTTGCTGCGATGTACGTATTTGGTCCATAATTAACGAGAATCTTTGCTGTTGATTGTTTGTCTTCGTTGCGGTGTATGAGATGCTGCCCAGTACCCATTTGACCCATCATTAAAGATGAAGTGTGCTGCGATGTACAGACTGGACCTACTATTGGGGATCGTGTTAGCTGCCCATTACCGATTCGGCCAACGATTAAAGCTAGTGCTTGATGGGATTTACGAATTTGATCCATCGAGCGTGTCTCGGTGTTATCTGAACGAGTATATATTTTTTACATAAAGATTGTAACTAATATTCTTTGTTTTGTCATGGCCTATGCGATTCAAATGATTAAATTAAAAATTTTAATTGCACAATCTTTATTGGCATATTAGTACAGTCATTTGGTGCTAAAAACGTGGTTGCTGGGAAAATAGTGCGGGATTGTTGAAAATTGGTGTTCGTATAGATTTCGATGTGCTCTTTACGAATTTAAACTTTGCCACCTCGTATCTTGTTCGCTCGCGCCATCATCTTGGAAAAATAGTGTCTAAGAACAGTTTTTGACCATATCTCCTTTCCGACCCATTTTACGATAAACGTATTTATATAATAAATTAAACTAGAGAAAATTTCCTATAATTTATGTAAGTACCTTTTTCTTGTAAAATTAGTAGTTTTAGCGTTCGGGCGCCGCAAAGTCTACTTCAACATTCGTTTTGTCAAAAACTCATTTCCACGTCATCATGACTTTGCAATTTTTGCTTGCTATGATTTGAGGGTGTCCCTGCCCCTCGCTTGTTTGAAAGTCATGCCGGCCGAGTTTACTTTTGTTTTATTATTTCTTCATTGAGTCATTATTTGATATTTATCGTTCTGAATAGTCGTGTTGTTTGCAGTTTTGAAGCCATGGTTGATAACGTAAATTGTTTTATTTGTAAAACTCCATTGCAAGATAGTGAAGTGATTGAAGTGAAAGAGAAAGGATTGGAGACCTTTCGTAAGTCAAGCATTAAAAGAAAGGATAATAAGGGTATACTTTTAGAGGGATTGAGATCGGTAGTTGTTCACGAGTAATGTCGGAAACGATATAATAAGAGAAATTAATCATTGCGTTTAAAAAGGAAGTGTTGTCTCGACTTTACAACCACAACTGCGATCCACGTGCCCAATATTCTCATTTAAAGATCATTGTTTTTGTACGCTGCTGAAATAACAGCAGAAGCGTACATAAACTATCGATGAAAAACCCTATTTCAGAACGTCCTAGAGCATGTAATGATGATTGAGGTAGAGCGATTGTTGAATGTCTCGAGCGTGTTTATGATTTGGTCACAGGCAATGCACAGTATCACAATTCGTGCATGTTATCGGCGAAGATGTAGATCTTCTTATTATTTTAACGGCACTATTAATGTGTTCAAACATATATTTGGTAAAACCAGAAAAGAAAAAATTTGCAACAAATCTATTCAACCAAAAGCATGATCGATCAAACAGCGGCTGATAACATATTATTCTTACACGCTTTTTATGGTGCGATTCTGTGTTCACCACGTAACGAACGAAGTTATGCTTCGGCCTTCAGTGGTATTCTGTGTGCTCATCTGTAACTTTACCTAAAGTCAACCCCGCTGCACGATAGAATTTAACAGAAAGCGCGCGAGTTTCAAATCTATGGGTTCTTCAATTATCCAAATATGCATCAATTACACAGGACAACAAAATAAAACTTTTTTTGTTGCATGAAGTTTTTCTACTGCTGTTTATTAATTTGGGACGCATTTATTTCTTTGTGACGAACGGTTAAAAATGTTTTGTGAATTTGTGGGACCTTTTCTTGAATGTTTTGAAAATTAGAAAGTTGTAGTTATAATGCGAGAAGTATATTGTTCATAGTAATATAGTTCAATTCATGAGTAGTGATAGAACCAAAAGAATAAAACTGATGGAAATTCCGCCAAAACAACGCGTCATCATTTTCACATCTGCTGAGCACACGGCTCGTCAAAATGTTCCACTTTACCAATTTTACGATGAATAGGCAGACTGAGACAGCAGACAGCGAGTGCGGGTGCAAGTGAGAACGAGCTGCAGTGGGCGGTTTCACCCGCGTCAAGAGTGCAGCGCATGCGTACAACTTGTTACGAAGGCTATCGGCACCTCAAGCTGCTCTCGAAAAATTGAGGCGACGAACCCTCAAAGAGCCTCCGTTGGCCTCAGAATCGCACTCAGAGATGCGACCGTTCGACAGTACGGCACTTCGGGTGCTGCTCAGAAAAGCACCATTAAATTATACAGTTACAGTGATGAAAACTATGCAAAATGTCTTCAAACATCTATAGATATACCAGCTTCACAAAATCAGCATACAAAAATAAATTTAATATTACATCGCTATCACCAACAGAAGCCGCAATACGGCAGCATTCGTTCAGAACTTATCACTAAGTTAAGCAGTAGTATGGGAATGAATTAAATGCAGTACAATGGAGATGGAAAAGAAGCAAGAATGGAGTAATTCCTGTCACCACACTTGAGACCCCAGCTCTCAAAACATTGTTAATACTAATATCTTGCAAATGCAAAAAGGGATGTCAAGCCTGCGGCTGCCGAAGGCTGAATGAAGTGCTCCGTTAATGAACAAATTGCAGTGGTACCTGTGATAATTTGCAAGTTCCATCACAAAATAGCGATGAAGAGGAAGAAACGATTGCCGTTTTTGAGAACACGTACGATGAACTCGGAGAACCAAGATTGCATTGAAAACGATAATCCCATCGCGGATAATATTGAACAATTAACGCAGAACACTTGGTCTGTGCGAAGAGCGTATCGGAAGACAATCCATTAAATTTTGGAATAGTGCGTGTGGATTAGGCCTACTGGGGATACCGCGATAAAAACAAAGGCGCCACGTACTCTACCTCATGGTGGTGTGGAAATGAGTTTTTGGCAAAAACTAATGTTGAAGTAAACTTTGCGGCGCCCGTACGCTAAATCTATTATTTTTACAAGAAAAGGGTACTTACATAAATTATAGGAAATTTTCTCTAGTTTAATTTATTATATAGATATGTTTATCGTAAAATGAGTCGGAAAGGAGATATGGTCAAAAACTGTTCTTTGACACCATTTTTCCAAGATGGTGGCGCGAGCGAAAAAGATACGAGGTGGCAAAGTTAAAATTCGTAAAGAGCACATCGAAATCTATACGAATACCAATTTTCAACAATCCCGCACTATTTGCTAGGCAAAAGTACCAAATGACTGGACTATATTGTCGGAATCGTCATAGCAATAAACAAAATAATAAAGAAAGTGGCAATACTTTGAATCCATGGACGGGCAGAAAGGTATAAACATGCAAAATTGCGTGAAAATCTATGTAATCTCGTTTAATTCCTTAGATCCCAACAAGGTCACAGCAGGTGTTCATACCTGGACCACTAATAATTCGCCCGTTTATTTTAATTAAACCCTAATTTAAATACTTTTCTTCATTGCCGAGCAAATTTGAGCCGGCGTAATTTACTTAATTTAATTAACACAAAATTAATCAAGCATTAAAATTTCAAATTGAAATTAAACGCAGCGCGCAGAAGCCGCACACCTGATTATTTATTCATACAAGAACAACGCATGTTCTTGGAGGCAATTTCGGAATCGTAGTCCGATTAATTACAATTGACCGATTGTAAATGCCGGCAATAGTGATCTTTAGCGAGCTAGTGTGCTAAACACATTCTTCTAATATCGTATTTAATACTGGTAAGTGCTGCCGTCCCTGTCCTGCCGCGAATACCCGGCATTGGTTTGCGGCGAGTGGTGCGAAGAATGCATGAGCTTCACGCAGTTCCGGTTGCGACGCTCCTTGAGCCCGGTGACGTATAGCTCGTGATAACCATCGTAGCGGCCATACTGGTCAGTCGGATATCTCCACTTCTCCATCGTGCTTTGGTGACCGGCTGAGTTGTATGGACCGTAGCGATTATGCGCGGCTTCCTCCTGCTCAACCCGCCTATTAGCACTGCCAATCGGGTCGGAAGGTTTCGGTACATCCAAGATATTACGCAGACGCCGGCGGTCATCCTCACCGAAAGTAACGCGCTGCAGGATCACATCAATCGGGTCGCAGAAGTAGCCGCTGCTCTGATTATAGTCCGCTTCTAGCGTAATGTCCAATGCGTCCGTCGGACTCAATCCGCTGCGCAGGTCACCAGGTCAACAGGGAAATTAAATTATACAACTGCGCAATTAGAATTTCGATGGGGCACACTCACACCAACGGTTTGAAGTGAACGTAACGACGTGCGCTTGCCAATGTGTGATGGACATGGAGACGCTCAAAAGGTGTCATCCCCGATGCCAGTCCGGCGACCCAGTAGGGTTGCATGGTGCCGGTAGCGGTTCTACGAACGTACCCTCCTTCTCAAGCGTTGGCGTAGGTCCATAGTTGCGCAAACCAGTGTCAGGCATCTTCACAATTTCGAGTAAACTTGAAAATATTGAATTTTGTGCGGACACAGGCACTAAAGAAACGTACAGCCAAATGTAGAACCAAACATTGACATTCCGAACATAAAAAACAATGTTCGGTGGCGTTGGCACCATGGCAATAGGTTGTTTGATCGATTTTGAATCTGTTTCGAATAAAGTGAGCCACGAGTCTAACGCTGAATCTTCCGAATCAGCTCCAAAGCATCGCCATGCCGCCAACAGGTGCCATCAAAGTCTACGACGAGGAATTCAATCAACAACTTCAGTTAGCCCGCACTCTCATTGGGCAATTGCCTCGAAAACACGGTAAAACAAGCATGACATTCTAACCATAAAAATATCTTCAGGTCTCCTTCCTTGCATGGTATTTTAATGAAACATTTCTATATTTAAGTTAACATAGGATATTTATATCGATATATCACACTCTAACGTATTTATAACCAGTCAGCTATAGACGTAAAGCGCGCTATAAAAAATCAAACTAACTAAACGAAACAATCCGTTGGGAGAGTCTAAAACACCTCTAGACTGGCAAGGACTATGTTGTTGCACCGTTTAACTGTATGATTTAACAGACCGGGAGATTGCCACCAAGTGGATCAGCAAGCTTTGCTCCATGCAATCGCAAGAAGTTACCGTCAAACGCAACCGCAACCAGTTCTTCAAGTATATGCTAACCGTCCTCCATCGCGGCATCCATGACCGTCCGGAGCACTACGGCTATCCACAGTACTCCACCAAGGTGACTATCGCCGCCAATCCCCTTACTTGACTATTTTATCTGTGAATACAACAATACCAAATTACAAATCGTTACAGCATGGTGCCACTGGCAAAACGACGTGGGTAAGAACTACATGAGCAGGTGGTCGGCGGATAAGCGGACGTACGTGGCGGTGAAGCCGTTGCCAGGTCGTGGCACACTTGTGTACATGGCGGTATCCAGCCAGCCCGAGCTCGGTTGGGAGCTACACGACTAAATTAACAGTTATACCTTAAATTTTTGTATATACAATGCAGCGTTCAAACACATGGTGGCTCCTAGCGACGTTTACGGCCCTTGTTGCCGGGTCCTTTATGCAATCCCTTGCGGCTCTTCGGTTTCTTGGCATTCTTTGCGTTGCCTTTACCTTGCCACTACGGCCAGCTTTCGGCCGTCCGCTGTGATTTTCCTCCGACCGACTGTTGAACAAAATATTAAATATTAACTTGTTGGCACATTTTATTATTCACTTACTCTATTTGCTCTTTATTTAATTGTATTGCTACAGCTTTCTCAATGTGTATTTTCGGCTTCTTGTTGAGCACCGAATCAATTAGGTTAAGACTTTCTTGCTTCTCGGCATCGCCCGATATCGGTGGCAACTTCCGTTTTCTACTCCCACCCGGCACTAACGTGTGCACGTTGGTTGCTTCCTTCTCTTTTGGTAGTTTATTTTGGAATTTACCTACGCTTGCGGTGGATGATTTCGCTACTGTTACAGCTGTCTGTAACTGTTAACAAATACAGAATATTAGTAAGAATCTTAGCGTAAGACGAGGCTGTTATCATAACATGCATGTGCACAGTATTATGCCTTCAACAACTGAATATAATTTATAAAAATAATTTATCACTGATGAAAGCATGCATTACAAATGGCAGATATTTAAAGATATTTAATTAATAAATAACTTACTTCTTTGCAGATGAAACATCAGGATTCAATAATCCTGTTTTTGGCACTTTGATATTCTTTGCCTTTGCAATGTTCCGCAATCTTTGCAGCTCATTCTTTGCCACCTTCTCAGACTTAGCCATTGCTTTCTTGGCAAACTGATCTTCATAGGGATCAGCATTCTGTGGCACCTCCAGCACCCAATCTTTGTCCTTTTCAGCTGCAGCCCTCTTGTATCCATATTTTGGTATCCATTTCTGAAGTTGTTCATCCCATGAAAGCTTAGACTGCTTTGTCTTCTTAATGCCCTTGTCCAAAGCAAACTGTTGCCACTTTGTGAGTGGTTTGGGAGTAGGCACTGGCTTGGCCCTAGGTAATGCATAGTTAGAAAGTGGCAGCTTAGCAATGATTGCCTCATCAACGCGCTCGGTCGGCAGCTCCCAAATTTTATTAATTAGCAATTGTGTATTGTCGCGTGTTAAATCTCTAAGAAAATCCTCTTTTCCTCGGCTAAAATAAATATTAAAAAGCACGTAAGTTAATTGTAGGCGGCGAGGTTATACATTGAGAGCATGCACTTACCGTAGTAACGTGTAGTCCAGATCGTTGGGGTCGGCCGCCATCAGCCGGCCCACGTCGTAATCTAGTTCGAGGTGCTTCTTCACGTAGATACTCTTGTAACCTTCCGCGGCCTCGTTGGCGCTTTCCAATAATTGTAACACATTCATCTTGAATGCAGGGTGATACCACAGAACGCACACGAAATTAATCTAACCTGTACGTTGTGTTTACAACACGTGCGGGCGAAAGAAGCTAACTATTGGCATTCTTAGGGAATTAAGAATGTAACCAAAATCACCATCTTCTTTGCGCATGCGTATAATTATCAACAACCTACAGCGCCCCTACAATATTTACTACACTTTTCAACTACGCTTCAACTACGAATTCGTTTCTTATCAATGCCCGCTGTAACGCAGTGGACACGCACTTTTAAGTCTTCTGCATTTCCTGTCCACTGTTTTATTGTTATTGGACCAAATAATATATGAAATACCAAAGATGCCTAAAATGATCCGATCCAAACCGTCAAAAGCAAGCAGCAACGACAGTGATTCTGGCCCGGACGACGTAAGTTGAAATTTGAGAATTTTGTTAACCGGCATAAGTTTCCCACCCTAACATTCAAAACTCGCATGCTATCCTCCACAATTTTTATTTTTACAGCCTCTGCCACAGAAGAAGGCGAAGCGAGCCCCAGCCAAGCGGGAATCAGTGTCGTCGCCTACAGAAGCCGGGGCTCCCGCGGGCGAAGAAAACTCTTGGCCACTCGGGCGCAATCGGTTCGTGAAAATGGTCGAGTTTAAGGGTAGAAACTTTGTCAACATCAGAGAGTATTATTCTGCAGGTGGGGATCTTCGCCCGTCCAAGACGGGCATCATGCTCACCCTAGAGCAATGGGATGCACTGAAGAAATGCGTTCCCGAGGTTGATGAGGCCATCAAGAGGCACGTCTAGGGCGCCTTTGTTAAACATCTCATTTTTGATTGTTCATTTTAGTATATGTATATATATATATATGTATATATTTTTATTATTTTCTAATTTGAATACGTAATCCATGTTTATAAAATGTATTTATTAAATTGTTTTGTGATTTATTTGGATTTTACAATTTGAGTATGTATGAGTTTTACATGTTTCGCCCTGTGGGCATCGTCAGAAACGTTTCAGTTTATTTAGAAACGTTTCAGTTTCTGACGATGCCCACAGGGCGAAACATGTAAAACCCATACAAAATTGTAAAATCCAAATAAATCACAAAACAATTTAATAAATACATTTTTTAATGTATATATTTTTTGATACATCTGTTCTAAATTTAACGATGTAATTACATAAATCAATTTCCATTAGTTTGGAGTTTTTTTGTGACTTGCAATTTCCGAATTCCTAAATTATGATGGATAGAGAATTAAAAAATAAATCGTTCTAATTTGATTCAAGAATTTAATTGTCACTCAATTGTTTTCATATAAAATTTAAAATAATAGTACTGAATTTGTTTTCCTCGTAGAATTGCTGACGATACCCTCGCGGCGAAACATGTTTAACTCTAAACAAAATATAATTTAATCACGTAAAATTTAAATAAATAGAATTCATATAAATTGAGGCAGCCCCAGAAAATTATAAAATGCACATTTCCATTAGATTGTGGTAACTCTTTTGGGAAAAGTAACATTAGAATTCTCCGGAGATTGAGTATCGGTAGGTCCAATCCGCAACTGATATTGATCACTGATAGATAGCGCAATTCTTTTCAGTGGATGTAAAAAATAATCACAAAAGATTTGGGTTGCAATGAAAAAAGTTTGACTATCCAAATATTCAGCGAACTGAGTTATCATTGCAACTTACTCCAGTCTTACTTACTTACTTACTCATTTGTTTATTTTCGGGCGCATTTATCGCATTTATGATTTGCTTATAGTCAGCTTACAGAATTACATAGGGCTACGTTAATTACACACACCTATTTATTTCATGGCCACATAACTAGTTTAGTATATTTTTAATCAAGTTATTGAAGGTCGAAATTTCAAGAAATTCGTGGGTTTTTGTTCAGCCAAATGCATGAAAGACCATGAAAATTGCAACATAAATCATCTGCGCGCTTTTTGAAACTATTTTTATGCATATATAGCAATTTGAAAACGTAGAGAACTCTTTGTTCCGCCACTATGCATTATTAAGCGAGTGATATGAATAAAACTAAAAACAGGACAATATATCAGTAGTAGGTAGTAGGTGTTGTGGCCTAGTCGACGTTGCGACTTCGGTTACACAGACTAGCTGCTCAGTTAATGTTACACACAAGAAATTTGGTAAGATACTGATTTATTATTTCTCTTCGGTCCTATTTAATATGTTTATCTCTAATACGTCATGTACAAGAGTCCAAGTAATGACGTACGAGTACGTCTGCTAATGATGGAAGCCTAAGTACAACCGATTAGCAGAGGCAAATATGATAGAGGAAGAATACATCATTTGGAAACTTAACATGTTGTACGCAAATATAATATATAAATATCTAATCGCTAATTACTCCATTGGTATTGTGGGACAACGGTCGTAACATAGGTAACTTGGCACCTGATTATTTTCCTAATCAGCCCCGGCTGCTGTAGGTTTATAATATAGTGGAACGGTAGGTCTATCCGAGAAAAATCTAAAACATAATAATTTTCGTAAATATTGCCAGTTTTTAAAGTAGAATATCTCGGGTTTTTCATTGTATGCATGGTTACGCCGACTTTACAATCAAATGTTTCAGATTGAATGCAGTAAACAGCATTGTAGGCACTTTTTTCTGACTCAATGATTCAATTATATTCAAATTCTTTAAACCGCAATGCAACTCGTTATACTATAATGCAAGGCTGGCCAATGGATTTTCCTGGAGGGCCAATTTTTTTAGAATGCGGCAGCACCGGGCCACAGACTATGGCCATTCATACATAAAATATTATACATATACAAAAGTTCCAACTTTGGTTTGTGCGGCGGGCAAATTCAAATGTCCTGGCGGGCCACCTCGTGGCCCGCGGGCCTGGGATTGGCCAGCCCTGCTATAATGTATCACTTAAATTGAATTAAATGATTACCTTATCTTCATACCTTACATACATTAAGACATATTTTAGATGTAAACACTAACAATCTTCGACACTACCCCAAATGGTTGTAGTGTATGGTATTTGAAATACTTAAAGTTATGTAGCTTAACACAATATCTACCGATATAAAGTGCTTGTTAAGCGCTTGCTGAATCACAAGTACTGTTATCTGAAACGCTTGTGTGAAGCATATTTTTATATGCACTATTAAGAACAATAATAATAAGAGTAAGAATAAGCAAAAACCTGCTGAGATAACACAATATTAATGCGTTCCGAACACCTTCATCAGTTACGTTATCATTATACTCAGCTGCCCAATACAATTAATTTTTCTTTCTTCTCATAACACTGCTGAGCAAACCAGCGCTTGACAAGAAAAGGTAGGTTGAAGGAGAAATTTAACAATTTAGCATTTTTCCAGAATAGTGCACATTCATATTTCTTTTCTCTTCAAACTTCATGTTTCATTCCCACTTTAATTATTTCTCCCTTCCCTAATTTCTGTATTGGTACTAGTACTTTTATTATTAAATTTATTTAAATTTTTACGTAATTGAATTTAATTTTTGTCAGTAGCTCGGTCGTGTTACATGTTTAACTCAGAGCAAAAATGTAAATGTAAATAAATATAATACAAAATTACGCATTCTACGAAGAAAATAAATACTTTTATTGTACTCGCACGTAAATATACAGTCTACATATAATTTCTAAAATGGGTGTGAAATTACCTAAAATATTTCATGTCATTTTCTTCACACACCCAGAATTATATTAAATTTTAAAGTCTCATCATTGTGAAATTAACGAGAATTACCAATGAAAAGCGAAAAACTACAATAAATATGTAAAGTAAAAAATGCAAAATATTCCTAAAGTGTATATGGTTTTCAAAGGTCGTATTAAAATGGCATAAATCTGAACTTGCATTTAAACGAAATTGTTCACATGTGGATATAGAAATCATTCTTATTATACGCAGACCTTTTTGAATCCGATAGTCTTATATAGTAAATTCTTGATAGATATTCTGAAAATGGGCATTTCGAATACGTAATCCATATTGTTAATTTATATTATTGTAACTGACTTCATGCCCCCTGAGACAAAACATGTCTAACTCAAATAAAATTGTAATTCAATCTACGTTTTGTTCAAATAAATATATACCTATTGTTTCACTTAGGTCAAGTAATTTCCTTAGAGAAATAGAAATATACGTTTAAGACGCCGGTTAATTTGTTTCCTGTGTATATACTTCAATAAATTTAAGTATCATCGGCACCTCAATGCCATCTCGAATCCGATCATATGTAAATATTAGACTCAAAGCATGTTCTTCAATTTTATCATATAAAATGTTGAATAACTTGCTTTCAGTGTCTTTTATACGTATAGATTAGTCGTACACCTCGAAAAGTGATTGATTTATCATTGCATGTTAATCATTAGGATGTCGGATTTGGATCCTTAAAGGTATCTATATATTATTTTCCATGACAACAAGATTTGTAAAATGCTGCAGACAGAACGCACATACCTACCCAAGTAATGGTGGTGAAAACAAGTTTTCTTACGCTGCGTACAATTTTAGGCGCGAATAATCAAAAATATTTAGATACAAATGTATAATATGAAAAACAAACCAAACGCGTCCAAGTTTTGATCCGTTGATTATAAATTCCCTGTTAAAATAATATTCATGTGATACATTATCTGGCAAATGAGAACACAGAATCGCGTGTGGAAATGTTGGCAAACCCAATAACTGTGCCTTTGTCATGAAGGTTGACACTCCTACAAGAGTAATGCGGCGCGTGCTGGAAGCAAAATGTGGGAAGACCTAACCCTCAGCCAGAATTCCAAAAATATCTGCATTAAAAATCTGAGCCCTGAATACAATTTCCCAGCATTACTAAATCTAGCAGCCAAAACCAAGTTATTACCAAAGACTAAAGATAATCCACACTGTTGAAATAATAAATTGTGTCTGACACTAGTCATTGGAGCAATACTCTTCAAAACAGAGTAAGTCATTGCAACCACTCAAAATCAAAATGAATATTCAATGTTTGTTTTGCCATCAATACACATACAGCCTTCCTCACAAATATTTTAAAATCCTAAATCATACAACAATGTTCATGCATGAAATTGAATGCTTGGTATGTACTCCCTGTGAATTCCACTGGCTCATTGAAACTGTTTTATGCCAGCAATAATTACAGTAAATTGAAAATATATTTCAGCATGCATTACCAATGATTCATTGACAATTTTACAAAAATATAACAATTGTGAATCACCTTACTGCTGTATGAATCATTTTAAGAGTCATCATCTTAATCATACAAAGTATACATATTTACTCCAGTCCAATTGTGCTAATGCAACACCTTTTCACACCTAAAATACACAATTAATAGAACCAGGTGTAAGCTTCCATGTAATTTCATAACTACAATGTGATTTGATGCAATTGCTGAAAAATTGCAATTTAATAAATATTAGAATCAAAGTGGAAAGTATGTACGCTGGGAGATGTCTATGATAGTCGGCTCACCATCACAAATGACATTGATGCTGTCAAAAAAGTGACGTGGGTCCTGAGTATCTTTCAAATTTTAAAACTAAATTACATCTATACTAAATTCTATAATTCAGAATTTAAAGTATTTTCAATGTTATTTCAGAGTTTTGAATACTTCCAAAGACTAAAACTAATTTTATTATAATAATGATCTTTTTTAATGTTATAGAGGGCGCCATAAGCATAGTTTCTTGCTTTCGTCGTTTCCCTGGTCACTCTATGATCCCCACTCAACGGTCGTTTGTCGTTTTGTTGAAAACGCGGTATGTGTTAAATACCTTGGTGTTTACCTGGACCGACGGCTATCGTGGATCCGGCACATCAAGTACGCTAGGCGGCTTTCTGCCATCTTCGCCCAACTTCGGCCAATGTTTAATTGCACTCGGCTGAGTTGCAACACGAAACTGCGAATTTTCACCGCCTTCGTTCGCAGCGTCATGTGATGCGGCATTCCCATTTGGGGATCCGCACTGCCACGACGCCTGGCCAGCCTGCAAGGCACTTTCATGCGCTTCCTCCGCCGCAGCGTGGGTTTCCACTGGTGCGTGCGCAACGCGCAGGTTCTCTACGATACCGGGCTGCCCGATCTTTTTGGACTCGCAACCCGGCTAGCGAAGAACTTGCACTCCACGTTGCAGCATCACCCGAACCCCACCATCGCACGCCTAGCCGACCTCCGGCCGAAAACATACGACACCCACCGCCGCCCATGCTGCCTAGTTTCACCAACGTAGGCAGCCAACTCAACACAAGCCACTACTATTCTAATGTACACTGTCTGTAAATCTGTAAATCTATTTAACTGTACTCTTCCACCCGCATTATGCGCTCCCTTGCGCATATAATCCACCAGCTTTTCCTACAACAAAACTTCTAAACTCGCTCCCTCTAGGTAGCAATACCTTGGGGGCCACCTCCGCTTTTGGTTCAGGGTTTTAAGCCCTTCGGGGCAAACTCTCCAAGGTGTGTTGTTTAGTGGGTCGGGACCGTCGCCCTCAGCGAGGCCTAAACCCCACACGCCGACCTTTCCATCCGGTCGGCCGTCTGTATGCAGATTTTTCACACCTTGCTTCAAAAAAAAAAAAAAAAATTCCAGCAGTAGTTCGCTCTCAATCGTTGAGGCGAACAGACGTGTTTCACCGCGCGCGGAAACCGTTAACCGTCGCGAAAGACCGTTAGTCCAACCGCCGGACAAAACGAGGCAGGCAAGCGAGACAGAACCGAGTGCAAGCGCGCCGAAGGAAAGCAAAACTCCACAGTCAACGAGCGGAAGGGACCCCACCCCCAGGCGCGATGGACGGCGACACGGACGCCAGCGACGCCTCCACGACGTCCACCACCAGCACGCACAAATTTCTTAAAACCAAGGCACGTGAGGGTGAGCCGAAGCCGTCCCGCCAACGTGTACGCGTGAGAGCGGTCGGCGAGTGCCGCCCCCCTACCACCGTCGACGCTCCAGGACTTCGTCACCGTCCGTCCGGCAGTGACAGCGAGTCGCGCACACGTGCCAGCGCCGCAGCTGCGCAGGTCGCGCTTCCTCCGCTGTTCACCGCGTCCACCACGTCGGGTGACTCACCCTCGCTTTCAGCACCGGCCACAGCAACCGCTCCAACCATGGTTGCCACAAACCCTTCGCCGGCCACGCCGGTCACGCCGTCCACCGCTGTTGACGAGCGTGACGCCACCATCCAACGCCAGCAACAACTGATCTGCGAGCTCCAACAGCAATTAGTGCTCTGATTACGGAAGTCCGTAACCTGACGGCTGCACTGGGCGCTACGCCGTCCCCAGCACGTTGCATGCCTCCCCAGCGCCGCCTCTTGTTATTGGGCACCCGCTGGACTTACCTGGAGTCACTGCTCGCAACCTTTATCCTTCACCTTCTGGCTCCGCTGGCCGCCCCCAACGAAATACGACCGCCGCCGCTCCGGTCGCCGCGCGAACTTACCGTGCCGCGCCCTCCGCAAGCAACTCTGCTGCCGCGAGCGCATGTTGCTGGGGACGCGACGGCATTTCGCTAAAGCGGGGATCGACATCGCTGCATCGGTGAGGAGCTTAGCGAAGAGCAGCTCAAGGCCGAGATCACGCGAATGGGGTACGAGGTCACCTCAGCAACTGCGAGAGCATTTTCTCAATAAATCGCATCCGAGGGCTCGAATGCCGATTCGAGCATAAGCTCCCCGACAAACTGGGCCTGATATGTCGCCGCTCGTACAGCTCGCTTCACCGCTCCGCGCTTTTGTGCGCGCGGCTTCTGCGCCGCTCGCACTACTCTAACAGTTGCGAACGCTGAAAGCCGCGACCACCGTCAGTGCGCAAACTGCGGGGGCGCACCAGCGCCGCGCGCTGCCCCGGCGCGTGCTTATCATGCCGGTGTGGGGCACCGCCAACCATTAAAGCTCCGCCGTTAACAACGCGGACAAATTCAGGGCTTCACCCTCGACCCACACCGCCGCGTGTGCATTACCACCGCTCCGCTACACCCCTCAGCTGCTACCCCGGTCCGCTGCCGAATCCCGACAGCTCTTGCGCAATCTTATGTTGTAACAGCAGCATTGCCCGCCGTCGCTTCTTCTTCGCCAGCTCCGCCGGCAAACATCACTAACGCCCTTTTACAGGCAATGCAGGGGCTTATGCCAATGTTCACGAACATGTTACTGCAAGCGGTGAATTCTCTCAGCGCGGCCTCCACGCAGCCGGCCTCACTCCAACCAACACCGCAGTCACAAACGCAGTAGGGCGTCTCTCCGGTTCTCTCTTCCCTCTCTTACAGCCTTCTCTCTTCGCTTCCTGACAGCCACGGCTACGAAACCGCTACGCATCGTCACATGGAACGCGAACGGTATCCGTTCGCACACTCCGGAATTCGAGCTCTTCCTCGAAGATAACAACATCGACATTGCGTGCGTCATTGAGACACGGCTGTCAGCCAAGCACTCACTTTTCCTTAGGAATTACGTTACAGTCCGCCGAGACAGGCCCGGCCCTGTACTCGCTGGCGGTGTCGCCATTTTCGTTAGCAGGGGCATCAACTTCCTCCAGATCGGCTCCGACACCGGCACAGTCGAGACTGTCGGCGTCCAACTCAGCGACGCTCCACTCTACGTCTACGCAGCGTACTGTCCGCAACAAAACATCGATCGCAAGCTCTGGGAAATTTTCACCGTTCCCAACAGGGCCCCAGTCATTGTGGCTGGCGATCTTAACGCCAAACACAAGGCATGGAATTGCGTCGGTAATAACAATTATAACGGTCGCCGACTTCACAGCGCGACCCTGCGCCATAACATCGCGGTTTACGCTCCGGACGTTCCGACTCACTATCCCGTCAACGCCCGCTGTCGCCCCGACATCCTCGACTTGTTTGTTACGGCGAGAACAAACGTGCGCTCTGTCGCGGTTCACTCTGATCTAGGTTCTGACCATCTGCCTGTAATTATGGAAATCCAGCAAGGTGCCCCGAATATCCGGCAAGAGGTTTCCACAGTCGATTGGACCATGGTCCAGTTTCTGTTGGAAAAATCCTCCCTTCCGTGCCCCATTATTTCGTCCACTGACGACGTCGACACCGCCATCGCTTCACTCACAACCGAGCTAAACGCTACTGTTACCCGAGCGACTATCACACGTTCGGTCCGGCCCGGTCACATCAGCCTTCCTGACGATGTGCTCGAGCTGATACGTCGCCGCAACCGGCTCAGAAAGCGATGGCACCGCTCACGAGCCAACGCACTGCGTCACCCCCTCAACATCCTGTGCAAAGAAATCAAGAGTCGGATCGGATCGCTCAGGCGTATTGCGCCGAAGCGAAAGTAAAGCCCGAAAGCGGCGAAACGTATCGCACGCAAATTCCGCCGATCCGCATCGCAGCTGCAAATCTGCGCGTTGGTAACAGAATGCCCCACGCAGATGCGGAGAAAGCGGAGATATTTGCGGAATCGCTCCACAATCAGTGCCAGCCCAACGAGTGCACAGCAGAGTGAATTTCACCGCGAGGTGGAAGAATCTGTGTCGAACTTCCGCTTCCCACAGTTCACACCGCAAATCGCCACACCCGACGAGATCGAAAGCTACATCCGTGCTTTGAAAAGCCGGAAAGCACCCGGCATGGACGGCATCAGTAACAGAGTACTGAAGAGTTTGCCGAAAAAGTTCCGGGTAAACATCTGCGTCATCCAGATTATATAACATGGATGAAACTGGTATATCTACAACCAGAAATAAGCCGCCTAAAGTGCTATCAACGAAAGGAAAAAAACAAGTGGGCAAAATCGCCAGTGCAGAAAGACAGTCATAGGTTGTTGTAATGCCGCTTGTTCATTTCTCCCACCCTTCTTAATTTTCGCCAGAAAAAAGATGCAACCCAGACTACTTGATGGTGCGCTTTCCGGCACTCAAGGAACCTGTACTCCAAATGGCTGAACTACAGGTGAGGTGTTCTTTGATTGGATGCATTTTTTTGTGGAACATGTTCGACCTACCCCGGGTACCCGGGGTACAGGGCAAAGCGAATACTTTCATACTTTTTTAATTGCAGTTGGTTATTGTTTAAATATTAATGTTAACTGGTGTACGTATTTGCAAGAGCAATAAATAAAGACTGATTTGTGATAATTATTTTGTTTTTGTATTGTATACCTTTGCTGCTATAAACTTAAATACCTTAAGGTATCCACTTTGCCGGACCTTCCCCTACTTGAGCCGTTACGAGTATCTATCTCCACGCACGACACTGTTGACGCACTTGAGCCGATATCTATGATATTTTATATGCACATGATTGCTTGGAGATAATATATCACACTGTTCTGGATAATTCTGTGAAAGTTTCCTTTATTGATGATTTGCGTGCCTGAATTCAGTTTATTCGAAATCGTCAGTCTGAACACATCTCACAAAGTTTGAAAATTTATATTTCTATATGGCATTGAGGAATCGAGAAAAATTCTTTCTCTTTCCAAGAGAGTCAGATACTGAGTCGGCTACCGAGTCCATCATCGACTCGGAAACCGAAACTGCTGCAGAGGTTGGCACTGATACGAGTGATAGCGATTTTGCAATTCCCAAGCGTCCGAAGTAGTTTATAATTCAAGAGTCAACGGATGAAGAAGATTGTAGTACAATTCGTCCAACGCCAAAGCGATGAGATTGGAAACCAGAAATTAATACGCCAACGACTATTGAATACACCGAGAGACCCGGCATCCGTAAAGAATTTTTGGAATCGATTGACCCTTCAAACATAATGCTAAAACTAATTACCGAAACTAACAGGTATACAGAACAAACATTTTTTAATAAGAACACGATGAAAAAAATTGACTGCAATTGGAAGCCTGTTAGTTGCAATGAAATTAAAGTATACTTATCATTGTGCGTGATAATGGCGCAGGTTTGTAAGTCAAAAATTCAAATGAATTGGAGTAAACGAGCCATCGTAGATTTTAATTAAAAAAAAAAACTATGCCACTCAACCGATTCCTACAAATTACTAGTTTTTTATTTTCATTTTGCGGCTAACACGACCAGCGACATGGATAAATTGCGTAAAATCAACCCCGTCCTTGAGTACTTTAACTAGAAGATCCAGCAGTTGTATATAATGGAGGAGGACATTGCCCTTGATGAGTCCTTGATGAAATTTAAAGGACGATTATCATACCGACAATACAATCCATCCAAACGGGCAAGGTATGAAATCAAATTTTACAAATGATGTGAGTCTGGCTCTGGTTACTGCTATAAATTTAAAATCCATTCCGGGAAAGAGAAGACAAGTTCATGTTTTGGTGCATCGGAAATGGTTGTGATGGAGCTAGCCAAACCGATTTTGAATAGGGTCATACTCTCTATTTGGATAATTGGTATTCGCCGCCCAAGTTGTTCCTACATTTAGCGGAACAAAAAACACATGTTGTGTTTCTGTTCGTATGAACAGAGCCAATATGCCCACAATTTTTGCTAAAGCAAAGTTAGTTAAAAAGAGGCGAATACCGATTAAGAAGCACACATCAGTCGAAATGGTGCAGTGCAAGTTACTAAGAACAAGAAGAACCAAACTTCAAAACCGCAATGTATTATACTCGTAGATTACAACAAAGGCATGATTGGTATTGATCGGGAAGATCAAATGTTGGCTTGCTTTCCAATCATGCGGAAGTACGTGAAAGGATACAGAAAAATGTTCTTTTAAATGTTTGACATGGCACTATTCAACACGTATAGGGTAGACTGGGTACGGTAGTACCAAAGCAAATATCTCGTGAACAGTTAAGCCCTATGCGTTCAAGGAGCGACAGTAGCCGCATACAAGTTGAAACATGTTCATCAGTCGGCTGAGTCACACAAAGCCAGAGGTCTACCACATGTACACATATTGATTTGGGTAAAACAGAAGCTACTTCCTAATCAAATCGACAACTTAATTAGCGCTGAAATTCCAGATCCAGAAGGAGATAAAAATCTGTATGACACGGTTATTAAAAATATGATACATGGTCCCTGCGGAGCTCGTAATCCATCATCTCCGTGCATGAAAGACGGCAAATATACAAAAAAGTATCGAGAACTAATTAGAGAAACAGTTCAAAGTGATAAGTGTTACCCGTTATATAGACGAAGGGCGCCTGCTGATGGCGGTAAACAAGTTGTGGGGACTACCATCTCACCATCTGGGTTTTTGAATTCTTCTTCTGCCTTGCATGCCATTTTCCCATGAATTCCCAAGATCTTATTTTTACTACTTTTCTATTAGTTTACAGCCTTTTATTTTCCAACTTTCTTGCTGTCATAAACTACCCTTAAAAAACCTAATCCCCGTGTCGGACGGTTTGGCACGCAGTATCTAGCGTGAGAACAGTCCGACTCGGATTCCCAGAATCCAATGGTCAGTTTTCCCAGTCTTTAATATGTCATACACTTTCTATTTTTTAACCAATTAAAACTATCGCTTCCTTCCTACTTCCGAATTTCTTGTCACCACCCATCAACCTGAAGGGTTGCTGGTGAGTGACAAGGGTGTAGGAAGATCACTTCTTGACATTACTTCAAACTCTACACTTCTCTACAAGACTTCATACTCTACGCTTCGTCAACACATTTCACTTGGTAGTCCTCACGTCATTAAATAAACCGTAAGTCGTGATATCAAACCTTGTGTATTATTCGTAATTATAACAACACACTACACACACCGATCCCACAAAGTTAACATTCGGACTCACACTGGCGAATTCAAGAGTTTTGATTATAGCTGGGTTGTGCCCTATTCACCAATTTTGTGTAAAATATTCAACGCCCCCATAAATGTTGAAGCCTGTAATTCTGTACGTGCAATTAAGTATATATTTAAGTATATATGTAAGTATATTAATTAAGGAAGTGATCAGGCAATCTTCAATTTGCATAATAAAGATGCTGTGCAGGTCCCGAATGAAATACAAAATTATCAAGCAGGAAGATGTCAGTAGCGATGAATCGGCATGGCGGCTTCTAGGCTTTCCACTACATCAAAGCTTTGTTGTGTGTTTATTGAAAATAAATGTTTGTTGAAGAATAAAGGTATGTTAATCAAATTCTTGTATCCCTATTATTTTTTTTTATAATCAAATATAATTTGGAAAATGTCCACATGGGGACGGTTGAACCAAATAATATGAGGATAATATGCTTTCTAAACAAACTTCGCCTGCATGGAGTCTGGACGGATCGAGTAGACCAGAGGAAATGCTGACGGTCCTAAGCCCGTGTAAAGAAGGAAGGTTCAAGGGTGAGTCCAGCGACCTGCCCTGGGTAAAAAGGATTAAAGTGCTC
Source organism: Dalotia coriaria (assembly GCF_025399875.1). Taxonomy (NCBI): domain Eukaryota; kingdom Metazoa; phylum Arthropoda; class Insecta; order Coleoptera; family Staphylinidae; genus Dalotia; species Dalotia coriaria. The sequence continues at coordinate 7,186,878 of NW_027045443.1, read as the reverse complement.
AAAGTACCAGTGGAGAGCCTCGAAATGGGACAGATCTAACGATAACGAACAAGGCAAGAAAACGGAAACAAAGAATAACAAAGCAACATAACCTAAGATTGGCAACGTGGAATATCAGGGCACTCAGTAACCGACAACAAGAATTGGAAAACGAAATTAAAGACTATAAAATTGATATGTGCGCGATTCAGGAAACCAAAAGAAAAGGCAAAGGACAGATGATTATTGGGGAATATCCATTAATATACAGTGGAGTTAAGGAAAACATGAGAGCAAAGGAAGGTGTTGGAATAATGATTCACAAAAAGTATGTAGACAGCATTAAAGGAATATCGTATGTTTCAGAACGAATTGTAAGAATTAGAATAGAAATCAACAAAACAAAATTAAATATCGTCAATGTGTATGCTCCTGAGAACTGTAGAAGCCAAACCATAAGGGAAGACTTCTACGATAAACTACAAGAGGAGCTAGACAAAATCAACAACAACGAAGCTATTATAATCCTAGGAGACCTAAATGCAAGAGTTGGAAATAGAGTAATACCGGGCATTAAACAACGGTTCAATGAAGAAGTAGAAAATGAAAATGGGGAACTTTTGACAACTTTATGCACAATCAATGAGCTAAGAATAAATAACACATTTTACAACCACAAGCAGCAACATAAGTATACTTTCAACAATGAACGCGGATATAGGTCAACAATAGACTATATCATCACAAACAGGGAAATACCACCAACAGATATATTAGACATAAGAAGTTTAACATCAGCAGATATTGGAAGCGACCACAACTTAGTTATGGCGAAAACTAGAATTAATCCCATCAAAAAAAACGAAATCAAATAAAGAAACTAAGCTACAGAAAAAAATAAAAGTGGAAGGAATGTCAGATGAAACAAGAAGAAACCTTTACCTAAATAGACTAGAACAAAAAATATTGAACAACAGCATAACAGATGAGGATGAGGTAGCAAAGCATGGGATAAACTAAAGACCAATGTCACACAAGCTGCAGAGGAAGCATTGGGAAGCAAGGAAGTAAAACCATACAACCCCTTTGGAAAGAGAACGCCCTGGTTTACCGACGAAATTAAACAAAAATGTAAAGAAAAAAGACTTGCATACCAGCAATATAGAACGGAAAGGACAATGCAATCATACCGCAAATACAAGAGGAAACGCATCGAAACACACGAACTAGTCAGAACAACAAAAAACGAGCATTTTAGGATATTCTCGAAAAATCTAGAACATGATTTTTATGGAGCCCAAAAAATCATATGGAAAACAATTAGGCGACAAAGACAAGAACTCAAAGAGCTGCTAGAGAGTAAGCACATAGAGAAAGAAACCTGGATCAAGTATATATTGAAGAACTACACAATGCAAGCATAGACGAAAACGCGATTAACAACACAAGGATTAGAATACAAGAAGAAGCTACTAGTGTGAACAAAAATGAGATCGCAGAAGTACTAGCAAAACTGAAAAACAGAAAAGCAGCCGGCCCGGATGGAATAGCCAACGAATTATTGAAGTATGGAGGTGAAAAATTAATAACAGAAATTACCAAGATGATCAACAAAGTATTAAAAGAACGCAGAATACCCAATGAATGGAGGACAAGTACCCTAATTATGCTATTCAAAAAAGGAGATAGGCAAATACCATCAAATTACAGGGGAATCACCTTACTCAGTACAACACTAAAAATAACAACTCGAATAATATCCAACAAACTAGTTTGTAAAAGATGAGATGGCGCCAAGTAAACACGTGTGTATAAAATGTGATAAGCAAATCAGGGAAAATTCGGGTAGTTTAAGCTGTTGTGTTTGTAAAAAATGGTTTCATAAGAAGTGTAGTGGGTTAGATAACAATGGTTTTAATAAATTAGCGTCGGACTTTAAAAAATATGGGATTGCCAAATGGCATTGCAATAGTTGTGATTTGGAGGTTAGTACTCGTATTGTGGATATGGAAGAGGTAGAGGAGGACGAAGTGGACACCGAAGACGTGGAACCACCATCGATGAAAGCTATCATGAAGGGCATGGTGGCTCTGTTTTTAAAGCACCTGGAGCCGTTCAAGCAAGAAATAAGGGACATTAAATCAAATATTAAGTTGCTGAAAGAATCCAACGCTGATGTCAAGAAAGAGTACGATAATAAGAGTAAAACTTTAACAGATCTGGGGAACCGTGTAAAGAAGCTGGAGAGGATCAAACCGGATGTCAATGAATTTCTTAGAGAGAGTGTAGATAGAAAAAGGCGAGAGACGTGTGTTATTGGCTTCAATATCCCAGAGTCTACCAAAGACTTAGGGCTGGAAAGACAGGCAGAGGATAAAGTTAGGGTTTTGCAGCTATTCCAGGATGATGGTGACATTGTACTTGATGATATTCGTGTCAATAGAATAGGGAAGGTGTCAGAAGGCAAGATAAGACCAGTGAAAATTAATCTACCGTCCAAAGATAAAGCAAGGCAGGTTTTGAGTGCTAAACTACAAGATGAAACTATTAGATTTAAACCGGATCGAACCTACATGCAGAGAGAAAAACTGAAAACGGTTAAAAAAGAACTGAGGAAGAGAGAAGAGGAAGGGGAAAAAGACCTGGTCATCAGATACAAATTTGGTGATCCAGTTATAGAAAAGAAGGAGCATTTTCGCCATGCTCGGCGAAGCACAGGGTTAAACTAGACAGCTTATCACTAGTATATCAAAATGTCAGAGGTCTACGTACTAAATTAAAGCAATTTTTTACTGCTGCAGCATCATGCGATAATAATATTATATGTGTTACAGAATCATGGTTAAATAATTGCATTCCAGATGGAGAGGTCATTGATAGTACATTCAGGTTATTTAGAAGAGACAGAGACGTGATAACGAATCAGAAGCAGCGTGGTGGAGGAGTATTTATAGCTGTCAAGAAGGCGATTCAGGCAGATCCTCTTAAGGTAACCAATCAGGATGTTGAGCAAATATTCGTGAAAATTAAAATGAACCAAGAGGATCTAGTCGTCGGTGTCGTTTACATCCCACCAGCCAGTGAGTTGGAGGTGTATGAAAAGCATATGCAGGACGTCGTAACCATTTCTAACAAATACCCTGGATGTAGAATGATAATTATTGGGGATTACAACCTTCCTGACACGATTTGGCATAGTAGCAGATGCGAAGATGAATTTTTTGGAGAGTCGGTCCAGCCAAATGGAGGTAAGCTATGAGAATTCCTTGTTGGTTGGTCTCAGATCAACATGATACAATAATACCGATGGCGTAAATATCTAGACGCCCGCATTCACAAAATCCGGTGATCTATTCCCTTAGACCTTACCAGCATTAGTACCGAAGATAAATTCCATCCCACCATCGGAACCGAGATTTTGTTGAATCAATTTATTGCTGCGACCGCGAGTTTCTAGACGCTAAAGAAGGAGATTATGGAGTTTTGAATAATTTTCTTTGCAAATATAACTGATACCAATGTACCAACTTAAAAATAATAGTAGACGACATCGTTTCGTACTTTACGAAATTCTTCAGGAGGGTATTAATTTGTTTATTCCGCGTTCTATTAAGAGACCCAATTATCCGTGCTGCCAATAAATACTTAATCGCGACTACACCAAGAGATGGCACACGCTAGGTACAAGAAGACAGGATGCTAATGATTATCAAAGTTCGAAGTGAATTAAGGAAAGAATGCAAAACAATTGTGTATCAAGAGCTATGAGGACTTACTCGCAATGCTGAATCAGCGATTGATAAGGACCCCAACATTTTTGAAGAAGTCTCCTCGAGGATGAAGAGAAGCCCGATAATGGATACCGTCAACCATGGAATGGGATGATAATAAGGCTGAGGAGTGGAAGAGGTGTGAACTTATTTGTGGAATTTTTTCAGCAGTATTTATAGACCCAGGATCCACGGTCGGAGCAGAACATTGGTGATATAAGAATAACCTCAACGGTGGACGAGGCAAATCTAAATGGAATTGAAATTAATTTTGACAGCTTTATTGGAAGGGTCTGCTGTCTCTGGACATCTAAAAGGGCCTGGCCGGATGGAATCTCAATTTCTTCCTTAAAAGAGGGCGCGGTTGGATTGTGTGAGCCGTTGTTGTTCATCTTTGATAAGTCATTGAGATGGGAGTCTTTCCGGATGCGTGGAAAGATGCATACACGTGGTTCTATATTTAAGTCAGGGTCCAAAAGCTTGACGCATGCAACTATCATTAAAGTGTGTATTCAGTCCACTTTTACCTAAGTTTTTTTTTGAGAGAAAATGATACTTGGGAGTCTTGAATTTTTGGTTTAAGGATTTCTGATCCAATCCAACAGCATGGATTTTCACTAAAGGGAAGTCAACAGTAACAAATTTGTTGGTTTATATAGAATATATCATGAAACATCTGTCCAGGAGGATCGATGTCCATGCACGTTATACACGGACTTCAGCAAAGAAACCCTTCCGGTATAGGATTTAACCACGAGGTACTGTTACTAAAAGCTAGAAGGGAATATGGGATATCTGGAAATCTTCTCAACTGGTTCCTTCATACTTGAAGGGAGGCGTCTACACAGGTCAAGATCTCGGATCACGTTTCCAAGAATTTTGTGTATCATCTGGTGTTCCACAGGGGTTCGCACCTTGGACCCGATTCTATTCTGTATTTGTCAATGATATTGGCTGCCCATTTGCAGTCTAAATACTCACTTTTCATACGATGACTCCAAACTATTCAGATGTAATGGAGACAATGAGGACGCTATGTATATTCTACAAGAAGGACATTGATAAACTGGAGAAGTGGGTGTGTAAACTAAACAGACTCAAACTAAATGTAAAGAAGTGTGCGATTATTGAGTTCTGTAGGGAGTACGTCTTCCAGCTTATCATCAATATTACAGTAGCAATGACGTATACCTCAAGTTAGAAGGATCAGGGGACCTCGGTATCTACGTGGACAACAAGTTGACTTTCGAGAATCATATCACAAATATTTCAGCCAAGGCCAACCAAATACTTGAAGTATACACGAAGTCCAATGTGACTTTTAGACGAGAGATGAGACGCTGGTCAAACTATTCCAATATACTTGTGAGATCGATTATGAGTATAAGGTGTGTAGTATGGGATCCGATTCACAACCATCAAATCAGAAAAACTTGCGAAGGTACAACAAAATTCATCAGGCGCATGAGATACCGGAATAGTTGTAGAAATATAGTATGAATCGTCAACAAAAGGGGTACGAACCATACAGGCTGCAACCTGCTGGCCAGTAGGGAGAAAATACTTGACCTATGCTTCGGTGCAAATCTTATCCCTTGTGGCCTTCTGGATGATTCTGACCTAATAGAGTTACTAGTTTCGTCGTGCCAAACACCAGTTTGAAGTACCAAGAATTTTTCCATACCAAGGAGCCAAGTCTGGCTTCTTTTCCTACACGAGACACCACTGTACTTGGGATTTCGTCACAATCAATGAATATGCGGCGATGATGGGCTGGCCATAGTGTATCGAAAGAATGCTGTAAAGTGTGCTGCGCGAAGTTAGTGCTGAAAGTATGATTATCTGACATTTTGGTTGTTTTGTTTGGAGCACGATCTCATTTATATTTGTAAGAGTATCATATTTTATTTCTTTTTATGAGAGTATACATATGTATAGTACCGAGCGGCGTTAAATAAACAAATAAACAAATAAACAAATAAAAATACTAGAACGAACTACATTCGAGGACGAACAGCAGGATTTCGAAAAGGAAGATCGTGCAACGACGTGCATCCTTAGACAAATAAAAGAAAGCAATAGAATGGAACCGACCAGCATTTATTTGTTTTGTGGACCAAAAAACTAACTGACCGCATAAAACTACATGACATCACAATTATACTACAAAATCGACAAATTCCACAAGACATTACGCGGAAACAATAGAAAACATCTACAAGAACCAAGTAAAAAATAAGAGTCAATAATGGAAACAACTGGAGCAATAAACATCGGAACCGGCATAAGACAAGGAAGTCATTGAGCCGTTGTTTGTTCAACTTGGTGATGGAAAGAAATAATAAATAAAAACCAGGAAGTGTCAAGGATATAATGGGAAACAAAGAAGTAAATATGGTATGCTATGCAGTTGACGCTGTACTCATGAACGAACTCTGGGAGCAACCTCCAGAAAATTTTGCACCAGTTCAACAAAGCAGGCAAATTGTACAACATGGAAATAGCGCCTGAAAAAACAAAATGTATGGTATTATCAGCTACACCAATCAGATGCAAACTGAAGTAGAAGAGGAAAAATAATAGAACAAATCAGCGAGTTCAAGTACCTGGGAATCAACATTTCAAGCCACGCAGGTATAGGGAAGAAGTAGCGGAACAAGTTGAGAAGGGCAAAATTGCAGGATACCCACGAAAAACACCATATGGAATAATAAACAACACCTAAGAAAAAGCTAAGGTATCTATTTATAAAGCAGTACTCAGACCCATTTTAACGTATTCAGCGGAAACCAGAACGGAAAACAACAATAACTGCCAGACTTCTACAACAGCAGAAATGAGAACATTACGGTGTGTGGAAGGCAAAAACGATCAGAGAATCAAGAATGAGGACATCCGAAGAACGTGCAAAATAGAAAAACATTACTGAATTGAGCGAAAATGAGAAGAAACGAATGGAATGAACACATAGAAAGAAATGGAAGATCGAGAATAAGCTAGGGTTGAGACAACTCTCCAAGAGGAAGAAGATCACTCGGTAGACCAAGAAAAGGTGGAGTGATCACTCTCGGCCAGGCCCACTGAAGAAGAAGAACAGGCAACAGTGCCTATTTTGGAAGAATAAGAAGAAGAAGAAGAATTCCAACATGAGAATATTTATGAATTTATGAAACAGAATCAAAACCATTTTGATACATCAAACTTTAGACCTAACAATCCACATAACATTTGTATTACAAAACAAAAGCAATTCCGGTTTATTTAAAGACGAATATGGTGGAAAATATACTCTGGAGGAGTTTTGTGGGTTTAAAAGCTAAAATGTATGCGCATAATGTTAACTGTTTGAAAAAGAGAATATATTGAAATTAAAAAAGCTAAAGGTATGCTTTGTGTTGTAAATTCTTCATTGTTATTTAATGATTACAAAAACATGCTTATTTTGAAACAAATTTTTTATGCTCAACAAATTTTATTTAAATGTGAAAATCAAAAAATGTTTACCATTTCACAGAATAAAAAAAGTTTAACTTCAGATGATGAAAAAAGAGCAATCATGATGATGACGTTCACACATTAGCTTGGGGTCACACTCAATTGCAAAGTATGCTAAAAGCAAATACCCCTCTATAACCTATTTAGTCTTTACAATCTCACTCGTGATAACGTAAACTAAGATGATTGTTCCAATTACATCCCTGATGTTATTTCTATCATTTCTGCTAAACCAACCGTTTACATCTACAAACCAGAATATGTTCGTGCCTGCGCTTTATCAAATCCAGTTTAGATAAAAAATTTAAACGATAGCTGGCCAGATAGGAGGCACCTCGAATCATACTATCTTCCCTATCTTCCCTATCACGCTAGTAAAGTATCTTCGGCGCGCAACCGTAAAGCGCCGCCTCGTGGCGCAGCTGAAACCTTGAGTCCCATATGTTCTATAGGTACGACTTAAAAACGCAAAGGGGTACGAGTTAGCAAACATGTGCTTCCTCGCTTAAAACAACCTTTAAAACAATATATCAGAAGGAATATTTAACAAAATCCATGTAGAAAACAATACATGGATAGATGTATACCCACATTTAACATGAAACACATATTTAGTGGTGTTTTTCTGACCACCACACGTTTTCAAAGCTCCAGGAGAAATTGGATGAGCTAATGAGGAGCAAACTATTTTGCGCATAACTTTAATTCGATTCGGCGGGAACTGATTAAAGAATATGCTTCTAGTATGATTTCATGCTGCCCGAATACAGCATTTTAAGTTGCATAAAGTGCCTTCGTTAGAGAGAAAAAGACCGAGTATGACTTACGTGACGGTACGACTTAAGCGGACTTTCCCTCAAATGGATTGAAATGAGTATTGACACAAATTTTGTAAAAGATATTAAATTTGATGAATCAAATAAAAGTATTTTTGTTATAAAGTAAATTACTACTTGTTGAATGGAACATACAAAGTTGGTAAATGGAAATTTCGAGTTACGGATAAAATGAATCCCGAATTATATAAAAAGCATACATAACACCCACAAACATGTAATAATCATAAACTACTCTTATATATAGGATTAATTGAAATTATTTTTGTAACATTTGTTATCTAATTGTCCCAGTTTAATTGTATTGAAAAATATTATAATAGTGTAATAACATAAGATACTCAAACATGTAAACTTTATAAATCTTGGATTGTAATGAATAAACCTTTTTCCACATGGCTGAGTTTGGTTTCCAATATAAAAAAGGGTGACTCAACCATGTGTTCAGCTGCATACGTGCTTTTTTTCCACATGGTTGATTGATTTTGGTTTTCATATAAAAAATAGGGTGACTCCTAACCGTTTGTTCAGTTGCATACGTACTTTTGGTTACAATGGACACCAAGTTAGTTTCTATTTTAAATCAAACATTGACGGTCGAATATGGAGTTTGTCCATATGATTGTAATCGATGCGGTATTGAGGTCTAGATTAACAAGACATTTACACAAATGTCATAAAATCACCCCACATGCCACTCACCCACTGAAATTTCGATGCAGTCATTCTTGGAAGTAAGTAAAGAAATTATTCTTGTTAACAAATGTTGTATTTACTTCTTTTATTTAAAGATCATCCTGAGTTCAAACCCTATATACAATTTAAATCACCGTAGAGATTGTTCAAACCATCAACAGCATGATCATATCACATATTGTAATTAAAAAATAAATCGAGTTTATTCACAAAGTTGTTGTCTTTATTCACCTTTACAAAAATCCGATTGACACCAACAAAATGGCGGTGCAGACCACCTAATTAATGTTCACACCCAACAAAACCACACCCAACATAATATTCACACCACGGTAACACCACACCTAAGTAATTAATGTTCACCCAACAAAACCATACCATATAAGGAAGTTAAATTCATCTAGCCACGCCCAACATAATATTCACCCTACAAAATTGATGGTAACACCACAAACAAAATGGCGGTACCATCACCTAACCCAACAAAACCATACCATATAAAGAAGTTGAACCACACCCAACATAATATACTCACCACAAACCCCGCCACGCCTGCTGCACCCACAGCACACCTTCACCCACACCCAAATCATATTGCAGTTAAATATGCAGACCAATCAGAATGCAGATCCTGCTTCATTAAATATGCAGACCAATCAGAACGCAGATCCCGCTCTCATTAAATATGCAGACCAATCAGAACGCAGATCCCGCTCTCATTAAATATGCAGACCAATCAGAACGCAGATCGCGATCTAATTACAAATATGCAGACCAATCAGAAGCGTAAAGCTACGCCCACAACTCGACCAATCACAAAACAAAGCCACGCCCACAGATCCCGAAAGTTGATCCCAGAACTCTCCTATCCTACTACTTTTATTAACGCAACTTTACTTAAAAAATCGGTTTTGCCCTCAAACCTCAAATCTATAGAGCAAAAAAGAGTTACCCAAAATGAAGAAATTGAGATTGGAGAATTTAATTAAACAAATGGACACTATTTCGAAAATGGACGGGTTCAACAATGAACTATTATTATATCATATGTAAAACAAGTTATATTCCATGCAGATCCAGTTCGATATGGTTACAAAAATTACTTCCCTAAATTGCCATGTATTTCAGCTCATATTTATCTTCAGCAATACATTTAAATATTTCAATTTCCAAGAGATGAGATTCACTTATATCAAATTGGGAAGGTTGGCCAAGTCGTACCTCTAAAATACACTACCCTGAGAAAAAATTAATTCCAGAAATTGCTTATATTTTCTTGTAAAACATCGATTTAACATAAATGTGAACGGTACGACTTAACAAACCGGTACCCTAAGTCGTACCTTCGATACCCCTTAAGTCGTACCTATGCCAAAGAAATATCAAAATAAGAATATATTATTAGTTTAATAATAATGTATTTTATTTTGCAAGGTATTTTATACTCGTTTGGACACCCCAACACATTTGTCGTACATCCAAATTTTGCATTTGAGGCACCGAATCATACTACATTCCTCATTCTCATCACGCTAGTAAAGTATCTTTGGCGCGGCAACCGTAGCGCCGCCTCGTGGCGCAGCTGAAACCTTGAGTCCCACATGTTCAGGTATCGACTTAAAAACGCAAAGGGGTACGAGTTAGCAAAACATGTGCTTCCTGCTTAAACAACCTTAAACAATATATCAGAAGGATTATTTTAACATAATCCATGGAAAACAATACATGGATAGATGTATAAACTCAATATTTAACATGAAACACATATTTAGTGGTGTTTTTCTGACCACCAATGCTTTCAAGCTCCACGAGAAATTGATGAAAGCACGAGGAGCAAAACTATTTTTGCATAACTCTCAATACTGATTCGGCGGAACTGATTAAAGAATACAAAAGCTTCAGTAGTATGATTTCATGGTGTCCGAATACAGCATTTTAAGCCGTAAAAGTGCCTTCAAGTTAGGAGAAAAGACCGAGGTACGACTTACGTGACGGTACGACTTAAGCCGACTTTCCCCTTATATCACAAAAAGAACTGACTAACATATTAATTTGTTTCAAAAGATTCTGATACACGTAAAGAATAAAACAAAACCATCAAAAAATTAAGTTAGTGATGGTGTGATGAACATACAGACATAATTGAGTACTCTTTAAACAGATATATCACGAAATTAGACACGTGTTGTACAGAATTTGTCATTATGTTGAATCAAACGAAAAAGAATGGCTCGACCATGTTACGAATAGTACACAAGTAATTATGAATGTCTGAAGAAATCTGATAAAACACCGAATGTTTCCAGATTGCTTGTTAGAGCATATTAAAGCATCATTTTTTGAAGAAGATATTGCAGGTATCATCAGGCTTAGTGATAATATATCTCATTTAACAAGTATACCTAATTGTATTGAGAGAATACAAACATGAGCCGATGACTTTAAATGATATTTCAAAAATGTTTTATTCATATTAAATTAAATTTCATATACAAGAAATACAATGATCGCATCAAAAAAGTATAAAATATATTGTTGCAGGAAATATATAATAATGTAAGTTTACGTGTGTTGACACTGCGTTTATTACTCACATAGTGATGGAGGCAAAGAGAAAATAAATTGTACCGCTGCAAGCACGGTTAAAAACTGATCTATTTAATTTATTATTTACGGGCCCTGGCTGAAGAGGTCTTAAGTCAGGAGAAAATACTTGATTAATCATAGTGTAAAAACGTACTTCAAAACCACCTCAAAAACTTGTGGTAGCTAATACTCGTAGTTTGTCAATGAAGTTCCATCTAAAATGTTGTATATATGTGTCCATATTTAATTTCAAAAGCAAGAATAATTCTGAACGACCACGTTCACGTATGACATAGGTATGAATACACAGTCGAAAATGAAAAAAGGAATCTTGATCAAATAGAAATTGTAAATTTGTGCAACGAAATACTCAGGTGGGTACCGGCAACGGAGAATCCCACCCCGGCGCGGCACACGATTGTGTTGCAGCCGGGCAGCCCCCAACCTCGGATTCTGAGGGGGGCAACAATTTGCTAAAGAAGGACCTGTACGACATGATAGACCCGTTTCAAAGAAGAGGCAGCCTACAGAGAACGCCACCGAATCACAGTACTCAGTACATTGAAGACGATATCTTCCCAACGACCAAAACAAACATTCTAAATGAAAAGGTGATAAACCTAGAATACGATAGCAGCCCAGAGGTAAAACAAACGGCAAAGCGCCAAAGGATGGAACTGCGCAGGACAAGGAGCGAACCAAACGCTAAACGGGGAGATGGCAAGAAGAAACAGTCTTCCTCAATCCACAAACTAGTAGACAAAGTGGAGCTCCTAAAAACAGCAGTAGCGAAGTGTACAAACACCAAAAAGGAGATAAAGGATCTCGTAATCAATATAGAAGGACAGACAAAGAGGGTAGAACTGGAAACCCAAGAGCTTGAAGACGAAATCGAGGAGATGTCGGAGAAATTAACCTCAATGGAGCAAGCACTGGCAGAAAGGGACCTAGTGATCCAACGACTTACAGAGGAACTCCGCGCAACAAAACAGAACAGAAGCTCCCAGTCTACTCAAACTGAGGAAAAAGAAACGAGAATACCAACACTGCAGGAAGTGGAAAGTGCCATAGTGGCGGCACAAACACCGCAAGACCTGGACGGAGTCATTAACATGCCGTGGCCTGATGAAATGTATCGGAGAACTGCTATTAGAGAGACAAAATTCCTGTATCAAACAGATCACAATGTTGCCGTTCTCCTAAACGAGAACGAGCAGCAAATGGGGAAAGGCATCCACAAGCAAGTAGCACAAAAATTTCCGGAGTTCACCAACATAGAACTGGAAGAAGGCAAATGGGAGGTGCTTTCGCACACCGCATCGTGGAGGTCAAAGGACAAAGAAGAAAAGCTTCAAAAAAATATCTACGGTACCTTACTTACAGATACGACTAACGAAGCGATACAGAGACATCTGGAGTCTCTGTTCAACTTATGTAAGCAGTACGGAAGCAAAAAAATCACTATCCCCAGAATCACAGGCATCACCGTAGAGCGACTTCGGAAGAACGCCGAAATCGTTCTAAAAAAAGAAGATAGCATGACTATAGAAATAATAGGCTCCAAAATAGTCAATAGGGCTAAAAGGGATGTGAAAAGAATCAAACAGGAGCCACGAAATACTGATGCTCTGATAATCCAAGCTGAACAGACAACTTACGCGGACCTACTGAAGAAGGTTCGCAGCGGGGTAAAAGAGCTAGGGCCAGATGTTGCGTTGTGCGGGATAAGGAAGACGAGAACCGGCAACATGCTAGTAACTATGCCTAAAGATAGATCCACAACGGATAAAATCTCTAGAGCAATTGGAGATAAAGTTGGGCCAAATATGATCAGCAGAATAGAAGACCGGAAGACACACACTTTCGAGATTCGAGATATCGACGAAGACATCGAGGAGGTGGAAGTAATAAAGGAAATATGTCTCCAAACCGGACAGGGCCCCGCGGATGTAAGAGTTAAGAAGATAAGGAAAAGAAGAGACGGAAGCCAAACCTTCCTAATTGGAGTGCTAGATCCGCGAGCAAGACACCTAGCCAGCCTAAAGTTTGTGAAGATTGGAGTGACAAACTGCAGGGTCCTGACGAAGGAAGATAGATGCTATCGCTGCTGGGAGATAGGCCACATAGCCATACATTGCAAAGGCCCAAACAGGAAAAATGCGTGCAACAATTGCGCAATGGAAGGGCACCAAGCTAGAGAGTGTCAAAATCCCGCATACTGCGTAGGGTGTAAGTCTGAAGGACACCGCACGATGAGCGGAGGGTGTAGCGTAACCAAATCATAAGCCCAAAAAAGATGAAAATACAGCTACTACAGTGCAACATCGGACGGAGAAGGGCCGCACAGGATGTCCTGTGGCAAACAATAAGGGAACTGGAAATCGACATTGTAGTAATAATGGAACCCCAAAAAAAGGAGGTGACCAAAAAGGGCTGGTATGCTGACACCAACCTAGATGTGGCGATAAAAATTTGCGGGGCGGACTTAAATCCGCACGAAACAGGAAGCCAAGAAGGAATCGCCTGGATCAAAGTAAACGGGATTATGATTGTTGCATGTTACATATCCCCTAATGTACAATACGAGGTATTCTCCAACTACCTTTTGAAACTACAGATGCTACTAAATGCCCACAAAACAAGCAAAATAGTACTAGGGGATTTTAACGCCCATTCGCCCTTATGGGGAGGCACCCGAACGGATAAAAGAGGCGACGCTCTCAGCGAGCTGATCCATCAAGAACATATGACCGTGCTGAACGACGGAAAAGTTCCGACCTGGGAATGCAAAAACCGTTTCTCATTCATAGACGTAAGTGCCGTGACGGACTCCTTTAGAGCGCAGGTCAAAAAATGGCGGGTGCGGGAGGACATAGAAAGTATGAGCGACCACCCTTACCTGACTTTTGAAATAGACCTAATGCAACAAACATCAAACAACACAAAGCTATCCCCAAGTCATCCATGGCGCCTATCAAGAAAAAATAAAGACCGACTAAGTAAGAAGCTCAAACAACTAGCGAAAAAATTGGAGAAAGACAAGGACTCGGCCGCAAACAAATGGAGCCAGCTGCAATCCCTGGTTGAAGAGGCATGTCGAAGCACGCTCGAATTTAAACTTGGGGAAAGGTCAGGCAAAACCACAGTGCAAGCCATGCAAAAAGTATATGCCAAATGGCGGATAGAACAAACACGGGGCCATACAGCAAAAGAGGAAAGTCTGCGCACTGAGTCACCTTAGATATAGAAACGCATTTAACGTGCACCTTAGGATAGGATTATAAAGGTGCTACCAGAGACAGGAAGGTTAAACCATGGTTAATAAACATTATACAAAGCTACTTCAACAAAGAAGATAGTGGCCGGAAGTAGCACTTTCCCGGTAACGTGCGGCTCCCACAGGACCAATCACAAGCCCATATCTATATGGAATGTTTACTACGATGACGTGCTGCGCATACCTGTAGAACCCGAGGTGTCCCTCATAGCATACGCAGATAGATCTAGCTATCGTTGCAGTGGATAAGACTGGAGATGGCCTTAAAAGAAAACTGGAGGACACGATGCGATCTGTAAAAAGAACCTGCAAAAAAAACAACTGAAGTTGGCCCAGGAAAAACAGGAAGCAGTAGTACTTGGCTGGAAGAAGGAAAGTGCAGCACCTGAAATTAAACATCGATGGCGTAACCATACAAACATCAGAAGCCATAAAATACCTGGGGGTCTACTTCAGGGAGAGGAAAACATGTGTTTGAAAACACCTCACTTTCAAACATGCAACAAGGCGAACCGTACGGCCAGCTGCTATCTCGGATAATGCCCAACGTTCGTGGACCAACCTGCGGAAAAAGAAACTTGTATTACAGCGTCTGTGTGCCTCCATCGTGATGTATGGGTGCAAATTTGGGTAGGATCTAGACAAAACCAAATACAAAGTATGCTAACGGATCCAGCGAGCGATGTCGGCAAGGTGTGCTGTACCTATCACTTTTAATATCAGCAATGCAGCGGCAGTGATTGCGGGCACAATACCCTCACCATACTAACAGGCAGAACGAACAAGTGGAACAAGGAAGAGCAGATGCAGGCTTGGCAGGAACAATGGGACAAAACAACGGGGAAAGCTGAAATCACGAAGAAGCTAATACCAAACATAAGCGAATGGGTAAACCGCAGGCATGGAAACATTAACTTCCACCTGACACAGGTATTGAGCGGGCACGGATGTTTCAGAGCCTACCTGAAGTGGTTCCATATTGCAGAGGATGACAAGTGTGCAGACTGCGGGGAAATTGACACGATGGAACACACCATCTTGGAATGCAAAAGATGGCGCAAGGCCAGGGAGGACACGGAAAAGATATGCGGGAAACTTACGATACTAAACATCCTGAAGAAAATGCTGCAGAGCGAAGAAAACTGGAATATAATAGAAGATCTAATACACGTCATCCTAAACACAAAGGAAGAAGAGGAACGGGAGAAGGAAAGGATCACGAGAGAAGTAAGAGATAGACCCAACAACTAGGGTGCACGCTCCAGGTGCATCCGGGCGGCCTGCCTTGAAGAAATGCCGGAAGGCAATCCCAAGGCAAGGTACCTTCCGCCAAGTCGAAAGGGGTTTTAGTGGGTGCAAGGCAGCAGGCCGAACACACTCGCACAATGTGAAGAATACGATAGTCTGCCCAAGCTATCAGATTGCCCGAAGGCAATATATAGGTAAAGTTGGCTACGTAGGTGACTACGAGTTGGCAAACGCTACAGCCTTACAATGTTAAACGTCCTACAGCTCAATTGTGGAGGAGCAAAAGTTGTTCTGGATGAGATACGGGAAAGGATGGAGACGCATGGGTTTGACCTGCTTCTTCTCCAAGAACCGTATGTGAATGCACATGGCATGCCCTTTTCGATGCAAACTATGAAAGTTTTAGGAAAAGGTAAAGCCAAAGCTGCGATTATTGTAGCTAACCATGAGATTAGTGTTTTACACCTATCAGAGATATCGGATTCGCACACTGTGTGCGTCCGTATTGATCACGGGGGAAACTCCTACGTCCTCGTGAGTATGTATTGGCAGTTCGGTGACGACCGCCAACACTATGTCTCAAAATTAGCTGATATTATGAAAAGGCTCCGAGGTGAGAAAGTCATAATATCAGCGGACTTGAACGCCAGATCGATTCTCTGGAACTGTGACACATCCATCGTGTCATGCCGGATCTCAGGATGAAAATCTCATCCAAGAACACAACTATTACATTTTGAATGAACCTGGCCACCATTGTACTTTCAATGGCCCAAATGGCCAATCAAATCTAGACGTAACATTCGTAAGTGCTTTAGCATTGAATGATGCCCACTCGTGGGTGGTTGAAGACGCTGAATGATGCCCACTCGTGGGTGGTTGAAGACGCAGAATGGTGCACGAGCCATCATAGACCAATCCATTTTCAGTTAGGCAACAAACGTCATGTCAATACCGAGAAGGCGGTATATAAATACAAGTATTCTAAGATGGACTGGGACAAGTACAATGAGAAAACTCTCGAAATGCTTACCCAAATTGAAAAGAGCGAAGATCCCGAACATCTCGCTAAAAGGCTAGAATCTGCATTAATATCCGCTTTACCTTGCGTGCCGAAGGTAAAACTTCGAACACGTATAACGAATCCCTGGTGGTCTAAACAACTGGATGAACTTCGTTTGAAGGTCTTCCGGAAGAGAGGGCAGCTGCAGAGAACTAGCGCCGTCGAGCTGAAAGAAAGGCGAAAGAAAGAATACAGTGAACTTCGAAATAGATACCGACATGAGATCAGGAAGGCCCGGCATACCGGGCAATTGCTGGTTGCAAAAACTGTTGAAAGTTGAAAAGGGTTTGACTTTTGGGTTTTATTATAAAATGGAAATTGGGAAGCTGAAGCCCCGGTCTGCACTGTGCACCGTCCACAATAAAGAAGGTACATACACTAGCACGCAAGCGGGAAACGTTCGAAACGATCGTGAACCCACTTATTGCGGACGATGACCCAAACTTGGACTCAGATGAGCAGGCAGAACTGCGGGAAAAAGTACATTCGTACAGAAACCCAAAGAAATGCACGCGATTCAACGGGGAAGAGCTTGATACGGCCATCGCAAGCCTTAAGAACAGAAAGGCCCCTGGTTACGACGGCATTACTGCTGAAATAATCAAGGCCGTGTATGTTAACATTAAAGAGGAATTGCTCGAATTATTCAACGCCTGTTTGGTAAAAGGTAAATTTCCAGACGCATGGAAACTAGGCCTCCTAGTTATACTTGCAAAACTGGATAAAGACCCTAGTTTGCCAAAAAGTTACAGGCCTATCTGCCTCCTAGCTGTGCTAGGCAAAATACTCGAGAAGCTTATAGTGATGAAGATGGGCAAAGAGCTGTCTTACATGACATCACCAACTCAGTTCGGCTTTACAGCCGCCAGGTCTACTGAACATGCAGTTCATGAACTGTACAAGTACGTAGATGAATCTGACGCAAAGTACGTGTTGGGCGTTTTTGTTGATATAAGCGGCGCTTTTGATCATTTGTGGTGGCCCGCAATCTTCAAGTCACTACGGCACCGACAGAATTTGTACGGCCCACAGAATTTGTATGCCATCCTCAAAGACTAATTCGTGGGGAGGATTGTCATGCATAAAGAGAATAAAAGTGTGAAAAAGTGGGTTACAAAAGGCTGCCCGCAGGGATCGGTACTACGCCCCATACTATGGAACCTAGTTTTTGACGACTGCGAAAAGTTGGGCGACAAACAAACTGACTATGCAGATGACAGAGTCATTCTCATAGCAGGCAATTCTAGGAAAGAGCTAGAAATCAAAGCACAAGGGGCAGTCGATAAGCTGGATCGATGGTGCAAGCACAACAAGTTAGAAGTGTCAGCCCCAAAAACGAAAATCATGTTGCTTAAAGGTAAACTTGACATGAAACGACCTCCGGAAATCAAACTGGGGGAAAAGAGCATCGCTAGTGTCAAACAGTTTCTGTACTTAGGGGTGTTGCTGGAGGAGGGGCTACGCAGCAATGCGCATGTCGGCAAAATTTGCGACACATCCACAAAGACATTCTTTGCTTTTGCTCGGATGGCCAAGCTGAAGGGGTCACTTACCGGAAGGACCAAACAACTGATCTATCGATCAGTAATTGAACCCATGTTTAGATATTGTAGCTCGACATGGGGCCAAAGACTCAATGCAAAGCATATTCAAAGGCTCCAAAGCGCTCAAAGGAAACCGTTGATTGCAATAGCAAGAGCGTATTCAACTACGCCGGGGCACCTACTACCATTACTATGTGGAGTTCTGCCCGCCGAATTATTAATTAGAAAGCACATGATGCAATTTATTGTTCGCTTAGATACCGGAACCAAACTCTCGGCTGATCACCGCAGAGAAATAGAGACGGATGTGTACGACACTTGGCAAAGGCAATGGGTGTCGACACATGATTCTGTCCCTGTGCAAATATTGAAACACAAACGGTAGCCCACACGGTTTTCCGATGTGCACAAACCGAAGTACATCGTGCAACGCACGTTGAACTACTGCGCATTCTCCAAACAGGCGACTGGGAAGAGATTAGAAGCGCAAACATGTACTCAGAGCTTGAGACTTTCTGCAATAAGATTCACTTAGAACTTATTCGTTTCGACCGAATGCTCTAAATATTTGCATTATACCATAAGGAACTTAGCCGAAGTGGGTAAATGCTTTGGCATTACTCACATAATGGCGAACCATGGACACTGAGGCATCGGAGTATATGTTTCTGGAAAGAGGTTTCGCAACTTCTTGGGGCACCCTACGCGACATAGGCTACCTGGCTGGATGTTTCTGGCCTTAAAATCAAGAATTACCCATAATGTATTAAGTTTTGGCAAACTTATGTAGTCGACGCTAGCAATACCTGGAGCTGTTTGTACGCACAGGACTAACAGGTAGTGAATGTACGCGCAGTCGGCGGGCGTCGCGATTCATGATTTGCGCGAGCGGCGCGCAATTGAAATAACAAACCGTTACCATGGGTTACCCAGAAAGTCCCGGGTTATGGACGGTCCTCGAAAGGAGGGGAAGTCGTGGGGGTAGCGGCGTAAGGTAGATAGTCGCTTTGACTAGTGTGCACTAATGTATCAGTCGACTAGATATCTAGGATGCATTAAAAACACTGGTAAAACACGGCTTAGTAATACTGGGCCGTGAAGATGTTTGGAGTTATCGCCAAACACGCCGATTAAAGGCATGAAACCTAGGTGCGGTTTATGAATAACTTTGGATAGTCTCCGGACCCTCCGGCAATTCCAACACGGCAGCCATGGTGCACAACGCTCCACCTTAAAATCGACCTCGTTTTAGATGCAAGCCTTCAACGGTTTTGGACGCTCGACGAAGTCCTTAGCACCCCAAACTCAAAGCTCACCGAAGCCGAAGAGGAATGTGAGGACCATTTCCTCACAACTCACTCCAGGGACAAGGATGACCGCTACGTGGTCCGATTACCCTTCAAGACAACTCCAAGTCAACTCGGCAATTCAAAACCAAAAGCTCTACGAATGCTGTACTGCCTGCAGAAGAAATTCCGCTCAAACCCCGCCTTCAAGCAGTTATACGCTGACTTCATACAGGAGTATGAAACTCTACAACATCTTGTTCCAGTCCCATGGAGTGCCCCAGAGCCTGACTTCGCCTATTACTTGCCACATCACGGGGTCCTGAAAGAGAGCAGCCTAACCACGAAACTCCGCGTGGTCTTCAACGGATCCTGCGCTACCAGCAATGGCAAATCCCTCAATGACCTTCTCCACTCCGGTGGGAAGCTCCAGACTGACTTGTTTGACGTGCTCCTCTTCTTCCGACTCCACCGCTACGTCTATTCTGGGGACATCGAGAAGTTTTATCGCCAGATAAAGGTCCACCCTGAGGAGTGGAAGTTTCAACGCATTCTCTGGCTTGTCGGTAATCAGCTAACCACCTACGAACTGACCACGAACACCTACGGATTAGCGTGTGCAGCCTTCCTCGCCCTTCGCGCATTTCAATAACTTTTAATTGACGATGGCATCAAGTATCCCCTCGCTCTTCCGGCGCTCACACGGGGTCGCTACGTTGATGACATCGTCGGAGGAGCCGACACCGTCGATGAAGCAAAGGCCCAGATAGCGCAGATCATCGACCGCAGCATGGCGAGCGGGTTCCCAATCCAAAAGTGGAACAGCAACCACCCAGACGTACTGTCAGATGTGCCTCCCGCAAAGCGACTTGAAGCGCTGTCCAAGCCGTCCACGCGCTTGGCCTGGCCTGGCAGCCAAGGGCTGGCACCTTCCACTTCACCATCGCAATGGCCGTGGACGCTCCTGTTACCAAGAGGAAAATACTATCTGCCGTCGCCCAAGTCTTCGATCCATTAGGGTTCCTCACCCCCATGGTCATTATTGCAAAGATATTCATTCAAGAATTGTGGACACACAAATTGGGCTGGAACGACGAGCTTTCCCATGACACCTCTCAGACATGGATCCAGTACCTGAACCAGCTTCGAGAATTGCAACAGCTTTCCATTCCACGGTGGCTCCAACTCCCCGCCACCTCAACCTTCGAGATCCATGGATTCTGCGACGCATCTCAAAAGGCTATGGCAGCTGTAATCTACGTGCGAGCAACTGTGACCGGGGCCCCTACCATCACGTTGATGCGCTCGAAGACCAAGGTTGCACCACTTAAGCGTCTCACCATCCCACGACTCGAGCTCTGTGCAGCCGTGCTCCTCGCGCCTCGATGAATTGGGGCGCGCACCGTACCAAGTGCTGGACTGATTCCGCCATCACATACACTTGGGTTAACAATCATCCCTCACGTTGGAAGGAGTTCGTCCATAATCGAGCGAGCTTCATTCAAGAGGCTTCATCTGCAATTCAATGGCGCTTCGTTCCTGGAAAACTAAATCCAGTGGATTGTGCTACCCGCGGCCTAACGGTGGCAGAACTAATCAGCCACCCGCTGTGGTGGAACGGACCTTCATACCTTCTGCAGGCCCCAGATTGCTGGCCGAGTGACGTGCGAGCCGACTTCACGCATGAGATGCTAGAAGAGCCATCCACAAAAGTCCACGTAATCATAGTCGATACCGGAGCCGCTGCTTAATCACCTCTTCAACAGAGCGTGAGTGAGGAATCACACGACGATATTTGATCGAGCCGTTTCAAGATTCAAGAAACAGCCGTCAGCTTCACTGATGATCAACCCCATCTCGCCTGGCGACCTGGAAGAAGCTCGACTCTATTGGACAAAGCATGTTCAAGGACAACTATTCTGGCTGGAAATTCAGTCCCTGAAAAAGGGCGAGCAACTCGGCAAGAGCCATCCACTGGCCAGATTAACGCCCTGGGTCGACCCTGCTGGAGTTCTTCGCGTCGGCGGACGTCTTCAAAACTTCAATCTCAATGCTGAAGCACGACATCCGATCATTCTATCACGACGCCATCACTTCACTGATCTGATCATTCTGGACGCACTCCGCAGAACCCTACACGGCGGCACCCAGCTCACCCTGGCTTACACTCGCAATCACTATTGGGTACTTGGCGGTCGAGCGCCAGTCCGGTCCCATATACGCCGCTGTGTACGTTGTGCCCGCTTCCTACAAGAGCGTGCCCAGCAACTCATGGCACCGCTTCCAATTCCCAGAGTCACGCAATCACGGGCATTCGACCACACCGGTGTTGACTACGCCGGATCGTTCAACATCAAAACATGGAAGGGAAGAAACACCAAGACCTACAAAGGCTATTTTGCATTGTTCGTCTGCCTTTCTACATCAGCTGTACGAGTACACTTGGAGCTGGTCAGCGACTACACATCCGACGCATTCATCGCTGCCTACAAACGGTTCACCGCACGTCGAGTAATCTGCGCGACCTTCAACAGCGACTGCGGTACTAATTTCAAAGGTGCAGATAAGGAAATCCGTCGACTGTTCACCGCCGCCACCAAGGAATCAATGGAGATTGGCAACCTCCTTGGATCTCTTGGTACCCAGTGGAAATTCAACACACCCTCTGCTGCCCACTTTGGCGGAAAATGGGAATCCGGGGTTAAATCTGTCATGCATCACCTCCGGCGCAGCGTTGGCGAACGAACCTTCGAAGAGATGACCACCTTCCTTACACAAGTCGAAGCGACGCTGAACTCTCGTCCACTCTGTCCACTGACCGAGGATCCTGAAGACCTCGAGGCACTCACACCCGGACACTTTCTTATAGGCAAGGCCCCCAACGTGTTGCCAGAACCCTCGCTGGACCATCTACAACCGGACCGACTGTCTCGTTGGCAACTTGTTCGCCAAGCCCTCGACGGCTTCTGGAAGCATTGGTCAACAGCGTGCCTCCAACGCTACCTGTCCAGATCTAACCTCAATCGAACACGCTACGCTCGTTCGATACCTGCACCACTGCCTCAGGTCGACCACGCTATGCTCATTCGATACTTGCACCATCTCTCGGACCGAACACGCCTAGCTCATTTCGGTATCTGTCATCTTAGTCCCTGACCCCGAATCGGTCAACGTTTCCGGGCCCACGTCCTGTACCACCCCTGCGAACAGACTGACTGGCGCGGAAGCCGCCTATTGCATCATTCTATTTTCAGATCACGTGTCTAAATACAGTCCCACATTGCTCTCTAACCACTTCTCCCAGACATTCAACGCCACAACAATTAATCTACGACGTTCGGCTACAACCCTCAGGTACTTCTCACCAACTTAGACCTCCTAGGGTATAAGCGGTCGACCACCCGAGCGACCGAGCCTTCAGGCCTTCAGGCCTTCGAGTGCGCAACCGACCGTGCCACTCCACGCATTCATTCTGTTGAGTTTTGCGCTGCTGCTCAAGTGGCGTTGTGTACGCAGCGGTCACAAGTGACTTAGGGGCTTTCTAGCTACCTTGTGTGTTTTGTCGGTTAGTTAAGTTTATTTACGTCGTTGAGGTAGTTCTTTATGTAAAACTAAGCAACATTGGATTTTATTGACGTTAAATAATAACTCTCACTTCTTTAAAATTTCAACTCTACACATTCAAAAGCGGGAGACCTGGGATCTAACAACATCTACATACAGTTAATTCCAGCATCTCCCATTGACTCAACACCGGAAACCAGACCACCACTATTAAGCAGCCTTATTTTCATAATCTCAACCGAAATCACTAATACAAGTTTGTACACAACACTATATAATTGAAAAGGAGCTCTGATGTGCCATCGTAATCCATCATGGACTAAAACCTTTCCAATTATTCGTGGTCTGCGAAATGCGCTTGGAAGGAGGAAGTACAAACCACGCACACCAGCAAGGAATGGTTTCGGACCAAACTATACGCCCACCTTTCAGCGGTTTATGGGAAGCAGTGACAGGTTCGCCGGACTTCGAAACAGATTCATTATTTAAGAACCTGAGGGAACAATTTCGCGTTCTGTCGCCAACCAGGCTATCCCGGTATGGAGAGAAAATATTCCACTACTGACTCTGAAGGATTGCGAGCAGGTGTTCGTACGATCGTGATGCGGTCAGGGTGGGCTACAACCACCATATGATGGACCATTTCCGTTGTAAAGACGCGGTGAGAGAGTACTTACATTGCGCATTAACGGGAAGAGGTCACGAAAAATTCTGATTGGCTTTTACCATTGGCTGTTTTGAAAAAAGCATTATCGATTAATCAAAGCTGTTTGCAAAATTTGTAAAAATCATATTCATTGGGACGGCCCCAGGGCACCCAAAAACAAACTTTGCACGAACTAAAGCGACGCTTAGCAAAATCACGGCGCGAAACACGGCACTAAAACATCTCAATATTAATCTGTTATACTGATGACCTGCCAGTGATTGTTGCGGAAAGTGAAGACAACCTCAAAAATTACTACACACATTTTAATCAGACATGGAAACAGTTAAACATGGTCATATCAACGTCGAAAACAAAATGCATGACAACATCGGGGTCCCAATACGATGCAAATTAGAAGTAGATGGGCAAGTCATTCCAGCAGGTTATGAATTTCAATTACCTCGGCGTTGGATCTCGGCGTTCGGAGATATAGAAGCAAGCGTCAGTACACAAGCCATGAAGGCGTCAAGAATTTACAGGTTGTCGTGGACTAATTTTTAAAATAAGCTTCACCTGCATATCGACGCAAGGCACGCATTTTATAAGACCGTCATTAGATCGATTTCCCGTACACAGCAGGAAACCCGCCCTGTGACATCTACAACCCAGAATATACTTGAGCGTAGAAATGTCTCGCATGCATTCGCAAAATCAACAATGAAACACTCCAGAATAAGAGGAGGCTCGGAGCTTGAGGCAATTATCAAGATACAACCTATTAATAACTGGGTAGAAGAGCGAAGACAAATGTGGCGCAGCCATGTCGATCGAATGGACACTACCAGGCTAGTTCGAATAGCTCGAGACCACTCGCCTAAAGGAAAAAGGAGTGTCGGGAGGCCCAAAAAGCGATAGAGCGATCCTATAGCTCTCCTTGGCAGACCACAGTGATGGAAGAACAGGCAAATTTTGCCTATGATGAGAGTAAGAAGAAGAAGAAGAAGAAACACGGCAAAATATTAAAACGACAGTCAGAAATAGAAGTTTAAAAAAATGAAGCTAAATTAAGCCGATAGAAGAAGCATTACTTCTCTGCTTATATTTTATAGAGCATTTTGGAACAGTAAGCAAGCAAGTGGATCATCGATCATCCCACATTTCCAACTTTTCTTATTGATATAATCTTATCAACATTTAATATTTTAAAATCTCCCAAAACTGGGAATTGCACTGTAATATCTAAAGAATCTCTGATTACTATATTTCAGCTCAAATCCATATACTCTCAAATGTCACAGACAGAACCTTCTAAAAATATTGCAAATTTAAAAGAGAAGTTTAAACAAACTGTTCATGTTGGAGAATTATTACTATTATCGGCTATCACGTACTATGTACGATTTAGAATGCAACAATATTCATCTCAATTAAATAAAAATACCGCAATGAACCAATTAAAAAAGAAGCAAGCAAAATTTTCCTTCATTTACATTATATTATGCAATTTTATATTTTATATTGATGTTAATATAAATTATAGAAATAAATGCATTTATTTTATTTTAACTATATTTTATATTTTTCATTTTAAAAGTCAAGTAAAGTAATCACGTAAGTAAGAGCAAGCAAGTAGCGACAACATTGAGTCGTTTTCTGTATCACGGAGTTGAAGGGGGTTGCGTGTGAGTATCTGCAGGTAGCCAGGCACCTGTCTTGTCCACTCAGTCGGTGTTGCGCTGTAGTGCTACTTGCACTTGTGCTATTTGTTTTTAAATTAGCCAAATTTGCGGTCATGCTACCGTAATTGTATTCCACTGAGAGTTCGACTGAAACTGGTTTTTCAGCCGAAAGTGTAACTTACATAAAAATATGTAATTTAAATTTCAAGACTTAACGATTTAAGGAATGGTGTAATAAAATTGTTTACAAGAGTAGCAATAAAGCAATAAAGTCTTTTAATTGAAAATAGATTGGAAATTTTTGGTTTTGGGAACTTTTAGAACATATCTACGTTTGGTTGAGAATTTCCTCAAACCTCTATCGTGTGTCACTTCAAAATTAAACTATAAAAAAATTCACGAACACTGAGGTTCGGTGCGAAACTTTCGGCCAATTTTTGGCCGAAACCGAAATTTCAGTCAGTCTTTAACCAGTAATTGGGCCCGTGAGGTGTCGAACACCCCAGCGCCTGTTTGCAGGTTCATAACTTTTTAAATATTCAATTTAGCATTCTAGGTAGCTTCATAAATAGCTGTGACGTTTACAATTCAGTCGCGAAAGGCGCTCGTTTGTGGACGGTTGGGTGTAGAGAATGTAGTTGGGGTGGTCGAAACCCCACGTTGCCTGTTTGTGTAGTAT
This sequence comes from Dalotia coriaria, assembly GCF_025399875.1. Taxonomy (NCBI): domain Eukaryota; kingdom Metazoa; phylum Arthropoda; class Insecta; order Coleoptera; family Staphylinidae; genus Dalotia; species Dalotia coriaria. Next base: position 7,160,527 of record NW_027045443.1, on the reverse strand, counting down.
AAAATTTCGGGTAGGTGAACATTTTTCAATTTCATTTTTCTTTTTCTTCTGACTTCTAAATTTCTTGTCACCACCCATCAACCTGAAGGGTTGCTGGTGAGTGACAAGGGTGTAGGAAGATAAGTTATTCAACACACTTCTTAAGCAACACTTCTACAATACTTCTTACTCTACACTTCTTCAAGACTTGGTAAATCTTACATTATAATAAACTTAGTTCGTGATATTTAAACATTGTGTCTTTAAACTTCATCAACTAGCAAGCCGGCATTCGTCCATGAAATGAGGTCCATTATCTCCACTCTGGGCAAACAACTCATGGCTTTAACCACACAGATCCACAATCATCAGCGGGAAATCGGTGAGCTTCGACAGGTGCCCTCTTCTTGCGACTCCTCGCCGGCGCGACGCCTCCACATCACACCAACGCCAACGTAGTAGCTCCCGAGGACGCTCACCAAGCCGACAAACATACTACTGCTGGTATTACAGGTATGGCAATGATGCGCAAAATTGTACTCCTCCCTGTATCATGTCGCGAGTTCGGGAAACGCACCGAGTGGTCGATAAATGCGGCGTCCGACTGCGTTCTGGCAACGCGCCGCCTATTTTTACGAGGCAGAGACTCATTGAACATGTATTTGACAGACACAGGTGCGGATGTGAGTGTTTTCCCGCGGAGTAATGTACCCAAACAGACTCAAAGGTACACGTACGAATTAGTCGCCGCGAACGGAACCGCGATTTCCACCTACGGACGTATAACGCTGCGCCCGAACGTTTTGTGTCTCCGACGAAAATTTGTGTGGCGCTTTCTAATCGCAGACGTTGACAAACCCATCATCGGTGCCTATTTTCTGTCCCACATCGATATCATCGTGAACTTTGAGAACCAGCGGTTAATTGATGCAGAGACCAATTTATTCACGAAAGGCGTGTTAAACAAGTGCGGTACGCCAAGTGTAAAGACAGTTGTTGGTACGTCACTATATCATGGGCTGCTGGCTGACTTTATTCAAATCACGCGCCCCTTGTGCAACACAAGGAACGTGCCGCCCAAAACCGTTCACCACATCCTCACGACACCAGGTCCACCTACCGCCCAACGCATCGGACAAACTTCAGGCAACGAACAGGGAGATTGACGCCATGTTGCAGAACAGCATGGCTCGACCGTCCAACGTCCGAGGAAGAGCACCATCAGCACTTGCGCCAGTTGTTCGAGCGGTTGAGCAAGTACGGTGTTGTACTCAATTCTTCCAAGTGTGTGTTCGGGGCAAGCCAGGTCAAATTTCTCGGCTACCTTGTTACGAGCGCAGGAACCAGTCCGCTCCCTGAGGAGGTCGACGCAATCCGCAATTTTCCTCGGCCTTCGCACACAAAGGAACTACGCCAGTACCAAGGGATGATCAACTTCTACCGCAGATTTATTCCTGGCGCGGCGGACACCCAAGCACCTCTTAACAATCTACTCCAGGGTAACGTTAAGGGGAAACAACCAATTGCGTGGACCCCAGAAGCAGAGGTTGCGTTTAGCAAATCGAAGGATAGTCTTGCACAGGCAGCCCTGCTAATTCACCCGCATCCAGACGCACCGCTAGCCATCTTCGGCGACGCCTCTGACTTCGCCATAGGCGCCGTATTACAGCAGCTAGTCGATGATGAGTGGCAACCGCTGGAATTTTTCTCTAAGAAATTGAGTCCAGCGGAAACCAAGTACGGCGCGTACGATCGCGAGCTTCTAGCCATATATTCCGCCGTTAAACGTTTTCGGCATATGGTAGAAGCACGCGAATTCATCATCTTTACCTACCATAAACCACTCACTTTTGCCTTCACACAAAAGGTGCAGCCATCATCTCCACCCCAGGCACGCCATTTCACCTTCATCGGACAGTTCTCCACCGACATTCGTCACATCGCAGGGCAAGAGAACGTGGTTGCCGATGCGTTATCAAGGGTTGAGGAGATAACGGAAACAATCAACTACGAGAGCCTCGCCGAGGCTCAGCGCACAGACATCGAGCTACAGCAATTGGAGTCGTCCAACGACACTGGACTCCAATTAAAACTAATTGGTATTCCCGGAACAACAACATCTTTGGTATGTGACGTATCCAACAGAATAGCCCGTCCGTACCTGACACCATCATTCCGACGCATGGCATTCGACACCATCCACAACTTGTCGCACCCTGGCGTTAAGGCTACTACAAAAGCGGTAACAGCACGATTCGTTTGGCTAAGCGTCAAAGCCGATTGTTGCCAGTGGGCACGAGAGTGTCTAAGATGTCAGCAATCAAGGTCCCAGCAGGCAGGTTCGAACACCTACATATCGATATTGTAATTCTGCCATACTCCAACGATTTTCGATATTGTCTAACCATCATCGACCGATTCTCGCGCTGGCCGGAAGCGATTCCACTCTGGGACCAAGAAGCACCAACTGTCGCCCGCGCATTGTACGAGCATTGATTTGTCGCTCGAAATTACGCCAACCATTAACGACACTGGCTCCGAATTTTGCGGTATTCAAGTGATCACAAATGCAGGATCCAACTAAATAGTGGTACGTCGTGGTACGCAAACGCACATTCAGTACATGAGAACCTACAGGATTGCATTATATGCCTTCCTGCGACATGATGTGAAACGTCCGAAGCTACGTATTGCTCTACACTTCTTCAAGATTTGGTAAACCTTCACATTATAATAAACTAGTTCGTGATATTTAAACACAGCCTTTTTAAACACTCTATCAATTATAACTCACACCGATCCCACAAAGATTTGCGAATAAGTCGCTAGAAATCAACGCGAAAAGGGCCACACAAGATCGTAAATGCGACGTATCTAGGGTCTCCGATGGAGAATTTGCGGTAGGGAAGAATTGCAAGTTCAAGAAGAACCTGTATGCCAACAGATTCCACAAAAAAAAACGGTTACCGTGATATGACGCAGTTTCCAACGCCAAAAGTTTTCGGATTTTTCGGATATATAATCGATATATATATATATAAAAGAAAGTCGTGTTGGTTAACTCCCTTTATAACTAAAGAACGGCTAATCCAATTTAGCTAGAAATTGCGGAGAGGTAGCTTAGGCCAGTGGAGAAGGTAATAGATACTTTTTGAAGTGAAAACTTTTCTAAAAGCGGGCAAGCAATTAAACGACACTAAAAAAGAGACACACATATTTGCGTATATGGATTATCTTGCGGGAGAATAAGAGAACGCAAATACAAAAGTTTTCATTATCCCTGTCTCCTCTTGTGCGATGCTTCGTAGCATAGACGTGTGTATGTGTGTACGTGTGGGTTGAAATTCGACCGGTTGATGTTTTTGTTTGGAAAAGGTTACTAGGATACTTTTTGGACGTAAAACTCCCTTTTAGAGAACACCACCTTACAAACGACACTAAAAGGAAACAAACATATTCGCTTATATATGGTTTAGCTCTACGGGAGAAAAAGATACCACAAATATAATGTTTTTTTATCTCCGTCTCCCTTTGTGCACTTCTGTAGCTTCCCCCTAAGCATAGACGTGCGATCTGCAGCGTCCCCCCAAGCATAGACGTGCGTATGTGCGCTGCGTGGGTTGAAGCTGCCCGGTTGATGTGTTTGTTTGAATAGGACGTACTAAGTGTGTGTGTATACTTTTTAATACTTTTTGAAGTGAAAACTTTTGGAAGATACTAAAACGAGTTTTCTCCGTCTCTTCTTTGTGCGATGCTTCGTAGCTTCCATCCAGCGACCAAAACGATCAACAAATCTTATCCGACAAAACCGTAATGCAACTAGATTCGAAGGATTGCGTCGAAAGGACTGAATATTGAACAAGAAATTGCACGTGAAAAAGCGAGGCGGAACAAAGTTTGCCGGGTCAGCTAGTATTATATGGCATATCTATATATATAAAATTTGCGTCACAGTGTTTGTTTCCCATACTCCTCCGGAAACGATCTTTACCGATTTTACCAAATAAATATTATATGCGTATTCAGTAGGTCTGAGAATCGGCTAACATCTATTTTCATACCCTAAGTGATAAGGGTTGTTCACCCTTTTAACTTTAAATTTTAAGACAAATTCCTTTTTGTTTTATTTCTTTTTTATAATGTGGAATTAAAAATACATACAACCCTAAATTTTTAGTTTTATCACCAACCCCTATTTTTATAGCCATTTTAGTAATTTAATAATTTTTCATCCCGCTCAAAGAAAATTTTATATGCGTACTGTAGGTCTGAGAATCGGTAACTTCATATTCTAAGTGATAAGGGTTGTTCACCCTTAATTTTTTTAAATTGGTCGGTAAATTTTGTTTTTATTTTTAATGGCATTAAAATATACATACAACCCTAAATTTTTGGTTTCTCATCACCAACCCCTATTTTTATAATAGGTAAGCTACTTTTGTCTACACTAAAATTTATCTTAGAACTAGAAATAATTTATATGGCAAAACAACGTTTACCCGGTTAACTAGTCTATATATATAAAAAGAAAAGTCAAATGTTGGTTAACTCCTTTATAACTAAAGAACGGCTAATCCAATTTAGCTAAAAATTGATGGAGAGGTAGCTTAGGGCCAGGGAGAAGGCAATAGGGATACTTTTGAAGTGAAACCTTTAGAGAACACTAAACGACACCTGCAAAGGAAACAAAACATATTCGCTTACATGGTTTAGCCTTACCGGGAGAAAAAAGAGCCCACAAATATAATGTTTTCTATATTATCTCCTTCGTCTGCCCTTTTGTGCAATCTATAGCTTCCCCTAAGCATAGACGTGCGATCTGTAGCGTCCCCCTAAGCATAGACGTGCGTGAAACGTTACATTTTAAAGGAAACCGAAACCCAAATCAGTGAAAAGGAACAAACATATCTGCTTATATGGTTTAGCCTACGGGAAAAGAGCACACAAATATACGTTTTTATCTCCGTCTCCCTCTTTGTGCACTGTAACTTCCCCTAAGCATAGGCGTGCGTGGGTTTGTACGTTGGTTGAAGTTGCCCGGTTGATGTGTTTGTTTGAATAAGACTTAGTAAGTGTAGGATACTTTTTTTAATACTTATTGAAATGAAAACTTCTTTGGAAGATACTAAACGAGTTTTCTCCGTCTCTTCTTTGTGCGATGCTTCGTAGCTTCCCCACTCAACATGCAGCGACCAAAACGATCAAATCTTATCCGACAAAACCGTAATGCAACTAGGATTGGAAGGAGTGCGAATGAAAAGCGACTGAAGAAGAAATCACAAATTGTGACCTTCGAAAAGCGAGGCGGAACAAAGTTTGCCGGGTCAGCTAGTATATATATATATAATAATTATAAAGATTATAAAACGACAATTTTGTTTGTTGAAATACCAAGAAAGAATAAACGATGGAACAACTACGCTTCGAATTTGCATTATTACCGGCGAGTGATGGGAAATCAAGCATATATTGTGTAACGTCAATAACAACAAAGGAACAAAAAGTGTTTGCTATACCAGAAGAACTACAGTCGGTTGGTCTTCACAAGGAATTGATAAAAGGACCCCAAGCATGTTGTGATAAAGTAAAAATAGTTTAAAAAAAAAAGATACCAGACACGAAGAGTTGGATTAAATGTCAGACATGAACTGAGGTAAAATCTATGTGGGACGAAGCATGTAATTTATACCTGGAGAGCACACTGGAAGAAATTGAACAAAAAGTAACACCTGAAGGACAAGTAGCTGATACACAGTCACTGGAAAAAATATTTTCGAAACTAATTGAAAGCACACAAGAAATAAAAAAACAAAATTTAAAATATATTGCAGAGAAGTTTGTGATTGACAAATTTACAAGTAAAAACCCGAATGCAAGTCAATGGATTGAAAAGGAGTGTGCTCGTTTTGACATTACGGAAGATGGGAAAAAAATTGAGATCCTCCGACTATTCATGGACAAAAGATGTGTTGATTGGTACAGTTCAATGAGTATCAAATTGACCCTAGATTCAGACTGGACAGAATGGAAGGGAAAGTTTTGTGACACATTTGTCAACCAAGGCTGGAATCAAGTGAGTTATGCACTGTCATTTAAACATCGGGAAGGTTCATTAATGGACTATGCCATAAAAAAGGAGAAACTTATATTGGATATGAGGAGAACAATTGACACAGGTACACTAGTGGATCTTATTGCGGCAGGATTGCCAGCGTCTGTACTAGAGAAGATAAATAAAGAAGAAATGAAGGATACAGTTGACTTATTCAATGAGGTGAGAAAATATGAACAGTTGGTAAAAAAATATAAAAATGGACCCTATAGAAAATATGACAATCAGAAGATAAATACCAGAATAGAAGAGCGGACTCCATGTAAAACGTGTGAAAAATTGAATAAAGGCGTCCGCTATCATCCGGAATCTGCATGCTGGTTCAAGCTTAAGGAGGATGACGGGTTGAATAGAAAATTTATCAGACATGTAAATAATTCAGTGATTGAGGCAGAGTTAAATGAAACGGAACAAAAAAACTAATAGTGACACCATTAATTAAGATCAAACTACTATTACTCTCATCAATTCAAAATTACTAAAAATAAGATCAAAAAGAAATGGTCAAAACGAAGAGAGTTTAGTAACAATTAATGGTGTCAAAAAGAGGTTCGACAAACCTAAAGATAAAGATTTTCGATATAGAAGAAAATGTAGATGTATATATCATGGATGAGCCAAATTTCAGATATGATTTCCTAATAGGACTGGATATAATAAAGAAATATAAGCTTATACAAAATGAGGACTTAAAAATAAGTCAAAATCAATACTTATTACAAAACAATATAAGGTCAACTGGGGAAAAAGAAAGAGAGATAAATGAAGACAAAAACGAAGATACAGGATTAGGAAAAGTATATGAAATTAATTTCAATGAACATATTAAGGAAGAAGACTTTAAAATAAAAGTTGATCACTTAGATGAAAATAAAAGGAACGAAATAAATAAACTTATACAACAATATAAATCAGTATTTGCCAAAGACAAGTATGATGTTGGGACAGTTAGGGGGTATGAAGCAAGAATAGATTTATTGATGGATAAATACTGTTGCAAAAGACCATACAGATGCACAATGAAAGACAAAAAAGAGATTGCGGAACAGATAGCAAAATTATTAGATAATGAGCTTATAGAAGAGTCTTACAGTCCATTTGCAGCACCAGTAACTCTAGCTTTTAAAAAGGAGGAAAATAAAAAATCAAGACTATGTATAGATTTCAGAGATTTAAATAAGATAGTAGTACCACAGGCACAACCCTTTCCATTAATTGAAGACCTGATGATAAAAACAAGAAATTGTAATTATTTCACAAGCCTAGACATAAATTCCGCATTTTGGTCAATACCGCTACGAATAGAAGATAGGAAAAAGACAGGTTTCGTCACACAAGAAGGACACTTTCAGTGGACTTGTCTACCATTTGGTTTAAAGACATCTCCAGCGATATTCCAAAGAATGTTGAGTAATATACTTAGAAAATATAAACTTACAGACTTTAGCGTAAATTATATAGATGACATTTTAATATTCTCCAAATCTTTTGATGAACACATAGGTCACTTAAAACAGTTACTAGAAGCAATCCTAACAGAAGGATTTCGATTGAAATTTACAAAATGTACGTTTGCATCAGCATATGTCAAATATCTAGGACATATTATACAGAACAATTCCGTCAAACCAGTGAAGGACAACCTAGTTTCGATAAGGAATTTCCCAGTACCAAAGACTCGGAAGAATATTCGACAGTTTTGGGTAAAATAAATTTTTACCATGAATACATTCCAAGAAGTGCAATAATACTGGACCCACTTCATAATTTATTAAGAAAAGACCAGAAATTTTATTGGTCAGAAGAATGTCAAATAGCATTTGACAAAATTAAGAGCCTGCTATGTTCACAACCAATACTAGAGATTTTCGACCAAGATTTACCTATACATATTTACACTGATGGATCGTTAGAAGGCGTTGGAGCAATTTTGAAGCAAGTACAACCAGATGGTAAAGAAAAACCAGTTGCATACTTTTCAAAGAAACTAAATGCAGCGCAAAAGAAAAGAAAGGCTATTTATATTGAATGTTTGGCTATCAAAGAAGCTCTGAGATATTGGCAATTTGGTTGATTGGCAAGTCATTTACAGTTTACTCAGACCACAAACCATTAGAGACAATGAACCTACAAGCAAGGACTGATGAAGAGTTAGGTGATTTGACTTATTACCTTTCACAATATGACTTTAAAATCAAATATTCTCCAGGAAAGAAAAATGTAGAAGCCGATAGTTTGAGTAGAAACCCTGTATTAGAACCAGGGGAAAATGAAGAAGAACAACTGAAAATAGTGAACTTAATTACATTAGAAGATATTATAATGGATCAGAATCAAAATACAGATATACAGACCAACAAAGACAAAATAATACAAAAACACAATGTATATTATAAAAAAGTAAGGAACAGAGAAAAAATAATAATAACAGAAAGATTCAGTATTAAACTTATACAACAAGTACATAAAGACCTGTGCCATATTGGAGTTGGACAAATGCTAAAGAGTATTAGTTCTCTGTATGTGACAAACAATTTAACGAAGAATATAAAAGATGTTTGTAGAAACTGTGAAGTTTGCATAAAGAATAAAACAAGAGGACAGCACAAATATGGATTAATGTCACACTTAGGACCGGCGAGAAAACCTTTTGAAATAGTATCAATAGACACAATTGGTGGTTTTGGTGGATCAAGATCAACAAAGAAATATCTACATCTTTTAGTCGATCACTTCACTAGATATGCATTTATTATTACATCTAAAACCCAGAGGCCACATGATTTTATAAAGCTAGTAAACAAGGTTACCGAACCAGATGGAATTGGGATACTCCTCACCGACCAGTACCCGGGTATAAACTCCACAGAATTTAAGAAATTTCTTAATGACAATCAAATAACAATAATATTTACAGCAGTTAATGCACCTTTTTCTAACGGTCTAAATGAAAGACTAAATCAAACACTTGTAAATAAGATAAGATGCAAAATTTATGAAGATGAACAAAAAAGAGCATGGACAACAATTGCACATGAGTGTGTAGAGATATACAATCAGACCAATCATTCAGTAACTGGTTTCTCACCAGCCTACTTGTTATATGGAACAGTTGTTACAATCTTACCAAAGGAACTACGTCAAGAACGCGGAAAAAGTGTCTGGATGAGAGATAAAGAAACAGCGTTTAATAATACTTTGAAATCAGATGAATCACATGCGTTATGATAAAAATAGAAAAGATAGAGAATTTAATGAAGGAGATATGGTTTATGTTGAAAATGGGAATAAGCTAAATAGAAAGAAACTAGATCAACCAAGAATAGACCATAAAATAATAAAATAAAAAGAACAAATACTATTTACGAGGGATTGATACAGACATAGAAAACGGAGTCAAATCATTCTTCATGTTTCCAAAATCATTCCAGTACAGATAAAAAAAGAGGAAGAAACGAGTAATAAAGACATAAGAGAAGACTTGGAGAAAAAAAAATCCACTGCGGAATTTTCTCTTCCCTAATGACAAGAAATAATATTTCTTAATTTTAACCTTCCGCCGCGCTTACTACATTACCAACGATACTTTCGACAACTGACAAGTGCTATATAGCGTCTGTAAGTAATCTTGGTCTGAGGTCAATGTGGTCAGTTGAGAGTAAGCTATGAAAATAGTACTGTAAAAGAAATGGCTGTGTTAGATTTATTAATTAAAAAATAGATAAATAAGAATAATTGGTGGAAGAATAGACTTTAATTGTCGTTTCTTCGTTTCTTTGCGTAAAAGTTGTAATAATAGTGTAGTTAGATAAGTTATCGTATTTGTTCTAAATTAACGAAATAAAAACTTCTGTTTTCAGAAGCAACACATGAGCTTATTTTAACCTAAAATTTATGGACTGATATAAATTTAAAAAAAAGAGTGTTATGGAAAAGGAGAGACCATCGTTTAGCTTTAAGATGCTACGTTATCATTGTACGAGTGCAAGAGATACATAAGAGAGAGATAGAAATTTAAAAGTAGCCACCGGTATGCAGGTATGACATTTGAAGGGATGAGTGCTGAGGGCCGCTCTTTGACCTACGAGTGATGGACAAGCCTCAATGAGCATTTGATATAGACGTTACATCTTTTAAAAATTACACAGCATCAATAAACTAACAAATATCATTTAGCCACACTTGTCCTAACTACTAAAGAACCTATATCCTATTTCCATCCACAGGAAAATTTATTTTGTGACAGTGTAGTGCAATAAAATGGCAGATAACGAAGTAGTGGGTTTGACCGACGAAGCAGTCGCCCAGATGACCATACCAGAGCTGAAAGTTGAGCTCAGAGGAAGACGCCTCTGGTTATCAGGGAGAAGGCGCGAACTTGTTCAATTATTGGCCGCGGTACGATTAGAACGGGAGCACGACCCACGAGACGACGAACAAGAAAACGACGACAACAACGACGAAGAAGAAGAGGAAGAAGAGGAGCTACCCGCAGGAGTCCCGGAAGACGCCAGGGCTGGCCAGGTGGTTAAACCTCAAAACAACGACGAAAACGACGAAGACTCACGAAGGCGTCGAGAACTCACTAGAAAAGTTCAGTGGGGATGACTTACTGAATGTCTCCCGCTGGATTGAAGATTTTGAAGAGTTAGCAGAAGTATGTGGCCGGGCTGACGTACACAAAATCGCGTTTGGGAAGAAGATGTTAACGGGTTCAGCGTTAGTTTTTGTACGCCAGGAAAGATGCGCTAAGACGTGGGCAAAGCTTAAAAAAGCTCTGAAAGACGAGTTTGAAGACGAAGTGACGGACCAGCAGATCCATCGAGAGCTGGCACAAAGGAAGAAGAAGACCGGCGAGACCTTGCAACATCTTATGCTATAGGAAATATTTGGACAGGGTGGAACAGCAGGTTCAGGATGATACAAATGTTTTTTTGGAAATTCGTTAAATGCAAAAGAAGAAGTAATAGCGACATACCGTCTACTATGTCTTGGAACAATCGGACTGCAAATTCCGGCATTGAGGTTAGCAACTTGTTTGCGTCTTTTTTCGAGAGTGTGTACATTCATGATACTCACCAGAGACCGTCTTTGGCTGAGCCCCAGCCTGTGCTGTTTCCTACCTTGAATGAGTTTGAAGTCAGTATTGAGGTCGTCTACAAAACACAGCTATCTTTAAATACGAAGAAAGGTGCGGGTCCAGATGGCCTGCCAAATAGTTTCCTCAAGAACTGTGCAATAAGCCTCAGTGAACATCTTACGCACATATTTAGCGCTTCACTTCAAAGTGGTACGTTCCCAACATATTGGAAGCTATCTTACGTCTGTCCTATCCACAAAGATGGACCAAGGTCTGATGTTTCCAACTATAGACCAATATGTATACAATCAGCTCTGGCCAAACTCTTTGAAAAAACTGGTTCTCCCCCAGCGCACTGCATTCACTATGAATATAATCACCAATAAACAGCATGGTTTTGTCGGTGGGAGGTCCACAACATCCAACTTGTTCATTTACGTTAATTACCTGCTTGAACCTCTAAACGAAGGACACACAGTTCATACTATTTATACGGATTTCAGCAAGGCTTTTGACAGGGTAGACCATAGTATTCTTATAAACAAACTAAGCAACTACGGCATTCAAGGTAATGCATTGTGTTGGATTCATTCATATCTCATCGGTAGACAACTTCAAGTCAAAGTTGACGGGCATCTATCTGTCAAGTATGATGTGATATCGGGTGTGCCTCAAGGATCTCACCTGGGCCCAATTCTCTTTAATATTTTTGTCAATGACATCGGTGACAATTTTGAGTCTGATTATCTGCTTCACGAAGTATAGATAAAAGGAGTCCGAACGGTATAGGCTTTTTCGTCGTACTACTAGAAGTAAGAACCTAAGCATCCTATTTCCATCCACAGGTATTACATTTGTGGCCTGTGCCAGGATCTAGTTTGAGTGACAGTTACAGTTGTGAAGTTAAAAATTTATTTTGTGACAGTGTAGTGCAATAAAAATGGCAGATAACGAAGTAGTGGGTTTGACCGACGAAGAAGTCGCCCAGATGACCATACCAGAGCTGAAAGTTGAGCTCAGAGGAAGCACGCCTTCGGTTATCGAGAAGGCGCGCGAACTTGTTCAATTATTGGCCGCGGTACGATTAGAACGGAGCAGACCCACGAGACGACGAACAAGAAAAACGACGACAACAACGACGAAGAAGAAGAGGAAGAAGAGGAGCTACCCGCAGGAGTTCCTGGAAGACGCCAGGGCTGGCCAGGTGGTTAAACCTCAAAACAACGACGAAAAACGACGAAGACCGTGAAAACTCCAATTCGAAGACCCGCGCTGAACAGACCCCGACGCACGTTGGTTGTTTTAAAAGGCGTCGAGAACTCATCAGGAAAAGTTCAGTGGGATGACTTGCTGAATGTCTCCCGCCGGATTGAAGATTTTGAAGAAGAGTTAGCAGGAAGCATGTGGCCGGGCTGAGTACACAAAATCGCGTTTGGGAAGAAGATGTTAACGGGTTCAAGCGTTAGTTTTTGCAATACGCCGTGAAAGATGGCCAAGACGTGGGCAAAGCTAAAAAGCTCTGAAAAGACGAGTTTGAAGATGAAGTGACTGACCAGCAGATCCATCGGAGAGCTGGCACAAAGGAAGAAGAAGACTGACAAGACCCTTTGCACCATCGTATGTTATAGGAAATATTTGGACAGGTGGAACAGCAGGTCCAGGATGATACAAATGTTTTTGAAATTCGTTAAATGCAAAAGAAGCAACCAATAGCCTACTTTGGCGCTCGGAACAATCGGACTGCAAATTCCGGCATTGAGGTTAGCAACTTGTTTGCGTCATTTTTCGAGAGTGTGCGCTATCCACATACTCACCAGAGACCGTCTTTGGCTGGTTCTTCCCAGCCTGTGCTGTTTCTACCCTGACGAGTCAGTATTGAGGTCGTCTACAAAACACAGCTATCTTAAATACGAAGAAAGGTGTGTCCGTGATGGCCTGCCAGCCGTTTCCTCGTCCGTGCACAAGCCCAGTGAACATCTTACGCACATATTTAGCGCTTCACTCAAAGTGGCACGTTCCCAAACATATTGAAGCTATCTTACGTCTGTCCTATCCACACAAAGATGGACCAAGGTCTGATGTTTCCAACTATAGACCAATTTGTATACAATCAGCTCTGGCCAAACTCTTGAAAAAACTGGTTCTCCCCCAGCTCACCAGCATTCACTATGAATATAATCGCCAATAAACAGCATGGTTTGTCGGTGGGAGGTCCACAACATCCAACTTGTTCATTTACGTTAATTACCTGCTTGGAAGCTCTAAAATATCACACAGTTCATACTATTTATACGGATTTCAGCAAAGGCTTTTGACAGGCAGACCATAGTATTCTTATAAAACAAACTAAGCAACTACGGCATTCGCCGTAATGCATTGTGTTGATCTATCTGCGTCTCATCGGTAGACAACTTCAAGTCAAAGCTGACGGGCATCTATCTGTCAAGTATGATGTGATATCGGGTGCTTTGGCGATCTCACCTGGGCCCACTTTCTTTAATATTTTTGTCAATGACATCGGAGACAATTTGAGTCTGATTATCTGCTTCAACACGAAGTATAGATAAAAGGAGTCCGAACGGTATAGGCTTTTTTCGTCGTACTACTAGAAGTAAGAACCTATACCCTATCACATCCACAGGGTATTACAATTTGGGGGCTCGTGCCAGGATCTAGTTTGAGTGACAGTTACAGTTGTGAAGTTAAAAAGTTATTTTGTGACAGTGTAGTGCAATAAAATGGCAGATAACGAAGTAGCCAACGAAGTAGTGGGTTTGACCGACGAAGAAGTCGCCCAGATGACCATACCAGAGCTGAAAGTTGAGCTCAGAGGAAGACGCCTCAGGTTATCAGGGAGAAAGCGCGAACTTGTTGAACGGTTATTGGCAGCGGTACATATGTACGCCATGCGTGAAATTGCGGAGCAAGGAACAGTGGATACACGATCTTTAATTGAATATATTCAAGGTATTCCTGATGAGGTCACCAACAAAAGTGCATTGTATGGTGCTAACACGCTGCAGCAATTAAAGGACCGCTTCAAACAGTACGAAGCGATGAAAAGAGACATGAAGACGAAGCCAAAGCCTGTGGAGAAGAAAGACGATAAGACGAGGAAGTCTGATGCAAGAGGCCATCCGAAGAAGCGGGCAGCTGGTGAAAAGGGTGATAGGTCTAGGTGTTTTAATTGTGGTTGTGAAGATCACGTGAGTGCAGAGTGTCCTGATAAGGAAAAAGGTGTAAAGTGTTTCAATTGTAACGAGTTTGGACACATCGCGGCGCGGTGCCCAGACAAGAAAAGGCATAAGGCATATGTAATTTCAAGACCCGACATGAAGAAATTCACCAAGGAAGTGTAAATAGATGACTCCAAATTTGTAGCATTAGTGGATACAGGTGTGACTTAACGTTTATCAGTTCAGATGAGTATGTAAGATTAGGGTCACCACCGTTAGGTAATCGCAGAATCGAGTTTGCAGGTGTTGGATCCACTGGCAATGAAACTTGGGGGGAGTTTTCAAAGGTAATAAATATTGATGGGCAAAATTTGCCGATAACGTTGCATGTAATATCTAATAAAGTATTGACGAACCATGGTTTATTGTTGGGTACTGACTTCTTGGACCAAGTAGAGCTAAGAGTCAAACGAGGGGAGGTTACATTTTTGAAGTTAGATGAAACTGAGTTTGACGCAAATGCACCCGATATTTATAGAATTAATCTCATACATAAGACCAAGGAGTTGGACTTATCGCATATCGAATATTTGCCTTATCGATAAGCCGTGCGGGATATTATTAACGGGTATAAGCCAGAGAAGACGCGAGAGGTTGATTTGACGGCTAAGATTGTTTTAAAAAGCGAGAAGCCGATCGTTAGACGGCCGCGAAGGTTGGCTCCTTGCGAAAAGAAAGAAGTAGATGATTTAATGAAGACGTGGATGGATGAGGGGGTAATAAGACCGTCTAATTCGGAATACGCGAGTCCTATAGTAGTGGTGAGAAAAAAAGATGGCTCCATCAGAGTGTGCGTTGATTTTCGCGAATTAAATGACGTTATTGAGTGTCCACATTTTCCATTGCCGTTAATTATTTTACAACGATAGATTTAAGAAACGGGTTTTTCCACGTGAGAATGCATGAAGACAGTTGTAAATATACATCTTTTGTCACGCCGACGGGACAGTATGAATTTTTAAAATTACCATTCGGCTTAATGATTTCCCCGATGGTATTTCAAAAATATATTACCTTGATTTTTAAGGACCTTATGGAAATGGGTATTCTCATAGTTTATATGGACGATATTATTATTCGAGCTAAAGACTTGAAGGAGGCATGGGAACGTTTACTTATGGTAATAGAAAGAGCTGAACAATATGGGTTGGTAATAAACTGGAAAAAATGTCGTTTTCTGATGAAAAAAATTGAGTATTTAGGGTATGTTGTTTCGAAAAACACCATTAAACCGTCCACTCATAAAAGTAAAGCCGTTGCTAATTTTCCCAAACCAACATCTGTTAAAAAGGTTCAAAGTTTCTTGGGACTCACGGGGTATTTTAGACAGTTTATTAGGGGTTATTCGAAGATAGCTAAGCCTTTAACCGATTTGTTAAGGAAAGATGTTAAGTTTCGTTTTGGGGACCATGAGAATGAAGCCTACGAGGCCTTGAAGTCAGCACTTACCAATGATCCTGTGTTAAAATTATACAGAGTAGGAGCTAAGACTGAATTACACACAGATGCGTCTATTGACGGGTATGGGGCAATATTAATGCAAATAGACCCAGATGACGGGAAGTTTCATCCGGTCTATTATGCCAGTGGAAAAACAACTCCCGCAGAATCTAAGTATACGAGTTACGAGTTAGAAGTACTAGCTATTGTAAAGGCAATAGTTAAGTTTAGAGTGTATTTGTTGCCGATACCATTTACTATAGTAACTGATTGTCAAGCATTTGCTTATTGCTATGACAATGAAAAAGAAAGATTTATGTTTACGTGTAGCCCGATGGGCTTTGCTTTTAAGTGATTTTAAGTATTTGGTACTTCATAGACCAGGTAAAAGTATGCAGCATGTAGATGCGTTAAGCCGAAACTCATTACCGAGTGCTATGTTTGTGAGTGAGAGTGAAGATGGGCTGATTGCACGTTTAAGAAGTGCACAGAATAAGGACAATGACGTCCGTACGCTTATAGATGCCGTAACGTGCAGCCAGGCCGATGGGTATGTTATTAGGAATAATATTTTGTACAAACAGTGTAAAGACGATTTGTTAATTATAGTACCTAAAGGTATGCAGACTCAGGTAGTCAGGCAGGCTCACGAACGTGGCCACTTTGGGGTCACAAAAACCGAAGCAATTGTCAAGCAAGACTTCTGGTTTAAGGGGCTGCGAGAAAAGGTCGAGCACGTGATAGCCAACTGTTTAGAGTCTAAATAGTCTAAACTTTAGACCGTATCTTA
This sequence comes from Dalotia coriaria, assembly GCF_025399875.1. Taxonomy (NCBI): domain Eukaryota; kingdom Metazoa; phylum Arthropoda; class Insecta; order Coleoptera; family Staphylinidae; genus Dalotia; species Dalotia coriaria. Next base: position 7,143,890 of record NW_027045443.1, on the reverse strand, counting down.
GCTGAGAGGAAGTTGGGTAAGCTAGAAGGGTATTTAAATCCATTAGACAAAGGAGAAAAGCCATTGGATACCTATCATATTGACCATGTGGACCCAATGACCTCTACGAAGAAAAGATATGCACACATTTTTGTAGTAGTGGATGCATTTACCAAGATCACGTGGCTTCATCTAGTACTTCCGCTGTATCAGTAGATTTAGTAGGATAGATTAACAAAGCAAGCTGCCGTATTTGGGAATCCAAGACATCTCTGATCGAGGAACAGCGTTTACGTTTAACGCTTTCAAAGAATTTTGCACCGAGGAGAATATACAGCATTCTTTAATTACGACAGGAGTTCCCAGAGGGAACGGACAGGTAGAAAGGGTAAACCGAACCCTTATACCATTGTTAAATAAATTAACAGCACCAAATCCAGATGATTGGTACAAGCACGTGGACAAAGTGGAAAGGTTTTTGAATGCCACAGCGAGCAGGAGCACTGGAAAAACGCCGTTTCAGTTGCTTGTACGCGTAGACATGCGGATCAATTTGCGAATTAGAGAATTGATTGAAACAGAGTGGACTACACATTTTGAAGAAAAACGGTGTGAATTACGTGAAGAAGCTACAAAAGCAATTACCAAGGCGCAAGAAAGCAATTTAACGGAAGTAATTCAATTGACTCATGTTCAGTACAACCAATGTCACGAATAAATATATGCGCATCATACCCAGATAAATAATGCAAAAACACTGGAATGAATTGGCCAGAATTTTTGTAGTTTAAAGTTGCACACAGGTGTACTTTGGTCCTCGATACACTTTAAGTTAGATGGCAATGATCTTTAACTGTCACTGTCATCAGATGTTTACACTACAAATGTGGCAACAATCTTGAATGAAGTGCTTCATCTCTTCAGAAACCTGTGAAGGTGTCGTCATAGGTTTAACTATTTTGGGTAGTTGTGTAGTATAATCTATGAACATCTGTTGTAAGGTTTCTCGATGAATACTTTTGGAACAATTCCACTCAGAGTAAATTTCCAGTTTGTTAGAAGTGAATCAAAATCACATATAACATAGTATACAAACGAATATGGTTTTGTGTTGCTGGATGGTTTGTGTAAATGATTTGTGAATCACTCAGTGCACATGTATCTATTGCATAGTAATTCACAAATACTTCATCAGTTGGTTTTTGACCTCAGCCTTTATGAATAGCGTATTGGTTTCATTTGGCGCCCATGGCATTTCGCACGTGTCCGCAAAACAGCCGTCACGGATATATAGCCGACTTAAAACTAAACGACCAACTAACATTTTGTTCTGCAATATGTGGACAAAACTGAGTATAGTAAGAGAAAGATTTTTTGAATTTATTAAACTTCTTGGACGCAGTTCTTCAACGTAAGAAGAAATTGTACTTAGAAAGTTACATGATTATGGCTTAGATATCACAAACTGTAGGGGCCAATCTTATGATAACGCTGCTAACATGTCTGGCAAGTACAGTGGATTACAGGCACGCATAAAACAACATTCTAAATCAGCTGAATTCATACCATGTAAGAGTCATTCTTGAAATTTGGCAGGGAATACTGCAGCGGAGTCTTGTTCTGGAGCATTACAGTATTTTATGTTTTGCAAAATATATACTTTCTTTGCTGCATCTACAAGACGGTGGAATATTTTAATTGAATGCATGAAGGATAAGAATTCTAAAAGTATCAAGAGAATAATTGATACACGATGGTCCGCAAGAGCTGACGCTGTTTTAGCCCTAAGACTCAATTATCATGACATTTACCAATCCTTGATAAAGGTAACCACAGGTCCCAATGAAAAACCAATTTCAAAATTAGAAGCAAAAAATAATCAAAAGAGTTCGATCAATTTGAGACAGCACTGTTAACAATTTTCTGGAACAAACTCCTACAGAGGGAATCGAAATTACCATAAATGCCACAGGAACCAAAAGACAAATATTCTGTAAGCGTCAGTCTATTAAAATCATTAAACAGGTATAACAGAGAGGTCAGAAATAATTTCGAAACTGTTGAAGAGGAGGCTAAATCCTAGCAGCTCATCATTCTTATAAAGAGATAGAGACAAAGAAAACGCAAATATCCATATGATGAAACGAACGAAAATGATACAGCATTTTCGTCAAAGGAGGCTACTATCGTCAACATTTTTTATATTGTATGTGATGTATTAACATCAGAAATTACTCGAAGGGGCGATGTCTACATCAATGTTCTTAACAATTTTAAAATTTTCTTTGATTTAAATTAAGCCGTGTGTTGAGACTAATAATTTGAAAGCGATTATTCTAAGTATAGAAAAAGATATTGAGCAGAATATTTCACTGATAGGTTAACTCATTTCTAAAATACATGAAGAATGACCACGAGATGGCGCCGAGTAAACGCGTGTGGCAAATGCTTGATAATAAGCAAATCAGGAAACTTCGAATTAGTTTAAGCTGTTGTGTTTGCTTAAAATGGTTTCATAAAATTGTAGCAGGTTAGATAACAATGGTTTTAATAAATTGGCGTCGGACTTTAAAAATATGGGATTGCCAAATGGCATTGCAATAGTTGTGATTGGAGGTTAGTGTTGTGGAAGGAAGAGGTAGAGGAGGACGAAGTGGACACCGAAGACGTGGAACCACCATCGATAAACTATCATGGAAGAAGGGGCATATTAAGGCTCTGTTTTAAAAGCACCTGGAACCGTTCAAGCAAGAAATAAAGGGACATAAAATCAAATATTAGTTGCTGAAAGAATCAACGCTGATGTCAAGAAAGAGTGCGATAATAACAGTAAAACTTTAACAGATCTGGGGAACCGTGTAAAGAAGCTGGGAGGATCAAACCGGATGTCAATGAATTTCTTGAGAGTGCTTAGATAGAAAAGGCGAGACGTGTGTTGTGGCTATCCCAGAGTCGACCAAAGACTTAGGGCTGGAAAAGGCTGAGGGATAAAGTTAGGGTTTTGCAGCTATTCCAGGATGACAGTGACATTGTACTTGGTATTATTATTCGTGTCAATAGAAGGTGTCAGAAGGCAAAGATAAGACCAGTGAAAATTAATCTACCGTCAAAAGATAAAAGCAAAGGCAGGTTTTGAGCGCTAAACTAAAAGATGAAACTATTAGATTTAAACCGGATCGAACCTACATGCAGAGAAAAACTGAAAATGGTTAAAAAAAGGCAGGAAGAGAAGAGGAAGGGAAAAAGACCTGGTCATCAGATACAAATTTAGTATCCAGTTATAGAAAAGGCATTTCACGCTCGGCGAAGCACAAGGTTAAACTAGACAGCTTATCACTAGTATATCAAAATGTCAGAGGTCTACGTACTAAATTAAAAGCATTTTTACTGCAGCAGCATCGTACGATAATATGTATATGTGTTACAAAATACTTTGGTTAAATAATAGCATTCTGGATGGAAGGTCATTGATAGTACATTCAGGTTATTTAGAAGAGACAGAGACGTGATAGCGAATCAAAGCATCGTGGTGGAGGAGTATTTATAGCGGTCAAGAAGGCGATTCAGGCAGATCCTCTTAAGGTAACCAACCAGGATGTTGAGCAAATATTCGTGAACATTAAAATGAACCAAGAGGATCTAGTCGTCGGTGTCGTTTACATCCCACCAGCCAGTGAGTTGGAGGTGTATGAAAAGCATATGCAGGACGTCGTAACCATTTCTAACAAATACCCTGGATGTAGAATGATAATTATTGGGGATTACAACCTTCCTGACATGATTTGGCATAGTAGCAGATGCGAAGATGAATTTTTTGGAGAGTCGGTCCAGTCCGAGGTAGTTAGGAGAGAATTCTCTTTGCTGGGTTTACCTCAGATCAACATGATACACAATACTCATGGTAAATATCTAGATCTCGAATTCACAAACTGTGACTTATCTCTCAGGACCTTACCAGCATTGGTACGGGAAGATAAATTCCATCCCACCATCGGAACCGAGATTTTGTTGAATCAATTTATTAAGCCAAGGACTACCGAGTTTCTAGACTTTAAAAAAGGAGATTATGGAGCTTTGAATAATTTTCTTCTGCAACATAACTGGATACCTATGTACGAACTTTAAAATATAGACGACATCGTCTCGTACTTTTACGAAATTCTTCAGGAAGGTATTAATTTGTTTATTCCGCGTTCTATTAAGAAAGACTCCAATTATCCGTGCTGGTTTAATAAATACTTAATCAACAAGATCAAGACCAAGAGAGCGGCACACGCTAGGTACAAGAAGACAGGATGTTATAATGATTATCAAAAGTTCAGTGATTTAAGGAATGCTGAATCAGCGATTGATAAGGACCCTGCATATTTTTGGAAGTTTCTGAGGATGAAGAGAAGCTCCGATAATAGGATACCGTCAACCATGGAATGGGATGATAATAAGGCTGAGGGAGTGGAAGAGGTGTGCAACTTATTCGCGGAATTTTTCAGCAGTATCTATGGGACCCAGGATCCACTGTCGGAGCAAGAACGTGGTGATATAAAGAATAACCTCAACAGTGGACAAGCAAATCTAAATGGAATTGAAATTAATTTTGATGTACTAATGAAGAGTCTCCTGTCTCTGGACACATCTAAAGGGCCTGGTCCGGATGGAATCTCAAATTTCTTCCTTAAAGAGGGCGCGGTTGGATTGTGTGAGCCGTTGTTGTTCATCTTTGATAAGTCATTGAGATGGGGAGTCTTTCCGGATGCGTGGAAAGATGCATACGTGGTTCCTATATTAAAGTCAGGGTCTAAAAATGACGCATGCAACTATCGACAAGTGTGTATTCAGTCCGCCTTACCTAAGTTCTTTGAGAAAATGATACTTGGAAGTCTTGAATTTTGGTTTAAAGGATTTTTGATCAATCAACAGCATGGTCTCACTAAAGGGAGATCAACAGTAACAAATTTGTTGGTTTATATAGAATATATCATGAAACTTCTGTCGGAGGGGATCGATGTCCATGCGTTATAAACGGACTTCAGCAAAGCCTTCGATATGGTTAACCACGAGGTACTGTTACTAAAGCTTGAGGAATATGGGATATCTGGAAATCTTCTCAACTGGTTCGCGTCATACTTGAAGGGGAGGCGTCTACGGGTCAAGATCTCGGATCACGTTTCCAAGGAATTTTGTGTATCGTCTGGTGTTCGTTCCACAAGGTTCGCACCTTGGACCGATTCTATTCTGTATTTTTGTCAATGATATTGGCTGCCCATTGCAGTCTAAATACTCACTTTTCGCTGATGACTCCAAACTATTCAGATGCATTAAGGACAATGAGGACATGTATAATCTACAAGAGGATATTGATAAACTGGAGAAGTGGTGTAAACTAAACAGACTTAAACTAAATGTAAAGAAGTGTGCGATTATTGACTTCTGTAGGGGTACGTCTTCCAACTATCATCAATATTACATTGGCAATGACATTATACCTCAAGTTGAAGGGATCAGGGACCTCGGTATCTACGTGGACAGCAAGTTGACTTTCGAGAATCATATCACCAATATTTCAGCCAAGGCCAACCAAATACTTGGAAGTATACGGAGGTCAAGTAATGACGACGAGATGAGACGCTGGTAAAACTTTTCAATATACTTGTGAAACCGATTATGGAGTATGGGTGTGTAGTATGGGATCCGATTCACAACTATCAAATGGAAAAACTTGAGAAGGTACAAAAAAAAATCATCAGGCACATGAGATACCGGAATAGTTGTAGAAATATAATTATGAATCGTCAGTAGGAGAAAATACTTGACCCTATGCTTCGATGCAAATCTTATCAATGGCCTTGTGGATGTTCCTGACCTGATAGAGTTACTGGATTTCGTCGTGCCAAACACCAGTTTGAGAGTATCAAGGGTACTTTCCATACCAAGGGCCAAGTCTGGCTTCTCTACACGAGCGCCACTGTATAGGATTTCGTCTACAATCAATGAATATGCGGCGATGATGGAGCTGTATAGTGTATCGAACAATGCTGTGAAGTGTGCTGCGAGAAAGTTAGTGCTGGTATGATTATCTGACATTTTGGTTGTTTTGTTTAGACACGATCTCATTATGATGTAAAATTATCATATTTTATATCTTTTTTTTATGTAAATTATTATGTATAATTGCCGAGCGGCATTAAATAAATAAATAAATTAATTAATGAAAAAAAGAAAATATTAGAGATCCACATGAAATGTATGCAACTTTAAGTAATGGTCTAAAATCAACTTTTCCAAATATACACATAATACTGCAAAACTGCCAAAACTGATTCAAAATCCGCAACAATTACGAAAGAGACTCGCATTTGTTTGTTATATCCATTAAAATATAATAAATGCTCAGGTAGACTTTCACCTTTGAAATTTATTTTATAGTTTTGTTCACATGGCATGTATACTCTTATTTTATTACATCCATATGTAAAATGAGTATTGAGTTTGGATTCACTGCGAAAGAATTGTAAACAACCATCACATATAAACATTTTACCATTGTTTTGAGAATTGGTTGCTAATCAGTCTTGACAAGTTGGTAATAAGTATAAAATGTTTTTTGTTTTTGTATTCATATAGCAACAGATTGATATGTTGTGGCTTTTTGTTGGATGTTAAATAATGCGGTCCAATTAACACATAATCCTTCACATCTCGATCAAACTCCTATCCATAAATATTTATGCTTATATTATTATTTTTTTCCACTTTTTGCGTATTACAAATTTCGAAAGGGAAATTAATATTGTTCAAGTTTAGCACAGTTGAGTAATGTGGATAGCTGGATGTTCTATTTTTCGTTTTCACTGCTGGATATAATGCAGCTGTAATTGCCCATGCAAAACAGGTATTGTCGTCGTTAATAATATTTAAACATGCTCTCTTTTGTTGAATTAAAGATGGTAGTGGAATGTATGACGTACCTCATAGAGGATTATATTTATTAATATTTATCATCAGATGTTTTATTCCATATAGCGCCCGCCCTGAGCCCATTTCACTAAATTCTTCACTTTTCTTCTTTATAATTGCGAATACATTGTCAGAGTATTCTCCAGTATTTGAACCTTTTGTTATTACTACAAATTCGGCGTTGAATGATTTCAAAGAAACCACGTCGTCCTTTTCATTTTCTCCTTCTGCAGGTATTTGTTTAATATAATATGCAAAAGTTCCATGTTTACTTTAATAGATGGCCATTTAAATAGATAGTTTGCGATGAGATCCACACATTTCACTTTATTTGTAGTTAAAAAATTATTTACATCAAGAATGTTGTCATTGCCATCCGTGGCGTTAATTCTGAATGAAATTAGACGTTTTTTAAATGCACTTTGAACAACTTCAACATTATTAAGAACACAATTATCGTTTAATTTAATTTGTTTCGTTGCTATTGATGACGATGATAATGATGATGATGATGGTGTTGTAGGCAATTTTCGTTTCATCACAATTTTTCCTTTGTGGTTGGTGAGCACATGTCGTGTTAAATTGTCCAGCCTCGTATAGGTAAGTTCACAATAATCGCATTAATAAATAAAGTCAGCAGAATGAGATACTCGAATATGACGTGTTAGAATATCTTTTCTTGTAAATGTTTTGTCACAATCATTACACATAAACAAATTGAACAAATAGCTAATTTCTAATGAAATATTTTGAGATTTTTGTTAAATATTTATATTGATCTTAACGGAATTCAATTCAATTGCAACTTATTCGAAATGCAGTCAAATATAGTTATTAAAGACGGGCAAGAGTGGTGTCGTTTGTTTTTCTATCACCAGAGATCCATACGTTATATACAGCAAATCTATATATATATAAAAGAAAGTCGTGTTGGTTAACTCCTTTATAACTAAAGAACGGCTAATCCAATTTAGCTAAAAATTGGTGGAGAGGTAGCTTAGGGCCCGGAGAAGGTAATAGGATACTTTTTTGAAGTGAAAACTTTTCTAAAAGGGCACTAAACGACACTAAAAGGAAACAAACATATTCGCTTATATGGTTTAACCTACGGGAGAAAAAGAGCACACTAATAACGTCTCCTCTTTGTGCGATTCGTAGCTTCCCCCTAAGCATAGACGTGCGTGTGTGTGTGTATACGTGTTGGTTGAAGTTGCCCGGTTGATGTGTTTGTTTGAATAGGACATAGTAAGTGTAGGATACTTTTTTTAATACTTTTTGAAGTGAAAACTTTTTTGGAAGATACTAAACGAGTTTTCTCCGTCTCTTCTTTGTGCGATGCTTCGTAGCTTCCCCACTCAACATGCAGCGACCAAAACGATCAAATCTTATCCGACAAAACCGTAATGCAACTAGGATTCAAAGGATTGCGAATGAAGAAGAACAAGAAATTGCACGTGAAAAGCGAGGCAGAACAAGAAATTGCACGTGAAAAGCGAGGCAGAACAAAGTTTGCCGGGTCAGCTAGTAATATACACCTAATAATCAAGAAGGTCATAACTGGTCAGAGTCGGGTGAAATAATACCTGAGTACAGTGATCACTTAGTTTGTGAAGATTGTGACAAATCGCTGTACGACCAACATGATAGTGTATTGAATGTAATCAATACAGGGTTCCTCATAAGTGACGTTTTAGATAATGAACGGTTTAAAACATTTGATGTAAAGTGTTGTGTAGAACCACTCAACAAGTTGTCAATTGTTAACGTAAAGGTGGGGAGCGTGGAGCAATAATAATAAGCCGGGTATTTTTTAAAGGTGTGTTTTCTGTTTTCATCTTCTGCTTCTAAAACATTATTTACAATGTATTATTTTAACATTTTAGCATGAACAACGACGAACAACTACCAACAGACATCCTTGCCTCTGCCCTAGATGACTTATTGAATGACTAAAATGAGGAGTTATTCACAGAAAATGATTTAACAATTGATTATGGAAACCACACGAACTTTGTGAACAAAAAAAAACAATAAATCTCAATAAGTTTCTTAATGTATATATTGGTTTGAATGTAAAAATGGGCTTTCACGAGTGCGTTGCAATCTCTTCAAATATTAATCCAGTCCTCTTTACAGGGCAAGAATGGCTAACATTTGCTGCAAAATTTCGTTATTCAGAAGCACAACCTAAAATCGATTTGAAACATAAGAAATTATTATGTGACGGAATACGAGAAGAGACTATTTTCAATGATTGCCAAGTTATATTTACGTCCAAACAGGTCAAAAGAAATATGTAAAAACAATTTCAATAACTCGTGGAAAGGGTTGTGTGACATTCAATCAATCTAATTGGTATTCACTCATTGATATGTACATGCTTATTGAATGTTACCTCAAACATTTACAGTCATTACGCTTTTTCTCATATTTTACTGATTATATGAAATATATTTTAAGTTTGGAACAGGAACTTCTAAAGATTTTTAAGTTACATATGGATTTTCAGTAATGAAAACGATTGTACAATGGTTGAAATTTTAGCGAAGCATCCAAAAATAATTACAAATTGTTTGTATGGAAATAACTTTTTTCATCGTAACGAAAATAAATATTTGTTCAAAGAAAAAAAATCATGTTTTTATTTATTTATTTACAAATTATATTTTAGGTTGCATTTGTTGTACGTTTTTCATTTCAATTGGCGAGTGGAGTTAATTTACTTCCAGTTGCTAGATTGATTTCAGTTGGTAAATGTGAAGCTAGCACACTTATGAGGGCAGTCCGACAAGTACCTAGCCTTGGCGCCCCATGAAGCCAAATCCAAAAACGAAATGTACTATCGTGTAGTACGTCTCTATAGAGGGCCACAGTTAAAATTTAAACCAGATCAAACGTTTAGTTTTGGTTTGATCGCGTTTGAGAGTTGACGTGTCCGCGTATTTAGGCAAAATGGAAAAAGAGCAATATCGATCGGTGATTCGATTCCTGTTTTTGGAAGGGAAATTGCGCAGTGAAATCAAAAACCGACTGGATGCTGTATACGGTGAATCTTCTCCTTCGATTGCAACCATAAAAAATTGGTATAATGAATTTCAACGTGGTCGCACGTCGTTTTTGATGAGCCACGCCCAGGTGCTCCAAAAACAGCTACCCCCGAGAAAAACGTGAAAAAAGTCCATGATCTTGTATTAGCAGACCGTCGACTAAAGGTGCGCGAGATAGCTGAGACAATAGGCATCTCAAAAAACCGCATGGGTCATATCCTGCCTCAAATATTGGGCATGAAAAAGCTGTCGGCGCGATGGGTGCCGCGTTTGCTCACTCCGGACCACAAGCGCAACCGTGAGACCACTTCCGAGCAGTGTTTGGCGCTGTTTTCGCGCAATCCCAAGGAGTTTCTTGGTCGTTTTGTAACTGTTGACGAAACATGGATCCACTGGTATACACCCGAGACCAAAGAACAGTCAAAACAATGGACTTTACCCGGAGAACGTGCTCCGAAACAGGCGAAGATTGTCCCATCGGCCGGAAAGGTGATGGCTACTGTTTTCTGGGATTCAAAAGGGGTAATCTACATTGACTACCTAGAAAAGGGCAAAACAATTACAGGACTATACTATGCCCAATTATTGGACCGATTCGACATGGAATTAAGGAAAAATCGGCCTCATTTGGCCAGAAAAAAAGTGCTCTTCCACCATGACAACGCACCGGCCCACAGCTCCAACATCGCCACAGCCAAATTGGTCAAATTAGGCTATGCATTGCTGCCACATCCACCCTATTTGCCAGATTTGGCCACGTGTGACTTCTTTTTATTCCCAAACTTGAAAAAATCACTCGCCGGGCAAAAATTTGAGTCAAATGAGTCGCTCATTGCCGCCACGGAAGCATATTTTGCAGACTTCCCGAAAACATTTTTTTCCGACGGGTTAAAAAAGTTGGAACATCGCTGAGTCAAGTGTATCGAGCTAGAAGGAGACTATGTTGAGAAATAAAATGATAGGTTTCCAAAATTTTCGGTTTTTCTTTAAAAGGCTAAATACTTATCGGACTACCCTCGTAAATCAACCTCAGCAAAGCCGACGCGTGTTCGTTTTTCATCATTACTGTCATCTGCAACTCTCATTCTAGTATTTACTACTTCAGCAATGTTTTTTGCCTGACTATTCATATGCGTGCCGAAAGATTGTATCCTAATGCGTAGATTATTAATATCATCCTTTAGCATATTACAGTAGAATCATGATAATAATAATAAATATTATATATAAATAAATAACTCGAACCTTGTTAAGTCGTAATCCTCAGTAAATTCCCTTCCGCCGAACCCCGAACGACGCACTAACTCGAATTTTTTAGACTCAGTAACTCGAACAATAAGTTATTTCCCTGTGAGGCATTACTCGTACATTTTAATACGCAGTAACTCGAACTGCAAATGCCTACCTCAGTAAGTCGAAGTTCATAAAATATAATGATTTCCTACTCGGGATTCCCGGAGCTAAAAACTCGTAGCAATAAAATCAAAAAGGAATGTTCGGGGCTCGGGGCCTCTTATCTATTGTTTTTGTTTTGCACACGTGCAAGGAATGAATACATTCAATAAACTTTCAGTTTTGGTCACTTTTGGTTACTTGGCTCAGTCAGTACATATATGTTTGGCTGTTAACAAGCAACAACATGAGTACTAAAAGAAAACTAACGACCTTAACTTTACGTGAAAAGATTGCCGTATCAATGCGGTTAAAAGTGGCATGAAGAAAAAAGACGTGGCAGCTCAGTATGGACTACCAGCAAGCACTTTATCTACAATCATTAAGAATGAAGCCGACATATTGCTAAGATACGAATCAACCAGCAATTTATCAAGCAAAAGACGACGTCTAGCCGAGTTTCCCGACATAGAGGGCCTTTATTACGCGAAAAGGCCGAAGAATTTTCAAAATCATTGGGACACAATTCTTTTCGCGCCAGCAATGGCTGGTTGATGAATTTTAAAAAGCGTCACGAAAGTTTGCGGCAAAAGTGCAAGTGTCAATAATGAGATATGTGATGAGTGGAATATTGAGTTGCAGAGTTCATTGAAAGATTCTGAACTAAAAGACGTATTTAATGCCGATGAGACTGGCCTTTTTTTCAAGTGTTTACCTGACAAAACGTTAATTTTTAAAAACGAGAAATGCCATGGTGGAAAGCACAGCGATTAACAATATTGCTAGCAACAAATATGACAGGCACTGAAAAACTTAAACCGTTGGTTATAGGAAAGGAAAGGCGTTGTTTTTCTGGTCTTCAAACTCTTCCATTGGAGTATGATGCAAACAAGAAAGCTTGGATGACAGCCAAAATATTTAAAGGATAGCTCATTAAAGTTGATAAGAAAATGACGAAAGAGAAACGAAAAATATTGCTTTTCATTGACAACTGTACTGCTCACAACATAATCCATACACATAGAAGGTCAATTTGAAGATTATGTGGAATGCGATGAAGGGCTAGCTACTACCGGTACATTAACTGATGCTGAAATCATTGATTTCGTTAATCAGAATGGAGACGCCGATAACGATAATCAAAATGACGATGATCAAACTGATCCAACAGATTTAAAACCATCGGTGTCAAATAAAGAAGCAAGAGCAGCAATTGATACACTACGAACTTACATTGAAAGATGTAATGATATCGAGTATCATATATTCGGTTCACTATATGAACTAGAAAAAATAATTGATAAAAAATCTGTAAATGGCTTGAATCAAACGAAGATAACAGATTTTTTATCAATTATTTAAAACATAAAGTGTAAGTTCATTCATTATAATTATGTACTTGACTCTCATTTAATGTTACCTAATGTAATTTGTCGTAATAAATGTTCTATGAAATTGTGCCTTTTTATGTCGAAATTTGATGAGTTAACTCTTCATATCTCGAAATTCTTGTTAAGTCGAAAACTTGCTATCTCGAATTTTTTTTGGTTTCCACTGACATTCGAGTTATCAAGATTCTACTGTATATATCTTTTTCAGATCTGTGTATGTATTGCATTGGATTTGTTGGATGTTATTTTTACTTCGTATCAAATCGGAGACACATGCTTTAGACCGCGTTAGAAATAATGTGTGGGGTACATTTCATCATCTGGGCTTTCCAAATTCTTGTTTATTCTTATTTTTAATTGTAATTTTGGTTATATTCGCTGGAACATTTCTTTTGTGTTTGTAAGTTAGCAATAGTGAATAGGGCGAGACGTCGGCCAGACGATCCCGGCAATTATTACCACTGAATAGAGGTATAAATATGTCAAGAGCCTTTAGTTAAACGATTCGTACCCAGATTACACGAGGTTACTCTGTTTTGTTCAGACTAAACATCCTTGAAGGATCGAACGTACAACCATGGAGCAGACAACAAAGGGACACTCTGTTCTAAACAGACATTTTTACATTTGGGTGCGGACACGAGGTGTTCCGCATCAGATATAAAAGGGACACCTCTGGCTCCGAGAGTCAGAGTAATTCTTCAGTTCTTCAAGTTCAGTTCAGTAGTTCTCATATCGACTCACTAAATGTACTTGCTTCTTCACTAAACTGCATTTTCAAACACATAATAATAACGCCACATTGCCACAAATGCAATAACATCCGTGTTCTTTAAGATGTCATTTAATCGAGTTACATCCTGAATCTCTTTAAGATGCGATTCAATAGAATCCAAGAGTGCAACATGTCTCATCAACAGCAATCATCAAACAAAAGAATTTTTGAAGACGACGAAGAAATGAAGAGGTTTGTAGCTTACACAAAAACTATCAAACTTGAAAAAGACATCTACAACCAACTACAACTACAAAAACAACAACAAGAACAACAACCACAACTGCAACAACAACAACCACAACTGCTACAACAACCACGCCTGTAACAACAACCACAACTGCAACAACATCAACAACCAAGTGCAAGTGTGTCCACCAGTCCTATTGATGTTAATTTACTAGATACGACGGAGAAGGATAACAGCATCCTTGATAAACTAAACAAAATCGGATATAATTTTGGTATGTAAATCATAACTTCAATTTAAATAATATATAAATTTCATAGTAAATATCTTATATCTTATATCTAGAAATCGATCCTGAGAGAAAATATTCCATTTCGATCAAGGAGCTGGATCCATTTCACTTATACCCGATTCCAACAGCTCAACCCGAAACATGGGTCGCGAATGATTGCAATTATCAAACATAATAATAGCGAAGAAGTTGGAATTTTTCTACCATCTCGCTTTAGCAAAACTGACTTGTCATTGAATGACATGAACAGTGTTTCGCTTGCTCTACAATACTGTGGAATGAGAGAGCATGCAAGCTATAAACATGTTGTCGTTAATTTTGTAAAATTGTAATTTTTTCTGTTTTAACAAGTGAAATAAAATGTATTAACTTTAAATCGTTGACTATTATTGTCATTCAAAATTACAGATTGTGTTCTCAGTAAAAGTGAGCATTTGGAATCCACCGCCACCAACAACATGCAGTTATTACAACGACATTTAACATAATACTAAAGAATAAAAGCAGACACATTGTCCTAAATGTGGAGGGACAAACTCGTGAAACTGGCACGACTGAGACGCGTATTCTGTGGCTGGAAATCATTCCGCAATTACGTTAGTATCAGAAGGATCACAAAGTGTCAGGGATACGGGCTCCAACTAAATTATGCCGTGCCCAATTATGCCGTGCCCAAAAGAGATTTGCGAACACTGCGCAAACGCACAAATCCAGCGAGTGCCCAAACCGTGAAGCACCAGCTAAATGTGGAGCGTGCAAGGCAGCAGGCCGAACACACTCCCACAATGTGAAGAACACAGGGGTTTGCCAAAGCTAGCAACTTAGGTAGGTACGTAGGTACGTAGGTACGTAGGTACTACGATTTACCCCGGGATGGGTACACCTTGGCGTGGTCCCGGGGCTCAGTACCCCCTTGCAAGCTAGCGAGTGGGGGAAGCTAACGTGTCCAAACACAGTCGAGCCAGGACTTAAAGGATCAAGGGCGCGAGCTGGCGGCAGCTTAAAAACGTTCTTATTCTGGACGGACATGGAACCGACAAAGAAAAAGTTTACCGCACAGGGGAAGGATACCTCAGTGCCGGTCCTGAAGGGGGTTATTGCAGGCCCCCCTGGATCGTCATCCCATGACTGCAAGACCCCAGCGATGAACCAGGCTGGGAGTCAAGTAAGAATTACTGGAACGGAAGGCAAGGTTATCAGGCCACATATCCAGCTCAGCGAGCTCAGCGAGCAAGAGGCATTCAAGAGAGCAGGGCTCCAGAGGACGCCACCAAGAACACCGGGCACCCCGTCGACCGCAGGATCAGGAGGATCTAGCTACTGGCAGGATGACGAGCTGATCAACGGCTCGCCAAATGTCACCTTAGTGGGTGGCATAACAAGGACACCACCTCTTGGAAAGTTTGCTGCTTACCTCCGGTAGTGACAAACTGCCCCGAGAAGACACTACACCTCCGAGCAAAACAGGGGAGGCGGTCAACCAGATGGAAATCCTGGTGGCCACATTCCAGTCGCTCAAGGAGAAGAATACGGCCAAGCCCCTGAAGGCGGCAATAGACCAGCTGGCAGGCCACTTCGCGGCGGCGAGGAGGAAGCTCGAGGCCCCACATAATGAAGCCAAGGCGGCGAAGACAAGGGACGACAGGGAGCTGGAAGAAGCAAGGGCTCTCCTGAAAGCCAAAGAAGCAGAGCTTTGCGAGGCCAAGGAGGAGTTGGGCAGGCTGCGGGAGGAGATGCGCAACGCGCCCACCCTAGAACCAAAGGGTGAAAGGACACGCAAGCTAGCGGAGGCCCTAGAGAGAGGAGAAGAGAGGGAGACCCGGGAACTGGTCGAGGGCAGCTGGCCTGAACAGGAGTTCTCGCGTACGGCAAAGAGCCACAGCGAATTCCCAGAATGGGGGAGCGTGCAGGCCAGAGTCATCCTAGTAGACACGGCGAAGTGGAGATCTGCGCCGCTGTTGGAGGCCATGCTGCGGAGGTACCCACAGATGACGGCGCCATTGGACCCGGGGTCCCAAAGAACATGGAGGCCGCGATTTTCAGGGACCGGCAGACGGGCCCGGATGAGAACGGCGAAGAAAAGACGCGGCAAGACCTAGTCATCCTGGTAGGGTGCGACGGCAACCAAGGCCCGCAGGAATGGTACAAGGGCCTGGTCAAACTGAGGGCGGCCCTGGAAAAGGAGAACGTGCAGGAGGCTCACATCACCGCAGCGGCCCCGGTCCCGGTGGAGTGCCTCAGGAAGGTGGCGGAGGCTTGCCTAAGGGAAACGGAGGCGAAGTGGGTGCGGCACGTCAGCGGCAGGAGGATGGCGGCCCAGGAGGCCGGTTCCAGGGTGCTGCTGGTGCAGGGGCAGTCTTACGCCACAGCGGCCCTGGCAATCAAAAAAGGGCTCCCGCAAGCTCTGAGGGCCAGCATCCGAGACGCTACGAAGACCAAGAGCGGGGCGCTCCGGGTGGTGGTGGCGAAGGGGGCTGATTCCTCGCAGTTGGAGAAAGCCCTGAAGACGGCCGTCGGCAAGAACATGTAAGATCGGATTTAATACCAATGTAAAAACAGAAACTTCGCCGTCGCTGCATCACACACCGACGCCGGTCCCAAGCCCGGACAAAGAAGGAGGGTTGTAGGGTGAGGCCAGCGACCTACCCTACGTAAAACATCAGTGCTCATAGAACCAGACAAGGGCCTCGGTTACGGACAGATCAACGACGACAACCCAAGCAAAGTACACGGACAAAGAGAAGATTACAAAAACATAACCTTAAAATCGCCACATGGAACATAAAATCGCTCAACAGAAGAGACCAAGAAATGGAGCAAGAATTAAGAAACCACCACATTGATATCTGCGCACTTCAAGAAACTAAGAAAAAGGAAAAGGTCAGGCAGTAGTTGGAGATTATCTACTAGCATACAGCGGTGTAGAGAGGAACGAGCGAGCAAAAAAGGAGTCGCAATCATGTTTCACAAAAGTTAGTAGATCACATTATAGACATCACGTACGTTTCAGCCAGAATAATACACGCAAAACTGCTGCTAGACAGGAAACGCACCAACATTATAAGTATTTACGCTCCAGAAAACTGCAGACCCCAAGACGTAAGAGAAGAATTCTTTAACTCACTGCAACATGTTTTAGACAGCCATAAGAACGAAGCGACTATCATCCTAGGAGACTTTAACTCAAGGATTGGCAACAGAATCATACCCGGAGTTAAGCAGAGATTCAACGAGGAAACAGAAAACGAAAATGGAACGCTGATGACTAACCTATGCACAATCAACGAACTACGAATAAATAACACATATTACGAACACAAACAACAACACAAACACACGTATTGTAACTCAAGGGGACACACATCAACAATCGACTTCATTGTGACAAACCGAGTAATTCCACCAACCAGCATATTAGATGTAAGAAGCTTAACCTCGGCAGACATAGGAAGCGATCATGCCCTCGTGATTGGGAAGCTGAGACTAATATCCCTCCAAAAGAAACAAGCAAAACATGCGAAGAGCGCACAAAAATAAAACAGAAGGACTAGCTGACCAAACAACCAGAGAACTATATGCAAACAGACTGAAGGAGAAAGTTACAAACAACAACATACAAGAAGGAGATAACGTTGATACGGCATGGGAAAGGCTGAAAAGCAACATACAACAGGCTGCCGAAGAAGCGCTAGGCAGGAAGATCATCAAGAAACCGAATCCTTTTGCTAAGAGAACTCCATGGTTCACCGAGGAAATCAAAATGAAATGCAAGGAAAAAGCAGGCACACATTCAACACCTCACGCAAAGAACGCAAGAATCATACGAAAGTTACAAACAAATCCGCAGAGAAACGCACGAGTTAGTACGGAAGACGAAATCCGAACACTGGAGGATCTTCTCAAAACAACTAGAACATGACTTCTATGGAACCCAAAAGACAGTATGGAAGACCATAAGAAACCAGAGAAAAGAGCTCACAGAACTGGTACAAGCAAAGGGAATAGACAAAGAGACCTGGATAAACTACATCAAACATCTATACCGGGACACAAACCAGGAGAAACCTAATATCTCAGTCAACATACAACCTGATGAACCAACCATAGTAAGCATATCTGAGGTGGAAACAGAACTCGCTAAACTCAGAAACAGAAAAGCCAGTGGCCCGGACGGAATACCCAATGACCTCCTGAAATACGGCGAAGAAGTGCTCG
Source organism: Dalotia coriaria (assembly GCF_025399875.1). NCBI lineage: Eukaryota > Metazoa > Arthropoda > Insecta > Coleoptera > Staphylinidae > Dalotia > Dalotia coriaria. The sequence continues at coordinate 7,125,655 of NW_027045443.1, read as the reverse complement.
CGGCCGAAATTACGAAACTTATCAACATCATCCTGAAGCATCAGAGAGTACCAACTGAATGGAAATTGAGCACACTAATAATGATGTTTAAGAAAGGAGATAAGCAAGAACCATCCAACTATCGAGGAATAGCTCTGCTAAACACCACCCTGAAACTAACAACTCGATTACTAGCGAACAAGATATTAGCACACACCACACTATCAGACGAACAACAGGGCTTCAGGAAAGGAAGGTCCTGTAACGACGCAATATTCATAATAAGACAGGTGAAGGAAAAAGCCGTGGAGTGGAACAAACCGGCTTTTCTTTCCTTCGTGGACCTAAGGAAAGCGTTTGACAGAGTGCAGCTCCAAGACATAACCAGCATACTCCGAAAAGAAACATCGCATCTGATATCATCAATACTATAAGGGACATCTACAACAACAACGAACTGCAACTAGCAATAGCCGAACAACGCACAGACCCCATAAAAGTAGGAACAGGGTAAGACAAGGCGATTCCCTAAGCCCCCTGCTATTCAACTTCATCATGGAAGAGATAATTGCAAGAGTCCGACGCTGTAAAGGATACCAGATGGGGGGGAAAGAGCTGAAAGTTGTGTGCTACGCGGACGATGCCGTGCTAATTTCCGATAGCGAAGACAACCTACAACGCATGATTCACCAGTTTAACATTGCCAGCAAAGCCCTCAACATGGAGATAGCAACAGAAAACCAAATGTATGGTCATCGCACCACATCCAATAAGATGCAAACTTGAAGTCGATGGACAAATCGTACAACAAGTGAGCGAGTTCCGATATCTTGGTATAAACATATCCAGCAGTGGAGGAGTGGAAAAAGAAGTAGCAGAGCAAGTTGAAAAGGGCCTGAGAATAGCAGGATGCCTAAGGAACACGATTTGGGACAACAAACATCTAAGAACAGAGACGAAAGTTTCCATCTACAAGGCAGTAGTCAGGCCCATATTTACATACTCGGCAGAAACGCGTGCAGAGACGACAACCACAAAGAGATTGCTCACCACCGCGGAAATGAGGACACTAAGAAACATAGATGGCAAAACACTGCTCGACCGGATAAAGAACGAAGACATCAGAAGAGCGTGCAACAACATAGAAGACATAACACAATGGTGCAAAAGACGCAAAATCGAGTGGAACGAACACATAGAACGGATGGACGAAACCAGAATAGTCCGAATAGCCAGGGACAAATCGCCAAGGGAAAGCGATCCTGGGAAGACCCCGAAAGAGATGGAGCGACCACCTAAACCCTGTCTGAAGTAGGAACAGGCAATATGCCTACAAAAGAAGAAGAAGAAGAAGAAGTAAAAAACAGAGAGTAAGCTAAACCAATTTATTCAATTGATACAAAATATTTAAAGAAATAACAAAACACGTCTTCACTAGTCGTACGCCAAAATTATTCTGCCTGCCCTTCGGTCAGAAAAGTGACCCTCAGGCCTCGCAACCATTCTTCCCACTTCTCTGCTCTCATATTTTACAATTTTACAACTGTCGTCCCTCGCACTCGGTACATCTTTAAAACTATGCTTTATGTTACAAAGTATACTTAATATTAGACGTTGGTATTGGCCTATACCCATTTCCGATACTACAAACATGACGGTCAGGTCGGCGGACAGGAAGACCCTGCTGATCTTCCCCGATGTGGACGAGACCACCACGCCGGAAGAGGTGGCGGCGGCGGTGGGAGAGCTGCTCGGGAAGACGGTGCCACTGGAGGCGTGCAGGATCACGAAGAGGGCGGACGCCAGCGCATCAGCATCGGCGATGCTTCAGGCAAGGGACGCGGAGAGATGCCTGGAAACCAAAAGGGTGAGGATTGACCTGTCAAGGTCAAGGATCCTGCGGATCGCCCCTACGGTCAAGAGATGCCCCCGGTGCCTGGAAAAAGGACATGGGGTGGCGGCGTGCAAGGGGCAGGATCGCTCCAATTATTGCCGAAGATGCGGCCAGGAGGGACACCAGGCGGCGGCAGGCAAAGAGGATCCGGTGTGCTTCACCTGCAAAGGCAAGGGCGTTCAGGAAGCGAACCACCTTAGCGACGGCCCCAGCTGCCCCTCCCGATAGGCAGGAAGGCAAAGGGCCGAAGGCAACATCGTCGGGACGAGGAAGGGCCCGCGCAGATGCATGCGCTGCCTTCTCTACGGACACAGAGAGAGGAGCTGCCAGGGGGAAGACAGGACCGGCGTTTGCCGGAACTGCGGAAAGCCCGGGCACATGGCGAAGGCATGCCAAGAGGAGCCGCGCTGCATAGCCTGCGTGGTGGGTGACTTAGCAGACACGGACCATAAAGGAGGAAGTGAGAAGTGTCAAGCGGCGAAGGCGACGACGCAAGAACCGCGCGAGGCACCCTACAACCCCGAAAATGCGAGTGGCTCAAATTAATTTGAACCACACCTGGGCGGCCCAAGATCTGCACATCCAGGCAGCGAGAGAGTGGGGTCTCACCATATCGCTGGTTTCGGAGCCGCTTGTGGCCTCGAGACCCACGGGATGGTACTTCGACGACCTCAAGAGGGCAGCGGTGGCTGTATGGGACAAGTTTCTCGCGCAAAACGTATTCCACAGGGCAAAGGGAGTGGTGGGGGTAACGGTCGGTGGAAGAAATTTCATCAACTGTTACGCATCTCCGGCCCTGACGATCGGGGAATACGACGAGCTCCTAGCGGAGGTCGGCACAGCACTGGACGAAACCGGAGGAGGTCATCGTTGGAGGAGACTTCAACGCCAAGGCACCGGAATGGGCAGCGCGGGCTTCGGACGAGAGAGGCAGGCACCTCCTGGAGCTGGCGGCAACAAGGGACCTTGTGATTATGAACAACGGTACAGCCCCCACATTCCAGAAAGGAGCGCGCACTTCCAACCCTGACGTCTCGCTAGCAAAGGGTCTCACAGGACCATGGTCCTGGGCGGTGGTCGACGACGAGACGGCGAGCGACCACAGGCTCATAATCATGGACCTTGACGAGCAGACGACCCGCTCTGAGACAGTGACGCGGGAGAGATGGAAGGTCAAGGAAGTCCCGGAGGAGACAGTGACGGAAGCGGCACAGCACACGCTGCTCAGGCGGCCCCTACCCAAGGGGGCGGAAGTAGCTGCAGAGACCCTCCAGAAATGGATGGTGGCATTCTGCAACCAAGTCTACGGCCGCCGCAGGGGAGGAGGTAGGACGGCCTGTCGGAAACCGATGTACTGGTGGACGGAGGAGATCTCCCAAGCCAGAACAGAGGTCAAGGCGGCCCGCAGGAAGCTCCAAAGAACGAGGGCAGATCAAGCGGAGCAGCTGGAGAGGGCCAGAGTCGAGGCCAGGGCGGCCAAAAACCGTCTTAAAAAGATGATTCGGGTCAGCAAACTACGCTCATGGGAGAAGCTGACGGAGGGGGTGGAAAACGACCCGTGGGGCTTGCCATACAGGATCGTATGCAGGAAGTTCGTGAGAACACCCCCGCCTGCCCTGGGAAAGGCCAAGGAAGCGATGGAGCTGCTGTTTCCAAGCAGACACCCAGAAGAACCCCCTGTGACACAGACCGCCCCGGCGGAGGACTGGTGTGTCCAGGAGGTGACAGAGGAGGAGGTAACCCGCGCAGGGCTGGCACTCCAGAACAAGAAGGCCCCCGGCCCGGACGGCATTCCCAACGAGGCGATAAAGATGGCAGCAATCCTGGCCCCAGATAGGCTGGCAGAAGTGGCCACAAGTTGCCTTCGAGAGGGAGTATTCCCGAAACGCTGGAAACCAGCCATCCTCATTCTCTTGAGGAAACCAGGAAAGAGCGGGGACAGGCCAGGAGACTACAGGCCGATATGCCTGCTGAACGGGCTAGGAAAGCTCCTAGAAAAGGTACTCCTACACCGGTGCGAGGGCCACTTTGAGGGATACCTTTCCGACACCCAATACGGGTTTAGGAAGGGTAGGTCAGCAATAGAGGCCATGATGAGCATCACAAGGCAAGCCAAGGCAGCGATGGAAGGAACAAGGTACACGCGCAGGCTGGTGTCGCTGGTAACAGTCGACATTGCCAAGGCAGCGATGGAAGGAACAAGGTACACGCGCAGGCTGGTGTCGCTGGTAACAGTCGACATTGCCAATGCGTTTAACAGCGCGTCTTGGGAGAAGATCGCCGATGGCCTAAGAGCAGCCGGATAGTCTGGTCGCCATTACGCAAGAGGCGGTCGACAAGGCGGTCGACAAGGTGGTCGACTGGGCTCGGCAGGCGAGGCTTGCCATCGCGCCACACAAGACCGAGTGGGTTGTCTTCTCCGGACGGAGGAAGCTTCCCGATCTAGGGTTGCGCATCGCGGGACATCCAGTCGAACCGGCGAACCACCTGGTGGTGTGGTGTACCTGGGGGTAACACTGGACAGGTCCCTCACATTTCGGGACCACCTCAAGGCCAGAGCCAAGAAGGCGGGAGCGGTGGAGAAGGCGCTTGCACGGCTCATGCCGAATGTGAGTGGCCCCAAGCAGGCAAAGAGGAGGCTACTCATGCATGCAGTGACGTCCGTCATGCTGTATGGGGCGCCGGCCTGGGTAGAAGGTAGGGGCACGGACATCTGCAGAAGGATCCTGGAGCCGACGTACGGGAGGTGCGCACTCAGGATCATCCAGGCGTACCGGACAGTATCTGGCGAGGCGGCAACGCTGTTGGCGGGGATGCCCCCAATAGACCTGCTTGCCGGAGAAATGGCGTACATGAACCAGTTCACAAAACGTCAGAAGATCGCCCGGAGAGGTGCGGCTAGGGAGGAAACCATCCGGAAGTGGCAAGAACGCTGGAAACGAGGCGCAAAAGGCGCAGGAACCAGAAGGCTCATCCTGCCAGTCAGCGACTGGGTGCACCGTAAGCACGGGCTGCTGAGCTTCGGCATAACCCAGGTGCTGTCGGGCCACGGGACCTTCAACGAGTACCTGTCGAGGTTCAAAGAAGAGCGTGAACCAGAGTGCATGTACTGCGGGGAGCAGGACACGCCGGAACACCCAATTCTACAATGCGACAGATGGAGCCAGGAACGGCAAGGGGGGCTGGAAGTACCCGAAGGGAAAACGCTGGAAGACCTGGTGGAGGACATGCTGGGCTCCCAAGAGATCTGGAACGGGATCGTGGGGGTGGCCAACCGCATCCTCAAGGAAAAATCGCGGGAGGAGCGCGAATTTGAATCCAGCAATGGCTGAACGCCCCGGTCTAGGGTACGACCAGCGGAAGGGATCTTGCCGCAAGATGAGAGACAGCCTCAGAAGAGCAGTGGGATGGGGCAAATCCAGAAAAGACAATCACACGGAGGAGACCAGTGGGAGGAAAGGACAGGAGGAGACGCAACCAGAGGCGGACACATCCTGGAAGAGGAAGTTCGATAAGCTCTGGGTGGGAGGAGGTACCCTTCAAGGAACAACCGAAGGGGCTACAAGGACCAGACAAGGGGACCAGTCGGAGGGAGTATATAAGAACCTGGGCATCCAGATGGCCCTCTCGAGAGTGGAGGAGCCAAGAAACCTAGCGGCGGCTCTCCGCCACGTGTGGAGAACAAGGCACCCAAAGGGGGAGAAGATCACCTTCCCGACCCCAGATGCCTTGGACAGGATGCAACTCCTAACGGCTGGGCTTCCCACGAAGCCAGAGGAGCTTGAAGATCTGGTCCGACAGGCCTTCAAGAGAAGAGGAGACAACTGGGACATGGAAGAAACGTACAGGGACTTCGTATGTGCGCACGGGCGAATCGCTTTCGATCCAGCGCTGAAGTGGCCGGCGAGCCACCCACATGTCCGCTTCCCTTGAGGCGAACATCTGGAAGCTGAGGAGCAGCTCCAATGCCCAGTGCCCCCCGAAGTAATGGCAGAGATGCCGGCCAGGGGACGCATAATGTTAAAGCAATTATATTACAGTGCAGCGCTTACGGCTATTATATGTAACTTGACAAAAACATTGTAAATTTACTATTAAAAAAAGATTTGTTAAAGTTAATTTCGTTCCGCTATGTGTGATACAGGATTTATAAAAGCAAATTCTGATAACATGCCTGATGTTGATATATTTATGATCACCAATTTTTAAAAAAATTACCTTCGGTTTAATTCTGCCGAAGTTCGAGGTGCCAAGGCATCGAGGTAAGTCTTTGTTGTATTTGTACATAATGGTACAAAACAAGAGCGATAACTTTTGAGATTTGACATTTTTTGTATATTTTTGAGTATTTAACAATTACAGAATGAAATTAATCAAAGCTCAAAGCACTGTGCTTATTATCTCTGTCTCTGTATACTACTATGAGTGAAAACTAACATTATGACGTCACACGCGCTCGGATTTGTTCGGGAGTTATCGGCGCGTCTTCGGTACTGGATTCAAAAATTAATTTTTATTTTGATATAACTTTTTAATTATTGCGAAAAATAAAAAAAATAAAATTGTTTTGTTATAAAACTTATATATGATCTTTCCATTTAAAAAAAAAATTCAAAAACCCAATTGTGGGGACTACCATCTCACCATCTGTGCTATCTAATTCTTCATCTGCATTGCATACCATTTTCCCAAAATTCCTAATATCTTATTGACGTGATAACGTCTTTAAAATCGTTTTAGTCGGGTGACATGTTCAGAAACTTGTGTCCCACCAAAACCTCACGAGCGCGATCGCAGGTATAACGAGAGAGAGACGGACCGATCTCCCGTCTCATCTCGAGCGCTGCCAGTCATTCCGTGAAACTTGTCACGCGGAATGCTAATGCTAAAATCAAATGTCGACCACATGTCGTCAGCAAACCAAACACTTTATCTGTCGATTGGATACCAGTGTACAAAAATTGTCAATATTACTTTGTCAAAAACAGTGAAGTGCAAACGGAAACAGTTTCCTTGCGTACCTGCTTGTGCCATTACAATCCACAAGTCCCAAGGTGGGACATTTGACATCATTGTATACAAGTACTCTTCTCAGCAACCATTGCAATTAGTGTATGTGGCCTTGAGTCGCGTAACAAGTATCGAAGGCTTGTTTATCATTACAGAAAAAGATTCTTGCTCCAATTTCAAACATGGTCGACAAGGAAACGATTCTGAAACTACGAGAGAGATTCGCGATGAATACAACCGACTTCGTGGACACCATCTCAAGACAATCACTAAGAAAGCGCTAAAATTCTGTGATGATGCTACCGACTTGGGACAAACAATTATAACAAACATCAATTGTCAAAGTTTAAGCGCCCACGTTGAGGATTTAGAAACAGATACAGTCATACTAAGATCCGACTATTTAGTTCTGACTGAAACGTGGATGCGAGACAATTGTCCACCAATTCCGATTAACAATTATGAGTGCATATCCAGGAATAATAATCGAACTGATTCGGACACCAACGCAGCTGGAGGAGTTGCAATCTATTGCAAATTATCATCGCCATCTACAGCGAAAGTGGTTGAAATTGCGATTACAGACTCAGCTCGTCACATCAAAACCTCAGGAGATGTGTGCTTCACTGAAGTTACTTGCTTTACTGCAGATACCACCTTCAAGTTTGTGCTCGGCGCTATATACGTTCATCCAGGAGCTAGGTCCGTACATTCACAACACCCAGTACGTGACCCCGTTCCTTCAAGTTGATTCTAATATACCCATTCTTCTGTGTGGTGATTTCAACAAAAACGTTAAGACAGATGACTCACTCCTCAGATTCATGAAAGAAACGTTCAATCTTGAAAACTTGTCAGATGTTTCAAAGTCTACTACGTTAAAAGGAACAACCATCGACCTGACTTTTGCAAGGCACATAACAGCTGAAAACCTTCCTTTTATTTCTTACTTTTCCTATCATCGTCCTATCCTGAACAGAATTACTCAGATTGGAAACAGATAAATTTACGTGAAGATTGTAACTGATCGTATTGTATGTTATGTATGTATGTATGCATGCATGCATAAATGTTTGTATAAATGTATAAAAATATGTTTGTATGAATGTATGTATGAAGAAAAATGTATATCATAGTCGAATAAGTAAACTTGTCATTTTACACCCTAAATTTATCATCAAAAGTGTGAATAAAACGATAGATGTAATTTAAAATTTGAAAAAATTGAAAATTTTTATATTGTTCGATATTGCTCACTTAATCAAAACATCAAGGAATTGTTTCATGGGTGACTGGGCAGATTAGTGGCGTAAGCTTTCGGACGAGGAGAAAGACAAATGGTTGTATGAAGGAAATGTTATTGAAGTCGATGGTAAAAAAGCTTATTGGCGTGATATTATGAATGCTTATTGTTACACAATAGATAATAACGAAGCTACACGTTTGACGGAAGAGCACATTTTCCCATCTTCCAAAAATAAAATGAAAGTTTGTTACGCAAGTCAAGTATTTAGTCAAAAATTGTCTGCTGAATTGAGAGCACTAGCTGAAAAATCCGACGGCCAGAGAAACAGCAGATGTTTTAGAGACTTTTGATTTTGCATTTGATCATATGAATGGTAGTAACATAAAAAAGAAAGACAAAAAAGTAGATACCAGTCGGCGAAATGTTTCTGCAACTACTGGACATTTCAAAATTTGGATTGAGCTCTACAATGTTTTCAAAGGAATGAAGTTTAAGTATTGAAACAAATTTAAAAAAGGTCACAACCGCACCATTCAAACACCAACGCCCCAAGCAATTCTTGATAATTGGGCGGCTATCATCTTATTTATTAAATGAAGGTGGATTAAAAGAGTTTAACCTTAGAAATATGACTCAAGATCAACTAGAATTTTTTTTTGGTTGATTAGACATGAACAAGGTGATAATGACAACTTATGCTGGTCTCACTTTGAAAATGTATGGAAAACCCTATTACACACTCGATACTCACATTTAAATTTAACTAATCAAAACAGTGAGGATCACATAATGGAAAATTTTGTTAATTTGGACTATTTAGTTACTGAAAATTGTGTTAAACAAAATAACAATGAGACTCTTCAAATTGAATATGGATTAACTGTTTCTGACAAAAATTCTTCAATGCCCACGCTTCCGATTGAAAATACAACAGAATGTAATTTAAACAATGACCATACAAATTCTGAAATTTTTTTCTTCTCCTACTATTCACATCGCAGATGGTGAATTTGATGCTGACTGTGACTTCTTCGGAGTATTATCGACAACGACAAGTAAAGGACTTAATTCTACAACTATTAAAGATTCATCGTTGAAGAGGTTACGCAAAAAGTTTTCATGCTCAGTGTGTGATAGTTTTGTTTTTCTACTAAATGACGATGGAACTGTTAGTAAACTTCAATTTTCTCTCGTGATTTCAAGATTCATTGACGAAGCAACAAATCTGTTCACTCAACATATTAGTCCAAATTTACACGATGAAGAAATATATCAGCAAGCAGTTGATTTATTAAATGAATTTTTTTAATTACATTGGATTAAATACAATGAAAATGGACATGGTGAACGCTTAAAGGTCATATCATCAAAATTCTGGTAACAGTTTTAATTCATAGTGAATGCTGTCGTAGAAATAGTGAAATGAAACGATCTGAAATACGTGCATCTAGTGCTTCAAAAATAGCACAATTGAAAAATCAAGCCAAATAATTGTGTGTTATTATTAATGTGAAGTTCTTAACAGCGTGAATTTACCGTGTGAATCTTTCATCAAATTTATTTATAGCATAGTATGTTAATTTGTTTATCAGTCCAGATTCCGAGGCTCTGTTGAGGCTTCTTTGAGCATTGCGATTGTTTAACGGGGGGTAGGTTGCAAGCCTTATCCCCCAACCCTCCTCCTTTTTGACCCGGGCTTGGGACGAAGATATGCGAACAGACCCCGACCTACCAACAATAGACGACGATAACTGGACAATAACGCAAGAAGAACTATCCGCAGCGATTAAAACTCTCAAAGGGCGAAAAGCACCAGGAATCGATTTAATAACGAACGAAATACTGAGAGCCGGTGGCCCACAACTGGAAGACGAACTCTGGAACCTCTTCAACAAAAACGTCAAAACCGGAAAAATCCCACAAGACTGGAAAACAACCATCACAATACCAATTTACAAGAAAGGCGACAAAAATAACCCTGACAACTACAGAGGGATCACACTGATTAACAGCACGGCGAAGCTATTCACTAAAACCATAGCAAAGAAAATAAACACCAACATGCCATTCAGAGATGAACAGCAGGGCTTCAGACAAAGCAGATCAACAATAGATGCAATCTTCGTCGTTAGACAGATCGTGGAAAAGTCGATCGAGTTCGCAAAGCCCGCCTTCTTATGCTTTGTGGATCTTAGCAAAGCATTCGATAACATACGAGTATCAGACGTAGTCAATGTACTAACAGAGAGAGGAGCAGGCAGAAAACTAACAAACATCATAAAAGACCTGAATACAAACAACAAAACAAAGGTTAAGACGCCCACACACATATCGGAAACCGTCCCAATAACGGACGGAATCAGACAGGGAGACAGTATGAGCCCCACCCTGTTCAATCTAATCATGGACAAAATAATAGGCAAAGTAAAACAAATAAAAGCCGGATACCGCATGGGCCGAGAGTCACATAGCATCATCTGCTATGCAGACGATGCTCTGCTTATGGCTGAAACAGAGGACGACCTACAACGACTGCTGCAAACCTTCGCCCGCGCAGCCAAGGATTACAACCTGCAAGTATCCGCGGAGAAAACGAAATGCCTGGTAAGCAGTAAACACCCCATTCGATGCAAATTACAACTAGGTTCACACATCATAGAACAGGTGATGAGCTTCAACTACCTGGGGGTAGAAGTGACAAGCGATAGACAGCTCACGAAGGAGGTTGTAAACGCAGCCAACAAAGCACGACGAATCTCGGGCGCGCTAAACAACATCATATGGCGCAATAAATACCTATCACAGGAGGCAAAAACCCGGGTCTACAAGACCGCAGTCAGGCCAGTTCTCACCTACGCTGTGGAAACAAGGGCAGACACCGCCATTACCAAACAAATATATCGCACAACAGAGATGCGTACCCTACGCGCTATCAAGGGAGTCACACTAAGAGACCATGTCCGCAGCCACGACATCCGGCAGGAGCTCGAAGTACAAGATATCGCGTGTTGGGCGAGAGTTAGACGCCGACAATGGAGGGATCACGTGGAACGCATGACAACACAGCGCATAACACATTGGGCCATGACCGCAAAACCTATGAAGACAAGACCGCTCGGCCGTCCACCTAAGAGATGGTCCAACAGCATGACGAGCGAACTTGACCCACACATCCAGTCATTAAGATCAGAAAATTGGTAAGTTAATCGTCAGTCGAGCGAAAGGTATTGCGTGGGCATTGCTTTCATCGTGGAAAAAGGGCCTAATATAGAAGAGAAAAACTTCATACTATTCATATTCATATTTAAAACAAATCTTTTGTTAGATGCTATTTAAGAAGTTCGAGGTAATAATCAGAAGCTGCAATTACGATGGCATACTCAATCAAAAGTGATAAGATAGGTTACACGTTATGTCACCATTCTTCCAAAGACTGGAGTCATAACAAAAATGTTCAGTGGCAGGTTACTTTTATCCTAGACATAATATACAGTCTGCCAATATTAAACAAATTATAAATTACGTAATTAAATTATCGCATTATGTAGCTTAATTTTTGGCTTAACCCTGGGGTTCAATACACTTTCACATTGTTGTTTACATGTAAGGAAAGCAGGGAATACAATACAACTGTCGCGATTTCTCACTTTTTATCAGCAAAATTATTTTTCTGATGTAGTGGCGTTGTGAACAATTTAGAAAGAATATGTTTTGAATTCGCAACTCACTGAATAAAAACTTAGTTGTTTTATTCCAATTCAGCTCAGAGTATTGTTTCCCAGGATAAAAATATCCTCTCAGTCATGCTGAAAGCTTTTGTAGGTAAAACTCAAAAAATATTTTTGGTGTTTTATTTCAGCTTAAAATATTAATAGGTATACATTCAATGTGCAAGAGTGAAATTTGAAATAGTAGTATAAAAATCATGAAATGGGCTCTCTCTAATAATATTGATCTCAAACATTAAAATTAGAACGAACAATTTTGCCGGATATCGCAGTTGTCATCTCGATCCCACACTTGCGAATGAACTTAAATACATACACTTTTCGCAGTTATTGGGTAAGACGGTGTCTGCATTCGCCTGTCTGAAACTGCGCCAGGCGCGTTACGTTACTGTAACACCTTTACTTTGCTTTCGCTGTCTTTACCTTAGCCTTGTCAGTCGCCCTACACCACGCCGAACGCGATCTTGCGCGAGTCGCGTTTCTTTACTTTTACCATCCGCGGGGCCATTCTGACAGCCAGTCAATCTTCCGGCGATCGAAGAAATCAGTTCAGTTCGGTCGGCAAATGCGACCACGATAAGGTCCGCACGATCAACACACTACATCGCTAAATATTGTACTTAGGCTTTTATAAACTACACTGAACAAACAAAAAACAAAAACAAATTCCAAACTTTTTTTAAATTAAGTTTAGAACTGAGTGCAACTTGGTAAAAGTTTAGTAATCAGTTGAGTACAGAGACAAGAATGAATCTCCGGGATACGTTTCCGGATGCTCCTGTTAGTGAAAGCGGCATTCGGGGCATTGGCTGCTACCGGCAAAGGAGGTGCATCAGCTCGGGGAGCATCACATCGGTATTCTGTTATTATTCCGATGCGCGACGCGTGGATGTGTGTAAATGTAGTCACGTTATCCTGCCGGAGAAAACTCACCTAGCCAGGCCAGCTCAAAGGATTGATTGAAGATAAGGCGTGAAAGTTCTACTCACTGTTCAGAGTTTAATCAGTAAGTAAATATTTTCTTTTATATCATTTATAGCAATAACAATAAATATTATTTTCTTGCATTTGTCAAATACACATTTGGTAACGCCATTGAATCATGCATGTGTACATAAATTAAAGTATTACCTCTTAATTATTTTGAAATAAAGTCACACTCATGGACAATCGGAGATAAATAATTTAAAATCGATTTATTTATTTATTATTGGCATTCCACGCCCAACAGTTGCACAGACATATATGGTAGTTTTAGTAATACGAATGCAAGGGCTTTTCTAGAATTACAGTGCGCTTGAGTAAATCAATTATAATAAGTTAACATAAGTTACTGACAATTTAAACGTCATGTTGTTCAAAGTCTTATTTTGTTTTATCATTAAAGTTTTCACATGCAGCGCGCACATCTCAGAGAGTATTAATTAATCGTCGTCTTAGCAATTAAATCATCAGCAAGCAAGTGAATTAAATTAAAATCGTGATCGGCACAGAAAGCAATAAGAGTCGTTACGTTACGTTCTTGTAGAATTCATGTGGATTTTTAATTTACGTAACGCATTACAAGTGCCAACAGCAATGCGCAATCTAGATAAAAATACAAAAAAATAAGACCTGAAATTACGGATTGCCATTTAAAATATCTTGCTCACTCGCGTTTTTCTTTCAACCTTTTGAGTCATTAATGGAAATACCTATATCTTGCAGAAAACTCTGAGGCAATAATAAAACTGTACTCATTGAGAAGCAGGTTGCAATTAGTTTTATGTCGTACAAATCCACTTGTTGTGTTATATCATACATTTAGTGTCATCTAATTACTAATCTTTTGATGTGTCATATTTTCTTTTCACAGAACTTGCTAAAACCTTGAACGCCACAAAGATTTTCGGTCTTGAGGTACAGTTGAAAAAGCTGAGCGCCAAGCAAGACATCACCGATTTTATTTCGACCATTCGAACGAAGCTCGGCAATGATTTGTTTGTGGCACTTTCAGTGCCCGCAAAACCCGAGATTTTGGCCAAGTATTACGACTTCAAGACGCTTAGCAAACACGCCGATGTTTTCACTCTGCAGACGCACTTCTTAGGCGCCAGCCGCAATGTCACTTTCCATCCGAGCCGCCTGTCCGGCCTGTGGGACGTGCAGAATACGGTGAGTGTGACACAATTACCTGCAAATGTCCTCGTCATATGAGCCTAATTGAGAGGTGCTTGGAAATTCGCGTTTCGCAAATCACAACTTACAATGGCACTTAGCGAAGGCGGGCCACGATCTGCCTTCGGCACGATCAAAATAATTAACGTCAAAGGCAAACCTGCCTGCTTGTAAGCCTCGCGGGCGTTTAATTCTTTAGCAATTCATATGTTTATAATTATTTGTATATCAAAGCATTGAAGTTGCATTTTTCTAATGTGGAGATAGCCACAAGAGTAATCAAAACTCAGTCGAATGATGCGAAACCTATTAATTAATACACGAAATTTTATTTAAAAAGATGAATATTTATAGCACAGCCCATTTCGTAAAAATTATGTAAATTCACATTTCGGAAATGTGGCGAACGACAACAACTGACATTTGTGAAGCGGTTTTCTTGGTCAAGTTGCACACCGAATATCGATTTAATTAACATGAAAATGCCCCGGCGATCGCATAAATTGGTGCCGTTTAGCTACGCGGCCATAAAACATTTATTATGTCACAACTTGCCCGCATTTCGTTTTCGATTTCGACGACATCCCAAAATGAAATGCGAACAACAAGAAAAGATAACGGCCACGCGAAAAGAGAAAAATCCGCCGTCGCTCTGCTCTGTTTTCGAGTCTCGCCTGCATCGGCCGACTCGTTTCACTTGACGCTTTATTATTATTCATCCACATCAACATATTCACATGTCCATAATATGAGCTCGCGCGCACCGCAGCGTATTTTCAGATTGCATAAGCCCACACTTTTCGGCGACGCGAACCGGAATCGTCGATAATCATGCTAATCGCATTACGAGGCGTGCACATTTAAATTTATAGTGCCCATGAGACCAAAATTTACATGAAAAGCTAATTTTTAGCGTTTCTAGTCGGCCGGAACGAGTCCGCTCCGAAATTTCCATCTAATTTCAACGCGTGTCGAAATTTATCGCTTCGAATTTGTCGTCTCGGTCGCCCTTTACCAAAAGCGCGCTTTATCAATTTCATCTGCCACTTTTCGCATTCCAAATGCTTGTGTATCGTCTCAGTTGCCTCCAACGGCACAGGTGGAAGCGCGGCCGAACGCCCGCAGCAGGCAGCATTTTATGGAAAGTGAAATTTATCGTTATATCTGTATTATTATGGCGTTTATAATGCGCTGGAAGTTGAGCGCGCGCGTAGGGGCGACGCGTTGACTTCAGCATTGAAGATCGAACCGCATGGAAATACTAATATGAAATGTACATAAAAGGCATGAAGGACCATATGAATCAGTGGAATTGAGCGGCTCAAGGCTGCGCGTTCCGGTGCGATGTGTGCATTGGTCTTCGTCGGCGATTTCGGCATGGGCACAGCGAAGAGAAGGGCCCCGAATAGAAACATAAAGCATCCATTTAATAATCAAGCCGTGTTAAGCATATGCCAAGAATTCAAGCGATGATTAAACCGATTGGTTTAATTAAATTTTAAGAATCTTTGTTTTTCTAGTATACTTCTACTCCAAGGTAGTCCGTAACACAAAATCACAATAACATACATTTTGTGGCCGCAGAAAAAATACTAAGTTGTTGGCACCTACTTAAGATTCGTTCCGTTTTCATTCCCCTTTCTGAAGATGGCTCGGTTTCTTTTAATCGACTGCGTGTTCGTGTCTCTAATCCAAGTAACTCCAAGAATGAATGAACAACAGCTCAACGGTTAAAAACTTGTTGAATGAACGAGGCCGACGAAGCGTGACGCATTTATTACGACTGTTTGAGTATGGTCGGTGCAATACCGACTTACGATACGATAAACAATCTTGAATAGCAGCACCTGTGTGCATTTCTTGCTACACTTTATCGCAGCATGCATTGTATTTATGTATTATATTGTTTCATTATTGTTTCAAATAGGATTCTGTTGTGGATCTGGTCACCGGACTCGGTGCACCATTGAACAAATTGGTTGTCGCGACACCTGTGCAAGGATTCAAATTTCTACTTCAAAATGAGGAACACACCGCGCCTGGTAGTCCTGCTTTGGAATTATCGACTCTTACCCGGGACGAGCTCTGTGTTACAATGGAAAGCGATAAGTGGACTTTGGAACGTGATCAGGATCAAGCTGGACCATACATTTTCAGGTGAGGCTTTTTGCACGTTGGCTCAGTTAGAGATGTAAAAGATTTCATATATTCATCTCTGTAAAGAATGTTAATTGTTTTGGTGTTGATTGCAAAACGTAGCCTTCGGTTAGGAATAATTATCGCCGGATTTGCATACGCGAAGCAAAAATTCGATGTTTTAAACTGAGAAGATTGAAATGCTGCGCAATACATCTGTTACAATTTGGGATTGGTGAAAATAGAAACTTATAGAATCTGATTAAATTTAACTCTTCACTTTTATGACAGGTACGAGTGCTTTGTCTATTGTAATAAATCAAAACTATGAAAATAGATTAGCTCATTCGATAGAAATATGCATACCTTAAATGTTTACTCAAACATGTAACTAATTGATTCAAATTGCTCCAAATTATGCAATGAACGAAACGCTTGCTCATGGCATCGCGTTTTGGGTGCGTCACATTATTGACTACTTTGTAGTGACCACGTATTGCACAATCGCGACGACACAAATGAAAACGAATTACATTGAGACATTTTAACATTTTTGTTGTGTTGGGTCATAAGCTCATTGGATTGACTGCAAATCCTTCATAATCTACTTTCTAATGAATTACGCATTCATTCTTTAGAAAAATAAATGGATTGCTTTCGAGGATGCCACGTCAATGGACATCAAAGCAAAGTATGCTCGCGTCCGTGGTCTAGCTGGCTTGGCCCTTAAAGACCTGTCACAAGATGGCGGTGCCAAATGTGGTGAAACCCTGCTTGAATCAGCTTTCAACGGTCTCACCAAGCAAGCGAGAGCACCACGTGGAGCTGTCTTGCATTCATTGGAACGTGAAATTTTAGAACCTGCAGTCCGACCTTTCGACAACGTGCAAGTTTCGCCATATCGAATTTCTAGAGTCATTGATACAGAAGGACATGTGAATGTTATCAGACAGGTTCGTGTGCACGCTTAAAGTGATAATTACGATTCTACTAGGTTTCTTTTATTTGGCAGGACACTCGTACGGAGTTCAAATGTTCGAGACAAGGTTATTTTGTTCATCCTAGATCCTGCAATAGGTTTTACCGTTGTGTCAAGTTCGATCAGCAAAGTGATGAATTTAGCGTGTTCGAATTCGACTGCCCAGCAGGTTTGGCGTTTGATGAACGTGTGGAAGTATGCGTCTGGCCCGGAAGTCTCCCGGATAGTTCCGCTTGTGCGGGCAGTAGTGAAATTGCACCCGTGCCTCGCGAACGATTCAATTGTCCAGAAAATCCTGGTATGTTTGATAAAACATCAATTCATCATGGATTGTGGTGTGATGAGATTTTTTCACTTTATAGGCTACTATGCTGACCCGGAAAATTGCCGTTGGTTCTTTGCTTGTATGGATCATGGCAAATCGCCGCTTACCGCATATGAGTTCCGTTGTCCTTATGGATTAGTTTTCGATCAAGATAACCTCCTCTGCGAATGGTCCTGGTTGGTGCCCAAATGTGGATCGGGTGCGGTTGTGCACGAAACTGTTTATGGAGGATATGCTGCTTCTGGTTCCATCTCAGGTGTTACTATTGGAGCAGGAGCTGAACTCGCCGCTGGTGCAGTTATTGGAGGTGGTGCCGGAGACTTATCCCTGGAAAGTCGAGATGGTGCTTTTGATTTGGATTTCTACGATGGATTGGGTTCTTTGAATAATGTGCGTTTAGGTGGTCTGAGTGGTCCACTTCATGCTACAGAAGCGATCACCTATAGTAACTTTGAGAATAGCGCTAATGGAAATGGGGAATACCAACATACCGCTGATGGCAATATTGCAAGCCACAGTGTGCAAGCTGGATACGCCCAGGGTAATTCGGTTGGAAGTGGAGCAACATTCCACGGTAGTGGACTCAATTACCAAACCATTAATCCGGCCAGTTCAGATGCAGAATCTGGTCATTTCTTCGGAGAAAATATTGCCTCAGCAAATGTGGCATCTGCTGGATCCGTTGTAGAATTACAGACTGATGGCTCCTACACTGACAATTTAAATCATCAAGGGGATGCATTGAAGTATTACAACGCATTTGCTGCCAATCGCTTCACTGAAAACGCGGCCGGTTTTGAATACGACCAAGGTCATCAACTAAACCAACAAGCACAGCAATCGATCAACATTGTCGCCGGAGGCACATCTGGAGTGGCTAGTTACGCAAAGAATGTTGATATCTTACAACACGGAGTAAAGATAGATGTTGAGTCAATTAAGCCAGCTACTTTAGTGTCATCGACAACGATTTCTCCGATTCCTACAGTCACCAGCGTACCAATTCCAAGCCCAGCGAATTTTGACACTTACCACAGTTATGGAGTCGTCGCCAATCTGCCAAATTTGCAATACAAACTGGAAAATCCAACCATAATTAATCATCAATTGCATCAACTTTCTGACCTCAATTCGCAAAAGACATTGTATTCTGCAGCGAACGTAAGTGTTGACTATGCAGGTTACGCTGCATCGAATGTGGGTGCCACTGGCCAATTTCGCGGATATCACTATGAAAACCATACGTACCTTTCGTTGAAGGTCAAAATCTTGGTGTTGTCTCATACGGATCTCAATCTTACAATAAACCGCAGATCATGATTAACGAACCCAGCTCGTATGGCCAGCAACATTTAGTATTTGAACAAAAGCCTCTCAGACCTGAGGTCATGAAAACGTACACTTACGAACAATCGTCCCATGGCTATAGCTATGATAAACCGAAAGTTGCCTTTGTAGAGGGTGCTAAATTGAATCTGCAGCCTGCACAAACATACCAACAAGTGCATATTCAGCAACCAGCGATTGCCTATCACCAAGTAAACCATGAAACAGACTCTAATCATGAGGGTTATGTTTACACAGGACACACAGGATACAATTATGAAAAACCTAGCATCAAGTTTGAAGCTGCACCAGTAAAAACGGTTACACCCGCTCTTACTTTCCAACAAGTCGCTTTGCAACCTGCCAAAACGTACAGTCAGATTAATGTTCATCCTACTGTTCAAAGTTATCATACAATCCAACATGAACATTCCTATGCTCAACCAGCCACTACCTATCAGCATATCTCTCACGAGGTACAAACAACAGAATACCAGTATGAAAAGCCTACCATCAAGTTTGAAGAAAAGCCCATTGTAGCGGTTACCACATATCATGAAGTGAAGCCACAACAGTCCGGAACTTACCAACATGGTAACCATGAGGTAAAAGCTGAAGGATACCACTATGAAAAACCCACCATTAAATTCGAAGAAAACCAATAGTACCGCTTACAACTTATCAAGAGACAAAGCAAGTTAACCTGAATGTTAAACAGGGATATTATTATGAAAAACCTGCCATTAAGTTTGAAGAAAAGCCAATTGTTCCCGTCACAACACACCACGAAGTACATCCCAAACCTGTGGTGACGTATCAACAAGTAAATCATGACATTGAGCATAAAGGATATCATTATGATAAACCAGCAATCAAATTTGAAGAGAAACCAATTATACCAGTTACCACTTATCAGGAAGTAAAACCACAGCCCACCGTAACCTATCAGCAAGTTAACCATGAAGTCAAAC
Source organism: Dalotia coriaria (assembly GCF_025399875.1). NCBI lineage: Eukaryota > Metazoa > Arthropoda > Insecta > Coleoptera > Staphylinidae > Dalotia > Dalotia coriaria. Next base: position 7,105,904 of record NW_027045443.1, on the reverse strand, counting down.
AAGAGGGATACCATTATGAAAAACCTGCCATCAAATTTGAAGAGAAACCAATTGTACCTGCAACGACATACCAAGAAATCAATATTCAACCAGCTGTAACCTACCAACATGTTAGTCATGAGGTGAAACAAGAGGGATACCATTATGAAAAACCTGCCATCAAATTTGAGGAGAAACCAATAGTACCTGCAACGACATACCAAGAAATCAATATTCAACCAGCTGTAACCTACCAACATGTTAATCATGAGGTGAAACAAGAAGGATATCATTATGAAAAGCCATCCATCAAATTTGAGGAGAAACCAATAGTACCTGCAACGACATACCAAGAAATCAAAATTCAGCCAGCTGTAACCTATCAGCACCTTAACCATGAGGTGAGACAGGAGGGATACCACTATGAGAAGCCTTCCATCAAATTTGAAGAAAAACCATCAATTGTACCGGCCACCACTTATCAAGAAATTAACATTCAACCAGCTGTGACTTACCAGGAAGTTAAAGTATCGCCACCCGTGGTACACGTTCAACATGAAGTGAAACAACAAGGTTACCATTATGAAAAACCAGCAATTTCATTTGAAGAAAAGCCTGCTAACACTTACCAGCAAATAAACATCAAACCAGTTCAAACGTATCATGAGATTGAACATGAAGCACCAAAAGTTTTGATTGCGGAGAAAACGCCTCCTGTAGTTCAAGAAATTAAGCATGAAGGTTATCACTATGAGAAACCAAATGTGGCCTTCGAAGAAAAACTGGTGGTACCAGCTACAACACACCAAGAAATCACAATTCAACCGGCTGTTACTTATCACGAAACAAAACATGAAGGATATCACTATGAAAAACCAAAGATTGTGTTTGAAGAAAAACCATTGGCTACACCCACATACTTGCCACCTGTTAACACCTTTCAACAAGTCCATGTAGCAAAGCCAGCTGTGACATTCACTCAGCACGTTGTTCAACCAGCTCTTCACAGTTATTCTTACCGAAACCAATCGTCGATCAGAACATTCAAACCCAGTCTTATCATGAAATTCATCATAAGCCTGCTGTAGCGACTTACCAGAATGTTAAACACGAAGGTTATCATTACGAGAAACCTAAAATTGTGTTTGAAGAGAAGCCAGCAGCTCCCGTGCTTCCAGTAGTAACTTACCAAGAAGTCAAACATGAAGGTTACCATTATGAAAAGCCCAAGGTTATTTTTGAGGAGAAACCTGCGGTACCAGCAACCACATACCAGCAAATTAATGTACAGCCGGCTGTAACGTACCACTACCAACACCCCAAACCTTCGGTGACTACATATCAGGATACTAAACAAGAAGGTTATTTCTATGAAAAACCCAAAGTTGCATTTGTTGAGAAGCCTGCTCCCGTAGCGCCAGTATCCCCAAAAATATCGTACGTCCATCATGTTCAACCGCAACCTACGCCAATATTATCCACGTACCATCAGGTTAAACCCCTGCTGGTTGAACAAAACCTACCTACAAGCAGGTTATTCAAGCTGTCACCCCAAACCTGTTATCACGAACAGCTTCTCGATAAACCAGTACAGTCAGGGTTATCACTATGACAAACCTGCGATTGCGTTTGAAGAGAAACCTGTTGTGAAGGTAGTGCCAGCGACACCAACATATCTCCCACCCAGACCTATTAAAATCAATCCAGCATTGAATTACATTCCTCCCAGACCAGCAAAACATACATTCCAACACCCACAACACCCACACCACCAGTGAAGGAGTATTTACCGCAACTTCCAGTACAGACTTATTTACCAGCACCAGCTCCAACCATTAAACATGTAAAGCCAGTTCAGACCTACTACCAGGAATACTATAATGCCAAGGAGATTGTTGAAGAACCATTGGTGAAAACCAATGCCTACCAAACTGGATACCACTACGAAAAACCAGCAATTAAGTTTGAGTACTCTACTCCTAAGCCCACATTTGTTTCGACTGTTGCTAGCGTAATCTCGAAGGTTGAACCCGCGCAACAACAGTTCATCTCATATGACAGCCGGCTGGACCATCCGAGGATCCAACAGAAAATTCAACAACTGGATACGATTCACGTTGAACAACCTGTCGTGCCAATTGTACCAATCGTCCAGCAAGTGAAGACAGTCACCTCAAGACCAATTGTTCGATATGAATTTTCTTCTTTGGATTATCAACCCGTCCAACCTATTCAGCCTATTGTAAAAGAGAAACTTCTCATCCATGTGCCCGACAGAGAATACTTGCCTGCTACTACAACCAGGCGACCGATTGTAGTTGCCCAGAAAAATGAGTACCTTCCACCCGCCCCACCAAAACGGGTATACTTGCCAGTTACCACTACAACTGAAAAATACATCGAAGTGACCGTCCCTAGCCGTGAATACCTACCAGTTACTGAAATCTTTAAGATTAGAACGTCTACACCAGCGAAAGAATATTTGCCGGTGACAAAGAGAGTCAGAACAAGACCACCTACTACTACTGCAGCCCCACAACAACTACCAAACCAAGTCGCGAATATCTACCGGTCAAGTCAACTAAACAACCAGCTCGTGAATATTTACCTGTGAAATCAACTACGCCATCGCGTGAGTATCTCCCTGTTTCATCAACGAGTAAACCAAATCGTGAATATTTGCCGGCCAAACAAATCGAGAATTACGAATATAAACCAGAAGAGCAGATCGTGTTGTCAACTAGACGTCCGAAGGTGATCAAGGTTGTTAAAACCCGTCCGATCGTGAAAGTAAACGATTTCCATCCAATTCTCTCCGCTAAATTGGGCGCTCAGTGTACCTGCACTTCTAATACATTGACACTTAGAAGGAGGAAGCCACAGAAATCTATGAAGCTTCAAAACGATGCGGACGATGCCACTACGCGTATCTCCGACGAAGAAGAATATGTCACTAACGGGGATCAACTGGACACAAGGTACGACCAAGCTCCAAAGAAGCAATCTGTTATCATCGTAGCCGAAGAAGACGAAGACATCAGCCAGGATGACGAAATTCGTAAGCAAGATATCGCCAAGGCTGTAGATTCCGGTCTAAAGTTGGTGAAGTCCGCCGTAAAGCAGGGTGTGAAAGAAGGTGTTCAAGAGGCTTTGTCGGGTAAAGATTTCGATCGCTATGGTCCAGGCGGTCTGCGTAGTCGCAGTGAAACTCTTCAGGGAACCGTCGACTGCCAACGTGCGGGTCTCTTCAGGCATCCCAAGCATTGTAACAAATTCTACGCTTGTCGATGGGACGAAGGCAAGAAGAAGTTCACGTTGCACGTGTTTAACTGCCCGGTGCATCTTACTTTCGACAATAACCTGGGCGCTTGCAATTGGCCCAGCCAAGGACCTGCCTGCGTCGACAACACCTTGCTCCCAAGCAATTAAATTCTCACTTTATCATATTTATAAGGATACTTCTTTTACGTTTGTAACTTTCTATTTGTTTTATAGTCTAAGCCATTATGTCTTTATACATTATTTATTTACATCATTTTACATCTAGTAGGGATTAAATCACCTTGTAGCCCTTAACCGCTTGGAACGACCAACGTGCATGTGCAGATTTTGCTCGGCAATCGGTTAAGGGACCAACCAAAATCAACGTTTTGATGAACAGGCAATAAATTACGTTATTTATATCCAGAATAATTTCAGGTGTCTTTATTTTTTCAATATGCAGATATGCATATATAGTGTTTTCAACAAAAATAACATTAACAACATTAAATGTTAAGAACAACAGGAGCTGAGTGTCCCTCAAGTTCCTTCTTGTACGCTTCAAGAAGTGGTTGAACTTCTTCCTGAAGAAACTCAGTGACTTGGTCAGCAGCCCTTCCAGTAAATGTTGTTGGGTCTAAAAGTACGTCCAACTCGTTAATGATTGGAGCGAAGTACTGGTCATTTTAACGCGCTGGATTAAATCATTGTCTAATCCGTGTTGTTTCACCTGAGCAGCAGCCTCGTGAGAGAGTACTCTAATCTTTTCGTGACAAATTTGTCTATCACCACCCTTCTTTACCATGGCCATAATTAGATTTTCAGCTGACATGAATGGTAGCTCGGCGCGAACGTGTCTGTCAATAACCTTCGGGTAGACGACCAAACCTTGAGTAATGTTCAAAAGCGTCAGTAGAACTGCATCTGCACTTAGAAAAGCTTCGCTCAACGTCATACGACGATTGGCAGAATCGTCCAAGGTGCGTTCAAACCATTGGGTGGAATGGGTCTGGGTGGCGTTGGCGTAAAGCGTCATCATGTGGCGCGCCAGCGCGCAACACCTCTCGCTACGCATTGGATTGCGCTTGTAAGGCATAGCTGAGGAGCCAATCTGACTCTTCTCAAATGGTTCCTCAATTTCCTTCATGTTCGCCAAAAGTCTCAGATCACTGCACATCTTATGCACGGTGCTACCCAAGCTGGACAAGGCTCCCACTACCTGAATGTCGACTTTCCTAGAGTACGTCTGTCCAGTAACAGGGTAGGACTTTTCAAATCCGCTCAACTTTGAAACAAGTTTATCCAATTGCGCCACTTTCTCCTTATTACCATCAAAAGTTGTAGGAAAGAAGCCTGAGTTCCTGTGGTGCCTTTAGTACTCCTGGCTCGCAAATCATCTCGAGCCCGTTTAATGTCTCGCTCATCCATCAATAAATCGTTCAACCATAAAGTGGCTCGTTTGCCTACTGTGGTCAACTGAGCGGGTTGAAGATGAGTGAAACCAAGGGTGGGCATAGTACGGTATTCCTGCGCAAAATGAGCGAGATTCTTGATGACTGCTGCGAGTCGAGGAAGTAGAATATCGAAGCCGTCTTTAATTACGATCAGATCGGTGTTATCCCCGACAAAACATGAGGTCGCTCCTAAATGAATAATAGGAGCAGCTTTTGGGCATTGTTGGGCAAAAACATGTACGTGAGCCATGACATCGTGACGGGTGGCCTTTTCCTCCTCAGCGGCCGCATTGAAATCGATATTTTGTAAGTTGGCTTCCATTTCTTTAATTTGATCATCCTCGATATTCAGTCCCAACTCCTGCGACAAAAACAAAACGACATGAATAATTTGGCGAGGAATGCGGGGCTCCGAATAATTGTTTCATGAAATGCAATGTTTGTCATCATGTCAAATGATAAGCCACTTGTTACTCAATAGTTTCACAAATAAAAGATGAAGCATAACATGATTCATATGCGTTAACTCAAGGTATGACCTAATTAGCATCATATACAAAGTGCTACAAACACGTTTTCACTCTACGACAGTTTATAAAACGTTGGTTTTGGGTTTTCGGTTTTAAAATCGAATTAAACGTGAAACACATTTTTCCCGTCGCAATCGATGTTATTGTAAATTCGTGCTACGTTAATCATACCCTTATCAGTTGAATCAACATCCGATTAGAAACAAGTCAAATAAACTGATAAGATAACATTAAACTGCTCTCATTCCATTCTGCTGTGGTAGTGACGAGTTGAGAGCGATCCCGATTAATTGCACAAGGTGCCCTGAATCGTACAGGTGACCGAAATTTCAATTTGGTTTTGTGTTACAAAGAAGACGAACAATTAACGGCGAGATGGCAGCGAGCAGTATCATGACTGTCGGGAGCATATTCCTGAAAATCTTCAAACTGGTAAGCAGTTCATAATTAATTTTAGTCGCAAATTCCATTTGGACTTCGTGCACGGTCGAATGAGGCGCGCTGATTGCGTGATTCATACGAGTGGGCGCGCCGCGAAGCGTAATTGTTTAATTAGATAGTTTACGTTCATTAAGAAGACCTTATATGCTGTGCGTATACATGATATGCCTAAACAGACTGTCTTCGTTTTGGACTAGGTGTTGAACTTGATCATCCTTGTCTTGTATCGCGTCGGTTTCCATGGAGGTTTCCTGGGCGTTGGCGGCACGTGGAACCTTAACGAGGAGAAGAATCCGGATGCTGAGATAGTTGCATCTGGTGTCTTCGTTGGCTACTTTATTTACACCACCGTGTCGTTAATCAGCTATTGCTTTTCCACAAACGACCACAAACAGTAAGCATCTGCAAGCGTTCGAAACATCGCGCTGAAATTTCAATGAAACGTGTTTCTTTTCAGTTCTTTCACCGATATTCTAATGAACATTATCGGTACTATGATGTGGTTGGCTACTGGTGCAACGGCTCTGCATTATTGGACTGGTTATTTGAGCGAGTACAAGTTTACAGCAACAGCATCTGAGCGACAGGTAAAGAAATAAATATTTCGCGATGTTTCGTAATAATTGGAAACGTTTGTTCACCTGCATGCGAATCAATGTTTCTTATCAATGAAACGCTTTATTTGTCATCAATGTGTAAATAACTTGGGTACCTTTTCAGGTTGGTTTGGCGCTGGGTTCCTTGTGTGTAATTTCGGGAGCTACATATTTGCTCGACAGCGTCCTCAGCGTCATCCACGTCATACGCTCTCACCAAGCCAAGGAAGAGGACGATGAGTAAACCGAGGAAAATCGTTTAGTTAGGACTATATATTTTATACCTAATTCATTACTATCCATTTCAGTGACTAAATTAAAGTATTAAAACGAGTTTTATATTCAAAATTTGCCGCCAACTTTAACGAATTGTTTTTCGAGTAGGCGCTTTTGGAATATTGTTTTTGTATGGTTGCTTAGGAATCGCTTTAATAAAAAGAACGCTACACTTTGTTTACTTGCCAACGCTCCTCACAAATATAAAAAATATTTTCGATCACGTCGCAATTTTACTGATTGAAGCTCCTCAATAAACCCAATTAAAATGGCGATGAAAGTGTCCATGATTCTGCGCATCACTATCATTGTAAGTAAATAAATACCTGCGCATCTAAACTACTTGTAATGATTCACATTACAAATATTTCTGTACCGGCACGAATGCATGCCACATTTACATAATTGTATAGCGCGTCGCGAATGCTATTGCGCGGTAATTCTTGATCGTGTGTTTGTATAGGCGTTGTGTATTGCCACCGTGATAATCCCGTGGGTCTGGAACGCATGTATTCTTGCAATGGAGAGCCTCTCGGCAATGGGGCTCGCAGTAGTAGGCATGGTGGTTGCCATCGGCATTTTGGTGATTAATACTGGCGAGCCGCTGCATTGCAAGATTATTGAGGGATTGATGGGCTGCCTGATGGTGATCGCCGGACTCCTGCAGCTCAGATTCAGCGGCAACGACTGCAACGTCCTCGCCTTGCTGATTTGCCTTTTGGCAGCAGGCGTCATTTTCATTGTTGACATGGTGCTTCTCATTTTGGGCAAGGAGTAAACGGAATAGCATTATTCCTCCATCTGGGCAAGAGGTCTATTCATTGCTATGCATATCTATTCATATCCTCTGCCAATGTTGTTAAATTATTAATGAAACATTTTGACATTTATATATATACATTGAACAAATTTTAATAAACCATTTTGGATAACCTGTGCGTTTTTATGATATTGCCGTAAATTCAGTGGTGCGCGCGCCGCGAGTACTGGTGATGACTCATTAGAAAAACAAAAAACATGCCGGTTGCGTAGGAGCGCGCGTAATTAACCCGATCGTGGCGAAGGGTTAAACGAATCAAATTGAATTTATTTAAGAGACCGCCTCAGAACGGGACGCGCGTATAGTACGAGACATCCGCGCTCGGTGCAACAAGTGTCTAAGTCAAGCTGGATTTCTACGACGTGCCAAAGCGCATCTCCGCAATGTCCGCCGAAGTGGAGAAAGGCAATAATGAAGAGACCAACGGCCAGACCAATGGTGCCACCGACGTCATCAGCACCACCATTGAGAAACCCCGTAAACCGTTGAAGCAACTCTTGTTGGACAACTGGCAGATCATCATCAAGTTAATCGAGTTGGTAAGCAAATTATTACACTTCTTGTACTTGCCCAAAGTGAAAAATAATAAATAATAAAATAATAATAAACTGTCTGTATACAGTTGCTGTGCATTGCGGCACTGGTCTTCGTATGTGAACCAGCAAAAGTTACTGGTCTTGGCTCCAGCCACATGCACCACATCGGAATTATGTACACCGCGTATACCGGATACATCCTGATCATCTCTGTGTTGTTGCTGGGACGTTACATGGGGACCGGCTGCCGTACAAGACCTCGATGATCTTCTCCGTTTGCGGTGCGTCCATCTTCTTAATCACCGCCACCTTGTTGATATCGACACGATCACACCTGACACGTATGCACATCTTCCATCCGAACGCCTACCTCATGGTCATGCTGATGACCTCGATCATTATCGCTTTCATAAACGCTATCGTCTTCGTGATCGATGCTGTGCTGACGTTCCGCCGTCAAGAGTCACTCTGAATGTCGCACCCATCGATTACGGTGTTACGTAAGCACACGTGATACTTCACCAGCAAATAGAATACTCGTACACATCATTAATCGTGTTTCGACGCAAATCGAACGCAAATAATGAAAACCTATGTCAGTGAAATCCGTCCAGTTGGCTTAGAAATAAAAGTTGTTGATTGTACGTAACCATGGTAACCGTCACGAACTGTCAGCAGAAATAATTGTTTGTAAAATAAAGCAGGCGCTACGGCGCCAATAAATTGCCCAAATATTTCGTAGTACAGAATCTACGAATAGCCAATTTTGTTCCGTGTTATAGTAGATTGTGCAATGGTTTATCGTTCACAACTGGTAAGTAAATAATAATATAAAATATTAACAATATATTTCAAATTCCAGGCTGTTTCCTATCTCGGCGAATGTTTAACTCTTTAAAACTGTATTTACAAATGCAATAGGAATTAACATCTCAACATTTTGATTCTTACTATTAATAGAGCAATGTGCTTAGTCATCATGTTGCAAACATTGCAAATGTTCCACATTAAAATGCCACTATCATTCAAACTGATTAAGTTCCAGCTTGTGATCAACTGGGCTTTTGGCATTCTGAATATTGTAATGTTTTGGTGAGGAGCCCAATTTGCACAGCACCAAATTAACATTTTCTCTTGATCCTCGTCTTCTGTCTACTTGGTTCCATCTATAATGGTTGCCCAAGAACTCATGATATATCGGTCCAAACCATTAACCCTTATCGTAATAGTGTATGTGAAGTGAGCAAAAATATGGTTAAGAACATAAACGATAAGGTATAAGGGCCTAATTTTGAAAAATGTCATCAAACCGCGCGCAAGTTAACGACAAATTCCAATTGAGTCCGAAACCAAGTCCAATGAAGCAAAGAAAATACGCAAAAGCGAAATCACATTGATAGTGAAAGAAACATAAAAGAATGAAACCATCGCCACTATCTCATACGGTGGAACTTTTCATGTGTCGAAAACTACTCTTTTGCCGAGTCCGATTATCACTACCCGCGATAAATCCAGCGAAAGTAGTGATAATAATTTCATGTGCCTCCTTAAGTTGCTTAATAATCGTTTTATTTACATATCTTCGGAACTAATGCATTAAAATAAACTTTGTTTAATTGCATGTTTTAAAATTCAACATAGGCAACTCAATTACCTTCTCATGCATGTGAAATTGGTCATGACTTTTATTTTATGATATGGTACCAAAGTGACCAAAGATTTAGAGTGCGAAATAGTTTCTGCCATTTCGTATTTTTAATTCCTTCATTGAAAACTCCTGTACGATTACTTTCTGTTATTCATGTACGGCCACATTTGAACATTTGCTATACAAATGGAAATGGTATTCACCTTTTCCCTGAACCTTGTTTCTTCTTTCTTTTTCTTCTTTCTCTTATTCTAGGAGTCCCTGTTCCTACTTCGCTATAGCCTGCTTGGTGGATCGCTCCGCCATTTTCGAGGCCTACCCACGCTTCTACTACCTACTGGTGAATTATCCCGCGCAATTTTAACCGTTCTTGTAGTGTGCATCCTGTCGATGTGCTCTTTCTATAATGCCCTTCTCACTTGTATCCATTCATTAATTGGTTCTGTGTTACATGCTTGCCTTAAGTCCACCCTTCTGACTTTGTCTCTTAACGACTTGTTCTTCATCGCCCGCATAACTGCCATTTCCGCAGTTTCCATATCCCGCTTTCCGCAACCGCACGCGTTTCCGCCGAATATGTCGCGATGGGTCTTATCGTTGCTTTGTATATTCGTCCCTTTGTTTCCAAACGCAGGTGTTTGCAAGCGAAAATGGTAGTTCTCAGGGATCTAGCAATTCTGGTTGCTTTCTGTGCTTGATTTCGAACGCTGTCCTCTACCTGCCCAGGTAGGTAATTCTCACGGTCTGTTGTATGATTTTCCCGTCTAGTTCTAATTTGCAACGAATTGGACCCTTTGAGATAGTCATACATTGTGTCTTCTTTGCTGATATGCTCATGTTAAATTGTATCGCAGTCTTATTAAAAGTTTCTTTTTAATATGTTGAAATTGAAAATACATTGAATGATTAAAGTTTTGTACTCTATACGGTGCAATAGCTATTGTAAAGTAGTTCTATAGCAGGGGCGTAGCTACCGCCGTATTTGCCGTATCAATTATACGGGCCACGGGGCCCCAAAGTGTGTAAGGAAAAACCTTTACCTCCATATAAGGGCCTCCAAAAATTTTTTATACGGGGCCCCGACAAGGCACGCTACGCCACTGTTCTATAGTAATAATTTATTCTTATAATTGTCTTACTGGGCAACATCTGTTTGAAATACTTTTTGTAGCAACTCATTCCAAGAGACCATGTTCAACACCAGTGCTGATTTATAATTTGTAGGCATGCCCTCTGCACTACCCAAATCGAACACCTGAGAGGAAACAAAATGGACAAACACACTCAATTCACGGCGCAATACTTAAATCCCTCAAAGAAAACTGCACAATCTTGTAGATAATAAATAAAAACTTAAGCTCAAAACAGCTCAAAAACAAAATCAAAGTTAGTTATTGAAGATGCCCTCGAGGCGTGGGATATAAGCTTTTGAATTTGAAGCAAATCGAAGTTCGGAAGAAAAAGTTCTAGCCACCTGACATAGCAATTTTTAAAAATTTGATCGGTTTTGGATGGCTATAACTTTACTTAATAGAAGCATTCAAGCAAAACTGCATAGATTCTATTAAAATATACCCTAATAGAAGACATCGGCTTGTCGACCCTTAACGTCAAACACGTAACGTACATAAATATACAAGTGTTTTACAAATAGGTAAAATTTTATCAAAACAATTCGTTACTTAGGGGCGGTTACTTAAACCCAATTTAAGTTTAGACCTAATATCTATTTTTCTTAAAAGTAGAAAGTTTACTAAGAAGAATGCCGTTTGGTAGGCGTCTCTAAGTTGTATAGAAGCTAAGATATAAATGATTGAAAATCAGTGAAAAAACACTTTTTAAATTAAAAAGACCGTCTTCTTAAAAGGTGTTCTTTTGAGAAAAAATCGGCCTCAAAATAGCTGACCTAAGTGCGCAAACTTTCGTCGAGAATTAATGGATCTGCCCATATATATACTAACTTACTCGTACGCTCATTTTAACTATACAAGAGTCTTTTGGCATGGAACGCAACAACAAAAATTGTAATTCACATTACGTCGAAATAAATAGAATATTAGAAAAATTGAAACAGAACAGCATTTTTGACGGGCATTTCATGGTATTTGCTGTATGTGTGCATGCATTACTTCAGCATAATTATAAAATCCCATCATGCCTTGAACAAGTTCACAAAACAAAATTTCTTATTGCCATGGGCACAAAACAAATTAATTGACACTAACAACAAAAATGCCGTCAAAAGTAGAAAAATTTTCGTGCTGTTTGCTCCAAATTTTCAGTTGTTAAATCGATTTTAAATAAAGTAAAATCTGTGAATTTGTACAGTGCTCTTGTTATTCTATACCATGGGAATAACCAAAGAAGAGTATTACTCAAAATCTGCGCGGAATGGGTTAATCCCAACTCAACCCCATAAAGGTACTCGATTAGTGCACAATAAATACAAATACATAATTTATTTTCTTTCACAGACGCTTCAACGTACGTCAAATTGCAGACATTTGATAGAGAACAATCTGATTTCGACGGATATTTTGCATTCACACACAAGGACTCCACAACGAACACAGCCAATGAAGATTTCCTAACTGAATCTAAGAGTGTTGCTACGGATGAGTACAATATAGGTCCCATAACCCCATTATCAAATGATAGCGAATCCATGCAATTAGTTGAAAATATATGCAGCAATGACAATGTACAGTAAGTATATTATAATGCATTATAGGGAAACATTAATGAACATTTGGAGTATATTCCAGAAAACTAAACTTAAGCACAGGCAGTAGTGACACCATGACTGAAAGCGGCAGTGAGTCGGGCTCACCAACAAGACGACCTGTTTGGTGCGGAGGAAAACGTAATCGTCTCTCGCGAAACAAAGGTCCGACCGCTTCCAGGGGCAGGCTTAATCTTCATTATGATTTACTTCTGGCATTGAGGACTGAGGTGACCCACTTGACAAAGCACCTCCTTGCCACAAGAAACAGACGTTCTTCGACGGATATATGCACCGCGGTATTCGTTGACTTAGATGCAATATCCGATGTTGTTCAGGGATTCCTAGATTACAAAAGTAATACCAGCTTAATGACCAAATCGATGCTAGAGACGGATAATCCACACAGCGATGTTAAGCTACAACCATCGAATAAAAAGAAACGGAAAAGAACTAGTGCTTCTGCGAATGAAATTGGAAATTTTAGACAATTTAGGAAAAACCGTAAAGAAGTCACTAAACTGGCAACACGTTCAAAAAGTAAATATTTGATAAATTAATTCTTATATTAATATTTAACTCCGTTTCAGAAATTAGTAGTGGCCCTAATAAATCTCCAAAACTCAAAATAAGATCAAAAACAATGAAATTAGAACCTCTGGTTGCGGATACAATTGAAGTAGAAATATGTCAACACACAACTCTTATACCCCTGCATATTCCGAAACAGCTGCAAACTTCACAACGTACGTACCCAATAATCTACATCCATTGGACCTGGAATGTATCCCTTGTTCGGTTTCTGAAGAGTCTACATTTTCTGTGATCAAGATCAAAATCAGCAGTATTGGCACGTTTACGAAATGCGTAATTATAAGCGGGTCATGCCGCCAAATCGGTCCGGTGGTCAAAATACCCGTGAAGGTTGTAGGCAACACATCGTAGATACTACTCTTGATTCATTCGTAATACCATGCTCAGAATTGGGCAGTTGTTCCCAGGACTGCATTAAAGCAACTTCAGCGCAAATACGGGAGATTGAGCCTCTAACGACTCAATCGGACATCACTGTTGATCTCATAGACTCTAACCTAAGTGATCGTGCCTCGTTAGTTTCTGACACTATGGGAAGAATTGAAATTGCAATAGTACCGATCATCTGGATGATCTATCTGAAGAAGCTAAAACGATGCTGCTTAAGAAACGTAAATGTTCATTCTACAGTCCAAAACCAGTCAAAAGCCGGGAGATATGTGGTTTATCAGTACAGAGTGACGTTGAAGATTATTCAAACAGATTTCTTCCACGCCCAAGCGAGCAAAGTTCAAATCATGAGTGGGAAGACGAATCACCGTCAAGTTTTTCGAATTTGAGTAATATGCCACCTTCAAGCGAATCAATAACAAATGATAATAGTGACGATACGTCGTCACCTAGTTCAGAAGAAAACTCAACAGAATATACAATAGAACAAAAAGAGCTTCCATGCATTTTAGGGGAATGAGAGATGTCATTCATAATTCAAGCAATCGTGATGTTAAAACCGAAATCCGTTCCAGTCCTACAGTGAATTACCTAGCATCTCTTCGAGTAATCTATGTAACAAAGACAGTTTGATTCAAATAGCTGGATTGAATAAAACGACAAAACAGCAACATCAAAAACACCAAACAATGTCCAGTTCCCTGAGTATCGGAAGTAGAAAGCGAAAGTACACTGAAGATAAATTTGAGTCCCGGTTAAGAGAAACTAAATATGTGTACCAAGATATGGACAAATGTGGTTCTACAAATTATATGGATTTTCTTAACAGGTTTATGAAAAGTATCAACCTAAATCAGGATAGTGAAAAGGAAATCTTAATAGAAACATACATTCCTATTACAGTCCTACCTACCGAAAATCTAGAACAATCAAACAGAGAAGAAAAAGCCAAAAAAAAGCAACCAGGTCAAATGTATCAAAGAAAAATGTGAGACCACGTACTAAACATGAAGCTTCAGGAATAATCCAAAACAGCAAGATACAAACCCACCGCAAACTTTTACAGGTTTGCGTCCAATCGGAAAAACTAAAAATTCGAAACATCTTCAAAGAAAACTCCTATGCCGTTGCCCGATAATAAGGTAAGAAACCCGGAATATCATCGGCCCTCAGGTTATTACTCGAAACCAAATGAAAAAGCATCGCAAAACCAAATTCAAATGCCGTGTATGCAGCTGACAAAAGTAAGAAAGTTACTAAACCTCAGAACAAAAATCAGAAAGATTAGCACCAAATCTTAAAAAGGTAATGATTCCAGTCCAGCGAGTTTAAAACATTCCTGTAACCACAAGAAAGATAAAAAGCAGACCTCAGCTGCACATGACAACGCTTATCAGCACCCTCCCATAAAACACTATAGGATTGAAACATCGAATGCTTTAAATCCTCTAAGAAACACGACTAAGCAAGATGAAATTCCCCGAACTTCCAAAAAGTCTTCAGGAAAACAATCACGAGATTTATCTTCCACTATAAAGAATCCTCCAAAAAAGTTATAAATTTTGATGGAGATACTGAAACGAAAATTATTCATAGGACTAAACGACAAAGTGATAAAACACAAAAATTGCGAAAGAGTTGTAAGAAAAATAAAATATCGAAAAATGCAAAACTAACAGTTGCAAGTTCATTAAGTAATGTATCGATGGAAAATACATCAGTTTTAAGTGCAGTAAGTGGAGGAGAGCTTAAATGTAACATTTCAAAGAAAGAATGTTATCATGGCATAAAGAAGAAACGCGTATCACTCTCTAAGCGTAAGAAATATATTCTTAGTAGAGGTAGAAAAACCCGTAGCCAAGCAGACACAACCCCTCGCAGATCCAAGTTACGTCAAAATCATGTAAAACCAACTCAAGAAACTTAAAACGTACCTGTAAGGCCTCCCTGAAAACACGGAAAAAGAATAGTCGTAACATTATGAAACCAAGGAGGCGAATTGCCCGAACAAGGTCTTTGGATTTTATTACCGAAGCAGAGGAGCTAATATCTGCAATGTCAGCTTTAGAATCATACGCCCAACAAAGAGATTATGCATACGCATTTTCTGATTCCACCGAATATATCCACCAGTACCGACCTGGTTTCGGCGAAATTGATTTCGTAACTAATCCTGACGAGAGTTGGGACGACCTGACAACTGATGACGAGTGTCATATTCAATAGCTGCTTTTGTACTTTCATATGATTCCCGTGCCAATCTACTGGTTGCCATTATATTTACTATAGCATTGAAATATCTACTGTTACTGCTACGGAGACAATCATTTTGCTCTAGAATCAAATAGTCAAATATCACCTTTCATATATTCAAAATTCAGAGTAACAAAATTAAAAATAATTTAGACAATCGAACCATGCGAATTAATAAATTTAAAATAAACCTTTTACTCTGCAATAAAACAACCAAACATTTCAATGACGTATTTATTTCGCATAATTTACATTTAATCGAATAACATAAACGTGAAAATTAATTAACACGGGTGAAGCCACACATTACTTTGTCGATCGATAGTCCGACGGTAAAAATTTGCATTAATAAACGTATAATTAGTTATCAGTGCGTTGAAGTAAAAGTGAATGTCTCAACGATATTTGAAGCATTGTATGCCTGAATCAACAAAATTTGCACGTTTACAGTCGTAAAACAACGTAGATGCTTATCCAGCTCTTTTCGGCAGGGCGAAATTAACGACTTTTGCAACTTTTACTTTATACTTATCGCAGCGATGAAATTTTATAAGTGTTTTATGTCGAGAAAACAAATTTATATACTGCAGAGTTTATATAGTTGCCTAATGTTGCGGACGACCTTGTTGCGCATATGATGCCAATTTAGTTATGTGATATGAATAAATCCCCAAGAGAAACAATTAGCCTCGAATATAAATACAACAAATAAAAACGCCACTTACCTTTTCGGCTTTGGCCAAATTCACCCACAGTTGTCTCCACGTAGAGAACTTCTTCTGATCACTGAAGTTGTACTGCATTTCCTTGGAGGCATAGCGAGTGCTTAACGGGGAACGGTAATTGCAGAATTCAGCGTTGTCGACTTGTTGAGCCATTTTGCTATCAAAGCCGTGAAAAACGAGACCTGTGAACGTGGTGTTGAAATATAAGAGAAAACGTTCGCACGTTGCTCGCGTGACCGCCCGAATATGAATAGGTTAGACTCGCGCTTCGATTTCGTTACTAACTGACACCGTGATAGCAAGTTCAGAACTTTTGAACTTTAGTATTACGAAGGAACTAGAGTTATGCCATATCTCACGTCATATCTAGATTAATATTTACGTAAGGAATTATTTTGTCCTTCTTGGTACGATTTGATTAATATAAATTTATATATTTTCTGCTTGCTTTGGCACTTTTCAGGACTATGTGAAGTCTCGATATAAAGATCTTCAGACAAGTGGATCTTGCTCCCAAATGTGATTTCCTAAAAACATAAATTTGTAGCTACTGTATATGCCGAAGGCGCTGATGATGGCGTCAAATATGAAAAAAGTGCAACTGGTTAATAAACATAGACCGAATTGCGTGGTGACGATCGCAGAATAAATGAGATGTTGTCACTGTTAGATCTTCTTGACTATTCTACATAAGATATATAAATTTTCCATAGGTATAAGTTATACCTATTTTAACTCAGGTTAAATCGAGTTTTGTTTTTCCGAGTTGGCACATCACTAGGTATAACTACATAAACGTTACTAATATACACACTCCTAAAACGCTGTTGTGCTTTGCCCAGCTTGACTTTGATTATGACTCACACAATTACCAAATCTATTATTAAGGTATTTGATTTGTTTAAGTTTTAAGAAGTTTGCGACGAATTATGACATTTAATGTTTAAACTCGATGTTTAACAAGAGGCACGGACTCAAATAACATCATGTTAACTAGGAATAAATTTAAACTCTATGTGGTTGTCAAATCTTGGCGACAACAATAAAACGCAGAAAAACGTGAGAGAAACGCGAGTATAATCTAAGAAAAGAATTAAAAACGCATGGGAAATCGTTGTCGACGACGTTGTCTTTGTGCTCCTGCACTCTTGCGGCTTCGTCGAGAACATCGTCATCAGGCCGTGGAACGGACGTTCATGTCAAGGCCGCTCCGACAAATGTGCGAAGAACAAGATTCCAAAACGTGAAAACATTTGTATTGTTATGTAAACTTATGATTTACGTAGGTACGCATGGTCAAGATTGTAAAACTAAACAATTCAACGCTACGACACGAGAAAAAGTGTTTTTACGTTTGCAATTTAAGATTTAAGTTGTTACCTCTTGCACTGAGATAAGAACCGGATAAACATCACATATGATTGCAAGAAACTTCCTATATGGAAGTGCAATACACGAATTTCATTTCTTTGTTATACAATTTGAATAATGCAATTAAGCAATGTTCATAAACTTGTATATTATTCACAATCGCATTTTTGATAATGTATTTTCAGTATGCACCTCAATCTTTTATAATGTTACAGTAAATAACTCACTAAATACGTCAAAATGTTTGTGATATAATTTAACCGATGATAAAATAATTTGCAGTTTGACTTTGGCTAGATCTAAGTTACTTCGATACAGTATCAACTATAAACATATTCGTTACGTATATAATTTATTGCTGAGGTCATACGGGTCGAACACGCAAACAAAACAAAGTAACTAACACTGCACCAGTAATTTACAGTAGTTTAGAGTCAGTCAAAAACACAAATTAATTTTTAAACGAAAATGTAAGTTTAGTTGACCGATTTCGTTTTTGTTTTGCGTCAAACGTTTAAAAATGTGTACAATGTACGCGTACTAAGAGCATAAATTTGTTGAAATGTGTAACAAACATGAACGTGCTGGTCTATGGAATGATGCAATGCCGTGAAATTGGTCTATTTGTTACTACAGCACACTCATATCTACAGGTAATATTTTAAAAACACAGGAACATAAGCTGGCAGTCAGCAAGCATTTATTTGCAACACTTGTGTATCTTCAGGTGTGTTCTGCTCTAAACGGCGGCACTAGTGATCGTCTTTTTAAATAATTCATACGTTTATATTTTGTAATTGGTAGTCATTTAAAATTATGATAAATTATGTATTACACATACGCTGGACGACGCACAATTGTTTGTATTTTGCCGCTCTTGGAACCGGCGCATGTGTAATAAAAATTATTGCAACAAAACAAACAAAAATTGTGCAGACACACGACTTGACTGGAATAAATACCATGAGTTTAAAGACAAAATAACTAGAGCGCTCCTGAAAAAAGAACGTGCGCATGCACATGAAATGAAGAAAATTATCAGAGAATTCCAAGAATTGTGCGCTGGAAATTATCGGGCAGTCACCTGTGCAAAGAACTGATAGTATTGTTGGAACAATACTGTCGTGACACTAATGAACACTAATGAACTGTAATACTCCATTAAGTTGAAACAATATTTTCGCTGTTGGGTTTGTGTTTCACTGATTTTGTCGTTTGCTACGACTCCATCTATCAAAGTCCTCCTGAGTCGCCTCTCCGTTGACACCAATTAAAAGTCAGTCTATTTGGTTTGATTTGAACCTGTTTCATGCATAAATGTAATTAATGAAAGTGCAATTAATTTAATTGCCAATTGCTCAATAGCGTAATTGCGACAATTTGCGGGTCATATCAACCTGATTGCATTGGTCACAGTGTCGCACTGTCAAAGGTGTTCGCGTGTCCTCAAGTACGGTCTTTTAGCCCTCGTATATCGCCTCCACGACATCCACTTAATTTTTACGCAAATCGAATGCGCGCCGGTTAATTTTTCGTCGCCTGTTACGTGATGCTCATTCAAGGTTTTTGCTTTGAAGTCGTAATCGTTGAATTGCATCACATATGCTGAGCTTCCAAATATTTCTTGTACACGCGTTTATCTTTCGATTGTTCTTTGTACTGAATCAAGTAAAGTAAACAGAGGAAGGTTTTGTTCAAATTACCCGTATTTAAAGGTTTAACGTTGTGCAATTTTTTTTTGTAATTTTAGTATCCAAAATGTTAATACATTCAAATATTGTGTATGAAGGGTGAAAATCGCTTCTTTAGACTTGGAACTAGCACAATAGTAAAAAAAATCATAAATCCGAGTTATTCAAAGGTTGTTATTGAAAACATTAAAAATGTTTATATTTCTTGCGTGAAAGTAAATAAATCGTTTTATCGCACAAGATAAAATCGTAAATCGTATAAACTTACGCAGATATTGCAATTTTCTCGCACACATTTTTTTACAAAAACAACATGAATTAGTTTCAAATAATAATAGCTTCAAAGTACTGTTAACAAATGATTACATGATTAAGGGTGTGGTTGCTGGAAGGAGCGTTTATGTGTTTTCCTGCACCTAGACGACCTAGACGGCGAGCAGACGAAGAAAAGCAAACGCATCATTCCGACAGGTGGGAGACATTATATGAGGATGCAGGTAGATTCGACATGCGCCAGTCGATACCGCCGCGCCAGCCGTACGGTCGTCCAAGTGCTCACCTCTTTTGCACGCCGAAGAAGTCATCGCCGTCACGAGTGGTGGTGGGAACCCGCGCGGCGAAGAAATTCATGAAGCGACGGTGCGTTCGCGGCGCCTGCTTTGCGCACGAGAAATGTGAACTTTCCATTTCTTTTTGCGCCGCACGTTCCTCACGAAATTACAGTGTTCATAACATTACATTCGCGTATATCATCCGCCTTTCAAGCATCGATAACGGCAATTGACAATCATTGTCATCAAAATATTTGCTATTCAACTCCAGTCGGATTAATTTGAACAAATTCGTCCGGTAAGTAATTGTAATAATTTCTATTTATTTTATGAAATTTGTTTTGAAAGAAACAATTGATTGTCATCTAATTAATATTAATGGTTTGATTGTTTTGTTTTGAAACTTTTAGCGTTTAAAAATTAAAAATAAATACACACGTGAAAAATGGAGAATAATGAAGTGATCTAACCGATTCATGATTCCCAGTATTGTTAATTGTCATGCATGCGAATTATTGTTTATTTTCTAATGACAGCTCGTAAATGTATCACTTTCGATTGATGGACTGGAGGTATGTTGCATCCAAAATTGAATGAATTAAAATCGGGCATGGATGGTTTCGCTCAACAATAACTAGAAATTAAGTTGAGCCGAGCGATGCATGACAACCGGCGACAACTATCGTCCTTTAGCGCCGCAATCGTCGCATGAAAATGATTTAACATTTTCTCCTTTTGTGACGAAATGAAAAGTGAACAACTAATTCGCTTAATGTCAGTCGTTGCGACGTAACAACGATAACTGACACTCATTAAGCCATTGCTCCACTCGACTAACTTTAACTTACGTTCATAATAAGCACGCACGACAATTTTTGTGAACAAAACGTTTATTTCACGAACAATTGTCGTTTCTAGTACTGGTTGCCGCGAAGCAAGCATTGATTTATTTTTCTTTGTCTTTGTTTCATGATGCAAAATGTGCTAAAAAGTTGGCGAGCGTCACAATTTTACATCATTTCTGTAAATCACTTCATTGTTTTCCCGAATGAATGATTTCATTTTGTTTGATTATAGGTGTACGCGCAATTACCACACCCAAATCAACTAATAGCTTATGTTTATACGCCTTGCTTTGTTTTGATTGAAATCAACTGTTTTGTTACAGAAGGATATTTGAAAATCGCTGACGAAGTTAATTCGATTTGACCTTTGGAGCAATCAAACTAATGATCTAATATAATTTGCGTGCGAAATAAGCCATTATATCATAATCGTGTACGCAACCATCAAACTTTAAACAATTAACAATAAAAAGCTTCGAGTGCCCAAAAACGTAAACAATAAATTAAAATGATGTAAGAATCAAAGCTATAACCTCACTTATAAACTATTTTTGGTCGTGATCAGTTCAACAATACGTAAGTGAACTTAAAGTGCACAAAAATGGGACTTAAGTTCGACAAGTGGAGTTTATTGAAGATTTTCGAAGTGGTAAGTGTTATAATTTCTAAGGTATGAAGTTTTAGACAGCTTAAGTGTAGTTTAATAAGCGAATAATTAAAAGTAATTACGCTGTGAAACTATGCAAACGCGCCGCTCTGAATCAATTGAATTTCATCTAGATCTAAGTGGCTGCAACTTAGTACTCAACTTACTTTACGCATCCACCTGCAAACCAGCGCTACCTGCTATTTAACATGTTAAAAGTTGAGCAAAGGAGTGAGTGCTGGTTCAACTAAATATGCACACAGCCGACACGATTTTCTACCAACGCGGCATCAATTTCCTTCTACGCAAATCATTATTCCATTAATTTTAATCCGCTAGCGGCGATTAAGCGATGTAACTATTTAGCGCGTGCTCAGATGCACTCGAGATACACCTCTCAACCTATATATTCATAATTCCGACATTCTTCACACTTTTCATTGAGTATTATTAACGCCTGCAATCATCGAAAGCGGGTGCGCTCGCGTGTCCATCATGGCGGCAGGTAACACCCAGTGGTAACGCGGTGTTGCTATGATAGGTTTATGATAGCGCAGGTCGATTTCATTGTTCGCGTGTTTGCATAAAATGTATAACAATGCGCGCCAATCTGTGCAGAACACTGCACGCATTTACTCTCTGCGTGTCACTATGTATGTGTTCTATGTTGTTTTATTTATTGTCGTGGTCGCGTTCAATGTTACCAGTAGAGCGTGCAGAATCGCGCGTATTGTTCTCGACTTTACGCCGAACACAGAAAACGCTACAGATTAGCTATAATCAGATATCATCAGAAGATTACTAAAATCACCTGATGCATTTACCCAAATTTAAAAATACATGATTTTTGCTATATTTTGTGTTAAGTCTTTATAAAAGTTACAAATTGATTAATTGAGAAAACCTACTTTTTCAAATTGCTACTCAAATTGTACGCCTTATTTGGAGTAGACAAAGTACTGCCATATCGGAATAATGCAACTTACTCTAATTTCTAAAATGATTAGACAAACAAATTATAGAGCGTTAGTGCTCATTATTTTAATGTTCAGTTCAACATTAATGTTGATTTTGTCAAATAACTAATAGTTCTTCATTTCTACCGAAATTATTGTGTTAGCCTACCTAGCTCCATCGACTTTATATTGTAGAAATGAAATCACCTTCATCTACATGTTTTTTCCGGCTGAAAAGTTTGTATATTTCTATTATTACAAGTTATGTAATAAATCAATGCAATCAATTGATTGCACATCGCAAAACATTGAAAACAGTTGTTACATGCGATGGTATTATATTGTATTGACAAGCAACATTATTAGTCACCTATCTCTCAATTAAATTATGCAAGGTTGAGCCGTACAATTGCACACTGCATACACAACATTCAACAACTGAAATTCAAACTGTGAAACGAGCGTAATAGAAAAAGGAAATTTATTTGCGTTGCAGTTTCACGTGATACTCATGCATTCACTTAATAGTTATACCAGTGTTCGACCACAATAATAATACTTAGATTACTCGCACAATTCCGCAGAATACCATGTGTGATTAATTAGCTTTTCTATTTTGGACATTAATTAATTAAGCAATAAACATAAATCACCTGACGTGTGAGGTTCAGTCGAAAAAATAATTTCAGTAATTAAATCTTAATAATTTATTACACTAAATTGTAATTAAAAGCTTTAAATTAACACAACTAAAATGATTTAATTATAGCAGATCAATCAGTCATGTCTTTTCTAGTCCGAAATTGTTCGAAGAGTCAGATGTTTGATGCACGAAAGAATCGAGAAATTATAGAATTTGTAGTTCGGTAATAAATTTCGCCTGCGAGCTACTAAATTATGATCAACTAACTGTACAGTGTTCGAACATCCACAAAATATGTATCATTAATCCGCTCATTAAATTAGTTTTCGTTTGATATGCCTTTTTCCCTTTTTGGTTTCATTATAGGTGCATATATGAATATAAATATCGAATAACTTTCTAAAGATTTGCACAAATATTAACATAAATATTAATTAGGCAAAGAAATAATTTAAAAGTATTTTTTTCATAAGTCGGCAATCAAATCCGAATTGATACAAGTTTACTACAAAATGAATTATTGCGGATTGACTTTGAAACATCATTTTATGTTAAATAATTGTATTAATAATTGAAATTGAACCTTTTTACAACAAGACTGAAACTATATCACATGGAATTTTTAATAAACTTTGCCCATCTGTTCATAAAACTTTTACTTTACACCTTATATGGTACTCTTGTTAAATTTTTATAAATGCGAATCTGTTTCTAAAATCAGTCTAGTTACTAAGGTATTGAAATATACTATTAATGTTGTTTAAAAAAATTAGATGCTAAAGAAATATAGCCAAAAGACCTCATCAGGTGTAGTACAAACGTCTGGGCTCAAATCCTCGATGTTTTTCTTTTATCTAGCGGTGTTATGCAACATGCTGTTCGTTTGTTTATAATTGGCACAGAATTGTTGTGGTTTTGATGCCTCGGCGAAGCTGCGCGATGGCTATTCAGTTGTTATTTCCGTTCGACAAGCCCCAGGTAGAGACGCTCGACGCGCCGCAGAACCGGCTTTAATGTGAGCCACCGCGAATGAGTTTAATTAACAGTTTAGCATTGGCACGAATCACACGATAGTTAATAACACAGTCATAAAGTTTAACTATGTCGCGCAGTTTGCCTTTTGATTGCCGTGAGGTGCTTCAACACCTCAGGCATTTCGTTTTCTTAAGACAAGTACATGAAGAAATTGTTTGAATGTTAAGAAATTAGGAAAATGCGCGGAAAATTATTTCTCACTTGCAAACTTTCAGAGATATTACGTTTGGTTTTGTTTCGGATTTTCTCACAAATTGATGAAGAACATGAGATCCGTTAATGTACAAAACCAACAATCGACTGTGCACTTCTCAAACAATTCACTTTCGCTTTTTACAACTAATTTTTGTTTCTCATTGATCATAATATCATGCCTTATAAAGTAATTGTGATGAAAACATACGACAAGGGTGGCAAACATGGTAATGTAAAACTTTCTTCGGGCGTGATGACATGAGAGAGTCGTTGTGCAGATTTTTGCGCAATGATGACAGCCTAATGATGCTTCGTCAGATCTATATCGCAATTGCATTGTTCTGCTTTCATCTCTGCAGGCGTTTGCGACTTCCTGCTTGATTACGAAACGCGTCACCGATGACGAGGCGCAGCGTCTCTTCTTGTATCTGCAGAAGCTATCACGCGAATGGAGTCTCCTGAATAATGTCACCTGGGACCGCATCGGATCAGCTGTCGCGGACGCTACTTACGGTGGCTACGTGATTATTACCTCTGCATTGTTAATCGGACGATTGATCGGTGAATTGCCGACTGAGAAGAGAGTGACGGAAATGGTACTCCTGGGATTGGGTGCTTTGCTATTTGTTATACTAGGTTTGTGTGGTTATATAATACGATTAATTGCTGATGATTTTGTTTATTGATTTTTGTAGGAAGTCTGGAATTCGCGGCGTTAGACTCGGTACCTCCAGACCTAATCGATAACGCCGCCATTTTGGGTACCTTGTCGCTAACTACCGCAGCACTGTTCCTCTTGGACCTGGCTGGTCCCCGAGCGAAGAAACCTACGCTACAAACTCAACCAAAAGCATCACACGTGCCTTAGAAGTCCACAAAATGCAAAAGACCAGAGAACCATTCAGTTTAGAACCGGAATTTGCACGGATAGAAAACGCTCGCATGGAGAATGAACGTAATGGGAAACTTAGTGATGATAAAACCAGAAGCTCAATGGTAAAACTGATAAACACAAATTCGATGTGTATCCTCATGTGGAACATGACCATGGTAAAGATCACGTGGACAGTTTTGAGAAGGTTAATACCAAAGTGGAGGAACATTCGCCTGTTTGGAGCAAAATTCAAAAAGGTAACATTTTCTCCCTATTTGTTTTGGGTTCTATTTAAGAAAATTGTTTAGGGCAATATGGCAAATACAGCGACATAGTTACTCCAAATTACTTGTATCCTCAACATGCAAAGGATTACAAAAAGGATTACAAAATGGAAGAACGTGAGCGTGAGCGAGAAAGGACGCCGAGTACTCCCGGTGAACCAGGATACGTACAATACACTGCCAAGCGCTGGGGGCAGCCCATTAATGGGCATTCGAAAGGAGTTGGGCAGATTCCAACCCAAGTATAAATTTAACATTAACATATTTATGGCATCTTAGTATACAATCTTTTACGAATTTTCTATGTTTATACTTCACTTTTTATTTTAACTATAGTTTAGTTTTAAAAAATGTTTATTTGTATTGTGGGGAATAATTTGAATGTATGCAGTGATTGAAAGCTGTAAAACGTGGTCGGAAACAAATGAGATATATTACAGTATATTACCAATAATCAATTAAGTAATAAATTCATGCCAAAATTATTCTTAAAACTTTTTATCTTTATCAAGCAGGCCACACTATCGTTTCTAAGATTTTGTTCGTAGTGTCACCTCGACAACGCATTTATCAACAGTTGATAAATTCGTAAAATTGCGGTGTTTCACGCACAGATATTCGCAGTGCGTCGGTAAACATGGGTCGCTTCTTTGAGATCCGATACGCTGAGGTTAGTAATCAAAAGGCTCTCCAAAATAAACATCGGTAATTGAATTACATACGATTTACAGTTGCGCTGCCGAAAATGTAAGAAAACGTTCTGCTGTAAAGATTGTCGGCTCAAGCACGAACAGAAAATCCATTTCATTGATCCGGAGTGCCACGTATGCGTCTACGGCAAGATCTCGTTCTCATCCGCGCGGGCCTCCACCCAAATGTTGCAGCATCTTCAGATGCACCACTGGCCGATGCACTGTGTAAAGTGTGGTCTAAAATCAACACTGCGGAGGATATGGGACGACACTCTTCCAAATGTCCAGGTATGGCAACAGTCGTCGTGGACGAAAAGCAAGCCCAGTATCTTTCACCAGAGTTGATGGGTAATAAGGCTAAGTTCGAGAGCGTGTTGGCGATGACCAGCACCCCGATGGCCAACAATCAAATGGGCATTAAAGTCCCTGATGATATAACTCCTGTGGATTCGGATCGCGCTGCACCACAGATGGAAAGGATCACCAAGAGTGAAAAGAAAGTCACATTTCTGACTACCCCCGCGCTGGAAAACATACGTATGAAGAGGAAAAATCCAGATAACCTTCTGAAGTCATCCCTGAAAAATTCAATCCGTCTGAACGGTAATAAATACAATTCGAAATTAATTTATTTCATTTATTTAAATTGTTTTAGATTCGCAGGCCTTCTTTTCGCTGTCCGCAATAGAGGAGAGTGAGGAAAGAATATCGGTAACACTTTGCATAATTTAACTAATTATACAATTTTAGGTAGCAGCTTCAAGCCTGCAAAGGATAAGATAATCGTAGAACCAGTCTCAGGCGCAAAGGAGTCTGAAAGATCAAATCCTAAGCGCCTCAGTCGTTCAATGAGTGAAACTATGTGGATGTCCGCCATTAATACCAGTTTAGATTTGGAGAATGTCAACGATAAGATTATTCCCCAGAACGCGAGCCTTCACCTATCCTTGCAAGATTCCCACGCCGGTAAGGTGCGTTCGCTATGTGTCGCGGAAATTTACCCTACCTGTGTATTGTTACGTGCAGACTGTTGCAATTCCGTCCAAGACGCCGGAACTAGTTACGACGCCTCGCCCCCGAAAGCTGGTGTTTGGGCATCAGTGACCTCGCTATTCAAGAATGTCAAGAACGCGGTAAAGTCGTTTGCGCACCCGATGGAACTGCACACCTCGCTCAAGCGCAACCGATCAATGACAGACAGCGAAACGGACTTAGAGGAACGAATCCTGAAGCGATACAAGCTGTACGATGTCAAATGCCGTCCGCCGATTCGGCCCAACTGGAAACATTTGGTTCCCAAAGTGGATAAATGCATTCAAACTGATTTTACGATGAGGACTAAATTCGATGTTGGTGTTTACTTTATATTTAGTCTATTTTCATGTTTATATGCGTATTATTTTGCGTCCATGCTGAGCACGTTTACTTATTTTGTGATGCCGTTTGTTGCTGAATTATTTATAAATTATACAAGTTGATCATTTTGTGTCTTACTCTATTGAAACAAATAATGGTTAGTAGTTTTGGTGGGATACCAGGATGATTGTAAATCGAAACAAATTCAACTGGCACCAAGTTTGCAAACTTACTATGATCAACAGATTCTTATCCAACCGGTCATTTTCATATTACTTAGATAAAAACCTCACTTTATCCTGACTTGTGAAAAGCACCTTGTTTCTTTAAAACCTTTAGGAAGTTAAATACTGACGTCATGCGTCTCGAAAGCATAAAGAATACTCCAGTTCAGTTCCTGATGTTAACATCTCATTTTTATAAAAAAATAAATAAATTGTTTCTAGCAGATATCCTACATCAACGCTTAGATGCAAATTTGGAGAGCAAATTAAGCCCTGATCAGCTTAAATTACAAGTTATTAAAAGAGATAGAGACAGAAATTAATACCAGAAATATCACGTTTTGTATAGTGGTTTAATGATAGTACATGTAGTATCAAGTGGCCAAAAGGGCGTTTTAGTCACGAGATTGATTATGAGCGAGCGTTTAATCAATCGAGTGTTTAACAACGTGATGCTTGCGCTATTTTTCTACTCCCAGTCTATTTCTACGTTACGGGTTTTGTATTTTGTATTTGGTGTTTTAAATTTTCGAAATTCGCTCGCACACAATTACTCGTGAGGGCACGAGCAGCAGGAGCACCTGCTTTGACTAGTTTGACTGTCGGCGCATGGCATTTCATATCGTTTTGTGCTCTACCCCTTGCCTAAAGTACTTTGGTAACGGCCTTGGCCGTCCGTGTTTAAAGTAGGTATCACTTTTTGTGTCTCAAAACAGTAGAAAAACTGACGCTTTAAAAATGAAAGCAGAAAAATCATATTATCTGTTGTTGTATGATACTATAATGCACCCACCCCTAAATAAAGTAATAACTATGAAAATAAAATAAAATAGTTTAATGTGTGCGGCTTCATAAACTTTGATGTGAACGGATGGAGTCAATATTTAACAAAACAATCAAGGAATGCTTTCTTAAAATATGTATTTCTTAATTCATAAAAATATATTCATATATCGAGTAATATATACGTATAGTGTCGTCAATAACTTATCCACAGTGACAGCGATACGGTAGCGATACACACATACGAAAAATCATGATTGGTACCCCGTAATGCTTAAAAAGATATACCACACTTAAACAGTCAGAAGTAAATAATAATTAATCAGCATGCAGCAATAACAATAACAATTCACTTAATCAAACATTGGTGTGCAAACATAATTTAATTTCATCGTCGCGCCCACACGCCTCTTTATAGATCAATAGGTGATTCAAACAATTAGTATTGCAAAAGTTTGTTCGTCACTTAATAGATTTAAGTCTATACCTATAGTAATAGTTTTGCTCCATCGTCTATCAATCATTTGTTCCATAATTTTAAGTTCGCAACCGATTTGCGGCGGATTTTTAATACGTACGCACGGAGTCAATACGTGTCATCAGTCAGTTCCAGAAATTGCGCGCTCACCTCGCGGGTTGCTTCACCTTTCACGTTGAACATGAACTTGTAGTAACAGCCGTCGGCACAAATCACTAACACAAAAATCAAGCAGAAAATAATACTGTTGTTTACTGAAATATAAACAAGACACTTACCAATAACAGAATTATCAGTACCAAAGGCGCAAACACTCGGCGGGCCGTTCGGAACAGTGAACTTGCAGAAAGACCAATTCGACGAGAAGTACTTCGGCAGGAAAGCCGTGTTTGCAAGCGAGGATTGCTTGTTCAATTTTGGATCGTCTAGTGCAAAGATGTGCACGGTGCCGTGGTCGGAAGACACGCACAGGCACGTTGACGTGCTGTTAAAATTAATGCAGTAGATTGTCGCCTATAAAATTTAGGCAATAAATCAATGGAAAAATCGCATATATATATTTTTAAATGATTACTTGATGAGCACCCCGTCGCAGTTCAGCAATTTTATTCCCTGGGCTGTGTCGAACACTCGAATTAGTGTACCCTTCTCGCTAGCAGTCGCCAATCGCGTCCCTTGCAAGTTCAACGCAATGCAAATCAAATCCGTCTCGTGTGCGAAGATATCCAGCGCGGATTTCTCTGTGTTTGCTAAATCTATAACCTGCACGTGCCCGGTTTGCCTTCCCGGAAAAGCAAGCAGCGAATTGTTGCTGTTAGGGCACAAGACGCACAGTCCACGGGGGTTCGGACTGGTCTCAAATACATGCAGCTGTTGTGGTGTTTGCGTGAAGGTGTAGACTTTAATCACACGTTCTGGAAACACTTGTGAATTATGCTAGGACAAGAAACACAGACAAATTTTACCTAAAACAACAACAATGCGATCACGGCGTAGCTTCACCGCCAGCACGGGTCCATTAAAGTCTAGACCAAAGCTAGTCTTTTTCTGTAGATCATCCCAAACCATCACTTTGTCAGTGGGATAAAGTGGATTAGGTCCACCGCCAATTAATGCCAGATAGTTGCATCGAAAGAGCATCTCCACATAACCCAAGCCTCCATCATCAAATTCGCGACGTTCCTTTTCTTTCAGTGGATCGCAGTTGTAGATACGGAAACCGGTGGTAGTAGCGCAGGAAAAGCAACCTGCAGGCGTTCAACATGTGTGAGCTATTTTTATATGCCAGAGGGTGGAAATAAATTCTACTCACCATGATCCTGATTGAATCCCATGTACAGCAGGCCGTTGCCGTACGGATTGTCTCGCAGATTCATCTTCTGCAGTGGTCAACTGTGTGGAAACAACACATTTAAACAAAACGCATCTTTATCGGCGAATGAATTGACTCGCTTCTTGCTTCCTTGTTTTTGTAATATAACCTATAAGTTTTTTCTTTCATATGTTTATGTGTAACCTGAGTTGCCAGGGAATAACTTAATTTTTAAGGAAATTGAGTTATATCATAGACAAATTTATCTGTACTAAAAATACAAATATTAAAAGGAAATAATTAAATATAAGTTAAATAGATTTTAAAATCTATTAGCCAATCAGAGCTTGATTTTCCGTGGCAATGGCCAATCAGTTCAAGCTGATTCAAATATTGTGCTATAATATTAATTGTAACTATTAATTGTTATTTAATGATGATTAATTAATGTAAAATCTAAAAGCAGTAAATTTATTAAACAATACATTAATTTTTAAAAGTTTCGAATGTTTGTGATTTGAAAAATCGTTTTCATCGTTAGTTTTCGTTGCCCTTCGTATAACCTTGACTTATCGACAGGTAGCGGCCTCTACACGTACGGGCCGTGTCGACCGCTCGCCTCGCTACACGAGTCTTCGCACCGAATTTATTAAGAAAATAAGAAATTTCACACGACTTTTAAAAGAATGGCTGGATTGATGAAGAGCTTACGCCTGGTGAGCCGGCAAGCCAGCTTCCTGCGGACGTACGCGACACGGCCGACAACGTTCGCCGTCACGAAGTTCGTACGACGAAACCAGCTCGAGGCTCAGATCCTCGCACCTAGCACGGTAATTATTGTACTGCTCTTCTATCATCATGCTAAAACATCTGCAGATAATTTGGGCGAATTGCACCTCCTGTTCATGCGAGTGCCATTATTCGTGCCACAGCGGGCACTTTAATCGTAATAGTGATTAAGAAAGTTACATAATTTGCCCTAACCTCAAATGTATTATGCGTGCATTCAAATTTATTAATACACAAAACGATGTTAAATATGTTGTGTAAGTCAGATGCGTGAAAGTCGGAGTATTAATGATATGCAAACTACAAAAATGTCATGCATGCTTTTTTTTAAGTTAGGTTTATTTGTTTCTTGTAATTTGAGAGGTGTTTCAAGAGCACATGATACATATGTTGATAGTGGTTTGATGTTGTGGTGGATATGGAAATTGTTCTTATGTATGATTTGTTTGAATTCAGATGCAATATCGCATGTATTCGCCCGAAGTAATAAAAACGAAATTGACCGAGGGCGAAATCAAAGACCGCGTCCTGAAAGTGTGCGCATCATATGATAAGGTCACAGCTGATAAGGTAATATTAAAATGCGATTCTCTCGTTTTTCCAGAGCGTCCTGCTGTCACCCCTAGAGCGATGTTATAGTTCCAAGCCGCCGCTTAGTCTAAAACTGATTACTGACCGGGTGCTGCTCGTGCTGAAGCTTTACGACAAAGTTGACCCCGGCAAGGTACGCGGTAACAAACTGATGGCGGTGACAGTATTGACCACTCTGAGATTTGCAGCGAGGGATTGACTTAGAGAACTATACTAATAGCGCGTTAATTTTCAGCTGTCGCTTGACTCGCACTTCATCAACGACCTGGGCCTTGATTCACTGGACCACGTTGAGGTAATCATGGCCATGGAGGATGAGTTTGGTTTTGAAATCCCGGATGCCGACGCCGAGAAGCTGCTGAAGCCCGGCGACATTGTCAGATACGTTGCTGACAAGGAGGATATCTATCATTAAGCGTAGTGTGTACGTAGGTTTAGTTGTAATATTGTGACATGGCGATTTCAATATTTCAATCTTTGTACATTACGTGCTAGCGATCCCATCGAGCTGCCGGACGCCCGCAAGTGTAGCTACTATTAATTGTGAACATTTCCATCTATTTGATGAATTGGTTGAATAAAATATATGCATTGTGCTGGTCTACCAAAAGAAAAACACGAAATGCATTCGCGAGTGCTTTATTCACGTTTGCATGAAAGTTGAGGGTTTTTGTCGTCGGTGGTTGATTGTACATGCAAATAAATATAATTTCGTAGTTTAGATTGCAATTTATTTTTCGTCGTGCGACTTTTCTACACCTAAACAGCAAAGAATAAGTTACAATATTGAATTAATGAAATTGTTACTTGGTGAAACTCTATGATGACCAATCTAAATTAAAAGTGGTTCATTCCGTTTCACATAATGTCTGTTTGGACTGCGACATGTTAAACTGCACAAAATTTCCGCTACATTTGCAAAAATCTACAATAAACTAAAAGACAAGAAGACTTCATTAATCGTTTTGGTTATTCGTGTTACTCTTTACGTCTCGGAAATACTTAAAATTGCAATATTGCTATAAATAGTCCCATATGTCAATGTGTCTCAACGTATCATTAAATCGAAAAATGTTCAGATAGACTAAGAAAATATTAAAAATTATGATATTTTAAACCAATAGGCAACAGGAAAAATCTATTTTCTTAAAAATATTAACATAACACTACTTTCAATTAGGCAAAAGGGAAATAAATAAGAATGTAACTGCCATACCAATCGTAAAACGATAAAGTAGGAAACATATTGCGTTGGAATTGCCACTTTATAATTCCACTTGGTGATCGACACCAGTTTTAAATTTTCATCGGTTTCTGCATAAGGTGGATACCTCTTCTCCGTCATCTTCTCTCTAATATAGCCCAGACTCTTGGTTAAAATACTTTTCTGGTGGGTAAACGTATTAAAGCTAGCCTTACCATGGTAACTACCCATACCACTTATTCCAACGCCACCAAACGGCAATTCATTAACATACAGGTGGGTGACTGTATCATTTACAGCAATTGTCCCGGCGGAGACAGTCGTTATCAGTTGGCGGACTATTTCTCTGTCATCTGAGAATATATAAAAAATCAGTGGCTTTTCGCGCTTCTTCTCTGTGATAAACAGCATTGCTTCCTTTGCAGATTTCACATTAACAATCGGTAACAGGGGACCGCTAATTTCATATTGCATAATGGGATCTGCAGGATCAACGTTCACCACGATGGTTGGTTCGATGAAGCGCTGCGATAAGTCTGATTTTCCACCGTACGCAATATTCATGTTCTTTAACAGAGCATTAATGCGTCGAAATTGGAGCTCATTCACAATGCGACACAAATCAGGCGATTTTTTAATACTAGCACCATAGAAACCTCGAAGAACTTCCTTTGCTTGCGTAATAAACTTCTCCTGCATCTGTTTGCTACACAAGATATAATCGGGTGCCAAACAGTGCTGGCCACAGTTAATAAATTTGCCCCAGAGGATTCTCTTTGTAGCAATATTGAGATCTATGACTACATCGTCCAGGTAAACAGGATTCTTTCCGCCAAGTTCCAAAGTTACTGGAGTCAGATGTTTATTTGCTGCTTCGTGGACGACTTTGGCTGCTTTTACAGATCCTGTATAAAATATGTAGTCAAAACGTTCCTTGAGTAGCCCGGTTGTTTTGGAAACACCTCCAGTGTACACCGGGAAGCAGTCGTTGTCTAGGTACTTTCGGAGCAAAATTGCCATCAGCTTGGCGCAGGTTGGTGCAACTTCTGATGGTTTAATAACGGCACAGTTGCCAGAGGCAATAGCGCCATGCAAAGGCAGCAAGACCAGTTTGAAAGGGTAGTTCCACGCACCGATAATTAGTACTACTCCATAAGGCTCGTGGACAATCTTGAGCTTGTCCAGAAAATTTGCCCAACTTCTTCGCGGCAGGATCGGTTTAATCCATTCGCTGAGATGATCTAAGATGTATTTTAGATCATTATGCATAAATTCCAATTCGGTAAGGCAAGCCTCCATTCTGGATTTACGCAAGTCTTTGTATAAAGCGTCCGCCATTGCTTGCTTGTTCTCGCGGTACATGCAGAGAAGAGCCTGCAGTTGCTGCTTACGGAAATGAAAATTACGGGTTCGTCCGCTATTGAAAGCGGCGCGTGCTTGATTCATCATCAGTTGGGTTACCGTTTGTGATCTCTTTGCACCTGTAGTATTAACACTTCATCGTCAGAGTGGACCAAAAATATGTGCACGTGTGATTCAAAAATAAAACATCAAGATAATTTTAATAGGATCTAAAAATGACTACTTTTGTTTGTTTTAAATCTTTGATGAAATGAAAATTTAATATCGAGTGTCTTACTTACGCATTTGGCTGAAATTTAAGGTCCTCCTGCGTGAGAAGTTTGTGGTTGAATGAGTATAATATAAACCACCAGAATCGAAGCTTGATGTTTCTTTTGTTTTCGCACAGCCTACTACATTCGAAGTTAGTTGAGATAGTAACCTTAGCATTTATGAAAAACATTTTGATTTTTTTTTTGTTTTGTTTCATGGCTTGCTGTGACTCAATCACTTTACTTACTGCAAGATATCTATTCTGCGTCTTTTTCTATCATTATTCAACAACGTACTCTTTGTATGGTATAAAAGTTTTTCCATCAGATTCCAACTCAAATAGTCAAATTTATATTACGACAATCCTAAGAGGTACGGCAATTTTAAAGTAAAAGCTATTTTAATTATTTGACAATGGTTTACCTGGAATGTGAACCGTATTGCAGACAAGAAAAATTCATTCAACTTCGATATGAAAAGATGACATTAGCCGTACTCGAATGTTGTTTGATAAGCAAGGGCTGCATCAATCTGCTGATATTAGGCAACGAAAATATTTATTTCTTACCCGTTGAGAAAATAATGCCCACTTGTACTTTCGAGATTTGTAGGTAATAGCCTATTATATAGTGAAAATGGAAAACACTGTTTTACCTACAACCACAAACATTTATATTACTTCAAAACAAATGGATATAACGAGCTAAAAAGAAAGCTCAAATTTCGTGAATATTTTGCTGACTATTTAAATCATTGAAACGAATAAATTCTTATTTGAATCATATATTACTGCAATCACTCAAAAGCTGCCCTGGACACATTTTTAATTGCTTAAAACGGGAATGCAATAAATGCAAATGGTAATTGATCAAGTGTTCTTCACATCCTGGTCAATGTTAACGTGTAATACAATTTCAATGCTACTTGATAGCATCGCAAATTGCCTTTTAACTGTGGAAGTTGATTAATTTAATGTCATGATATATACAATTTTAAAATCTTGGTGTAACAATTTTAATTATACGTACAAAATTGATTTTTCAACAACCTTATAACCCTTATAATATTAACAATTAACAGTTACAAGAAGAACATTTAGAATTCATCTGTCTTATGACAAACGTAGTTCAAAAGATATGCTGCACCCATTCCAACCGCGAAAGCAATAATATGGGGCACATATTTCAAAGAAATACTCTTTCTGTATTCCAATGCAGTTGTTAAGAATTGTAGATTTGCTTCAGTATAAGGTGGATACCTCTTCGATGCGAGTTTCTCCCCATAAAGCCCAAGTTTTTCATCAGGATACTCTTCTGGTGAGTGAAGGTATCAAAACTGGCTTTGCCATGGTAGTTACCCATACCACTCATACCAACACCGCCGAAAGGTAAACTATCAGTGCAAATGTGTACTATGGTGTCATTGACACATATTCCACCTGCAGACACTTCTCTGATCATGTGTTTAATGGTTTTCTTATTCTCCGAGAAAATGTAGAAAGCTAACGGCTTTTCTCGTGATCGAATGAATTTGATCGCCTCCTCGTAACTTTCCACGGTTACAAGCGGCAACACCGGCCCGAAAATCTCCTCCTGCATAATCGGATCGGTCGGTTTACAATCGACCACGATTGTTGGCTCAATGTAACGCTCCGTCGCGTCAGTGTTACCACCTACAGCAATATTCGCACCCTTTAATAGATTGGTAATGCGTTTGAAGTGTGCATCGTTTACAATCCGACACAAATCCGGAGATTTTCTTCGGTTTTCTCCGTAGAAGCGTGTGAGTATTTCCTTCGCTTTACTGACAAACCTGTCTTGCATCTCTTTACTGCACAAAACATAATCGGGGGCAACACAGGTTTGACCTGAGTTCAGGAGCTTTCCCCACATAATTCTCGTCACAGCAGTAGTAATGTTATTCATATCATCCAAATATACAGGACTCTTCCCACCAAGTTCCAATGTAACTGGTGTAAGAAATTTGTTAGCGGCTTGATGAACGATTTTGCCAACCGCTGTAGATCCGGTGTAAAAGATGTAGTCAAAGCGTTCTTTCAGGAGTTCGGTAGTTTCTGGAACACCTCCCATGTAGATTTGGTAGCAATCTCTGTCGAGGTATTTCGGAAGCAATACTTCTAACAGTTTGGCGCAAGCAGGAGAAACCTCTGATGGTTTGACAATCGCACAATTACCAGCAGCTATTGCACCATGCAGGGAAGCATTGACAATTGTAGTGGATAGTTCCACGCGCCTATGATGAGCACCACGCCATATGGTTCACGGATAATTTTCAGCCGATCTAGGATGTTAACCACTCCTTTTCCTGGCCGCTCCGGTTTAACCCAGGAGTAGACATGATCAATGGTATACCTTACATCGTTAATGAGGAAGTCCAATTCGGTTAGACATGACTCCATTTTACTTTTGCGCAAGTCCGCATACAGCGCATCCATTAATGCCTGTCGATTCTCAGTGTACATACGCTGAAGAGCACGAAGTTGCTGAAGGCGGAACTCGACGCAAAAGGTGCGCCCTGAATCAAAGGCGCTCCGTGCTTTATCAACGCTATGGGGGCAGACATCTTGGATATGTTAAAATCTGAAACACATAAATGTGATGTACTTTACACTATTTCTACACGCACAACGGCTATCATTTACAATCGCGTTAATGACATTGCTTATCTATAATCGAATGTGTATCTGTTTGACGTGTTGACCTGACAACAATGATGCAGCACCTTATTTGCATATACGGCAACATCAATGAGTCAAACGTGTTTTATAATTTGCGCTGATGTTTCTATTATGACAATTATACTTGATGGTCGTAATAATTTCATATTAATGAACTTATTTTTAGCATCTGTTTAGTTTTTAAACATTTCTATAATAATGTTTAAAACCCATTAACATTTGCACATGGCATTTGGTATGTATGTGATAAAAGTATAATATAGATATAAATATAAATATAGAATATAGATATAGATATCTGGACTTTCAACTTAGTCGTCTATTTTATTTGTAAAATACCTTAGCAACAATAAAAATAATGATTCTCTAATGTGTCTACAATAATCGTAACCTTAGTACAAATCAATCTAAATGATAGTAACTATATCATGAGTGACATTACTTTTCCTGATTATGAGATTATGTTAGAAGTGTCTAATAGTTTTTACCAAACGAATTGTACAACATTTAATCCATAATGAAAATAAATTACCATCTACTCACAATAATCACTAAAAACGACGTAAAAACAGCACTGAGTAAGTTTTTTTCGCGACACATCGATGTGACGTTTGTGATAGTATTTTGTTTTGTAAACAACAAGCCACCTACGATATTAAAAAGAATAACATACAATCACTTCTATGAACTTAAAATTACGCATCGTTGAAAACTGTCTAATCATGCACGCTTTTATTTTAAATTCTAAACTTAACTGAATTATTTAAAAAATATTGAAATAGTGTTGATTGATTAGTATGTAGATTATTTTACTGTGATAAGAATTATTATCAGCTTTAAGCAAACAGAGCAGTTATATCATCGTGTTTGTAGTATTTATACGTACACTCTGTCCGCACGCCTGAAGTGAAAAAATCAATAAAGCTCTTGCCTTGCATAAGACGCTATGTAGAGGTGCGTAGCAGCGACAAAAAACGCAACACAATTGTACTTACGAGTAATTCTTAATAGTACGTAAACACTTCAGCTTTGGCAGATGCTTCACACACGGCGTACGTATCCGTAATCGATTTCAGGAGTGTTTAGAGACCATCAGCGGCCGCAACTGCGCGTAGACAATCGTTCGCGGTGCGCTTTAAACTGACGGCGTCGCGCGACGACCCGCGCGTCGAGACCATGTCCGCACTGATAACAACACGTCTTTAATAAACTTTAATCACAGTTACTAGACCATCGCTCACGCACTGGTTGTGAAAGTAAACTGATTCAATTTAAATTAATACTAAAATTAGTTGATCTTTTAAAATCCCTCCTGGAACGCAATTTTTAAATAGATTCCAAAAATAAAATTCGCTGATTTAAAACAAGCAAGTTTATTAATTTTTTTCCATGCGTGCAATTTGACAATTAATTTCAACTCATTATATCACATAACGAACACTTATCTAATCTTGTTTTGTTCGTAATATGAGAGATTGTTTTGTTATGCCTCTCGCGCAACACGCAGTACAATATGCTTTAATTAAGTCTGTGTTTATACGCAGTAAATGTACAATTTGAACCATTGTTGATGGGGTATAGGTCAGCACATAATTTGAGCGTTTTGCCTTTGAGAGCGAGCTGAAATGTTCAAATTTAAACGCGACATGATTTTTTGAGATTATTTCGCTGTGATCTATAAGTGCGATGTAACTAATGCAATGACTCGCATGTTGTGCTAGTATTTTGATTCCATATAATACACACGTCAATTGTGTTATTTGTCGAAGTCCAAGGTTTCATGCAATTGGCAACATAACGAGTTGCATTCATGCAAGGCTAAACCAAATGAAATTTTATTAGAAAATACCAATAGTACGTTGAAGAAATGATGTTTTTAAAAGATATTAAATTCTAGGGTTCGATGCATGGAAATTATATTTATTAAAAACTGCACATATTGGTTGTTATTAGTTTTATTTTGCGTAAAATCCAATCTCCATAAAAATCACGTTTTCTCATTTCTAGTTATGATTTCGAGTGCGTTTGAATAAATGAACTTTTACTAAATTTAGAAAACACTAGTTTTTATTACATCAGGCAATTGCGGTAGTTTATATTATCTTATCCGATTTCAATTAGGGAATCTTTGGCAAAGACCGGCGTGTTCTTCAGGTTGGGATTTCGACATCAAAGTTTCGACGGGTTTCGTATTCGGTTTTTCTGTTTCCTCGCACGTGGTGTAAGATGGCAAATGAATCGCACCACCTCTCGCCATTATATCGACGAATAATGTCTTAATTGGTAATGCGATACGGTTAATGACGAAACATGTGGCAATAACCTGCTGCTATGGGTCTGCTATGGGCTTAGCTTCTCAAGAAGGCAAGCAATTTAGTGTGTAGCCTACAGAAATATGTATCAATTTAGGATTTAATCTTATTTCAGTTATCTTAGATTATTTGGTTGCATGTTTCTACAAAGTCAAATACTAAAATACTTGGTTTCCTTAACAATTTTATTTGGTCATGAATGTGATCTTAAAATATCATTGATTCAATTTTTGTCTGGGACTACATCCACGTAAATTTTTATTAAAAAATAACCTTCTTTGAAAGAAATGATAAAAATACACATTTTGGTTTAAATTAAATAACAATAACTAAATTGCTATATAAACTATAATCTCTTATTTTACATCTAACAAATTATATTCTACCATAAAATGTACTTTACTTGTTTTTCTAGATCAAAAAATCTTTACATCGAAATTTATAAAATTGGTTGAGTGGTTTTTGCACGAAAGCGTAACAAACTCGCATTTCCATTTATAATATTAGTTAGAATATATTAAGCGACGTAATATATTTGATCGCATAGTTCTGCATGTCAAACGCTGGAGTATTCGCTTTTACATATTGCAATGTTAGAACATCATGAATTTGAACTGAACGTTAGATTAACTTGCTTAATTAACAAATTTTACTAGTTTATTAATGTATAAAAATCTGCGTTTGTTACACATAGTTCCTTTTAAATATATAAATATAAAATTATACTGATAATAGATTTTCAAAATAATAGGATACTGTATTGTATTCCATTTTCATAAATGTAGTTTTTATAATTATTCCGAGGTCCGCTCAACAAAACATATTGTTGTGTAGGTATATTGATATTTTTAATAATCAAAAACGTAAAAATGCATATTATTATTTATATAGAGTGGTAAATAATAATTTTTGCTTGGGTGAAAAATGTTGCAATATTTAATTCATTTGTCCCATCGACGTGTGTATAGATTCTCGATTTTATTTTGATAATGACCAGACGTGATCAATAAATCAAAACCCCGAATTTTGGCTCAAGTGATTACCCAGCACAAGACACAATTCAGACGTATTTATGTGGAAGTGCGATTTTATTACCAAGATCATGTGTTTTCTACATGACCGGGTGGAAAACATTGTTGATACGAGAAGCTTCAAGGGCAAATAATGCCTGTTTTAAGTTCATATTAGGGGCATATGTATATAAATCATACATACATTTATTGTTAAATGCATAGAAAAGGAAAGTAAACAATAGGAAATTCTAAATATACATATTTACTTTTTAAAATATTTAATTTTTTCTGCTTCTTACATAAAGTACAGTTGTGATAAGATAATCGGAACAGCACTCATCTCATCTTAAATTTAAATTATATATTCAATCTCTAAGAATTGAAGATTTTCGTTGAGCTACACAGATGTAGTTTTTGAGTAAACTGTAAATACATTATTTTATTAATAATTGTGGCCATTTGTAAATGTGAATGAAAAATTCGAAGAATTGACAAAGTACCACAATAACAAAAACATTGTTACTGACAAAAACATGCTTTTACTCATCAATTCTCTAAAATGATAGATTGGAATAAAGTAATTAGTGCCAATTTTTGAAATAATTACATAAAACTTTCAGAATTGCTACAGAGGAAATTGAACCTGTTTGTGAGAACGTCCTTTAAAGCCAGTAGCCTGTGGTGGACAGCTTGCCTGCAGAATCTATGTTGTCGCTGGATGCTCTGAATACCTTTTCTCTTGCGATATTAATAGCTGGACATTCACAGGAAATGTGCTGTGCCACTGCATTATGCTTTTCACAACCTCAACAAATTTGGTTAATACTCATTTAGTTACATCAAGCGCACAATGTTGCATCTAAATTCGAGATTCTAAAGCATAATTAGTCAATAATTGTAGTTAGAGATAGTTTATGTCATAATTCTGTGCGAATATGAATACATTGTTTAAATTGATAAATAAACGAAACACACACATAATCACAAACATGAATTTCTTGAAGCAATATATAATAGAATCGAATGTTTTCATGTTTGCAGGGTTTGCAAATCGCAACCTGATTTATTCGGTACTGCGCTGACGTCCGCTGGGATTTATTAATATATATTATTTATTAGTTGCGTGATGAAGCGTCCATTTCGCATCCATTTTCATCCGTTTTGCTCGTCGCGCTTTCAGTATCCGCCGCCCGAGCTGAGTTATTCACAGTCGTGTGGGCTGGTGCAAATGCGTGCATAATGTCTATAAATGTTTTGACGTGCCCGCCGAGACCAATGCATACTAATTAAGACATTTCCACCACATTCTTCTCCAATACAATTTGTTATTTAGTTTGCAGCGCGACACATTTTTTCGATTCAGCTACGATAAAATGATAAAGTGTCGCACGCCGCGGAGACGTCGGCGGCCATTGAAAGGAATTGACAATTAAACAGGACAGCGTCGAGAACTTATTCGCGTTCTTTGAAGTGTAAAACCCATTTCTTTTGTCAATCTGGGAAAATTCGTTCTTGTTGCGCATTTATTCGTCACAGCGGTCTACATTTATAATATTCGACGGTCCTAATAAAATAAGCTTGAAATCGTAATTTTATTTACGGTCAAAGATTATTAACAAAGTGTCATCGATGATTGATTCCGGAAAGGTTTGAGTGCCTCCGCGGATATGAATAATGAGATGTAAATATTTCAACATCAAACTGTTTGTCTGCCACAGCAAATAAAACATCCCTTCGAGGGAAATAAAGGCGTGATAAATAGTTTGAGTAGGAAAATTATTACCAGACAAATAGACGTGAATACGCCACTCTTAAAAGTTCTTATTAAAAACTTTTACATCAGTACTAACAGTAGTAGAGAAGCAGTGGTGGAAACTTAAAATTGCATATCTCATCTGCATTTCATTCAGGATATTCTTAGTTGAATTATGTTTACTTTATGCGCACGTTTTTCATATATCAGCTTCTTTTGTTGTTTTATTACGGAGACTATACGTTCAATTACTCTCCGGCGCATTTCACAAATTAACGCTCTTTTATTTATATTTTATAACATCCTACTCGCGAATATCTCCGTTTTAATGTTCGTTTGTTCTAAACACGTATGTCTTACTGAGCTACTGTAATAATCTACGGGAAATATGTTGATCCCTTTCAGTTCGTACACAATTTATTCTGAGAGATTGAATCGTATATTTTTTGTGCTACTTTAAATGCTTGAAAGTAACGCTATTCATTGCAGGTGAAAATGTGATGAAAAATTGAGCAGCACACCTTTGAAGAATTTAATCTCAACACGAATGAATGAATACTGTCGTACCCAGTGCGTAAAATATGAATTTCCCTTAGTAAGTCATAAAATGCATGGTTTTCGAAAACTAGCTAAATTATATTACCTGTTTATCTCATTCAAAAATTAAATTAAATGCAAAAATCAATTCAAATCTATAAAATAAATAA
Source organism: Dalotia coriaria (assembly GCF_025399875.1). Taxonomy (NCBI): domain Eukaryota; kingdom Metazoa; phylum Arthropoda; class Insecta; order Coleoptera; family Staphylinidae; genus Dalotia; species Dalotia coriaria. Next base: position 7,063,062 of record NW_027045443.1, on the reverse strand, counting down.
GTTGGCACATATGAGTCGAAAACATAATTTTCATTTTCTGCGCATTTCTCGAGTGTTTCTCCTCGTCAAGCGGATAAGGAAGCAAAGCGTACACAAATATTACATGTAGCGCATGAGTCTGCACCATCCCTGCATAATTAGTCCTTGATTTGTAGCACTTTAGCGCTCCCCAACCAATGTTTACCTTTATCGCTTCTCAGTGTTTGTTCGAGGAGAATTTTGGCAACGCAAATTAATTTCCTATATAATGAACTTGTTTTCATTCCGAGGGGTAGAAGTATGTGCTGAATGCGGGAGTGTGTTTTCGGGAAATTAATAACATTAAGCATTTTTTCGTCAGCTTTGACTGTTTTTCACTGTGTTGTCCGTTTTAATGTTCGAGGTCGTTTAGTTAATTGCATAATGCTAAATTTTATTTCTTTTATCCGCGCCTGGCTCGAGATACAATAAAATTACAAAATTGCGATTTTGCCGGTAATTAAAGCAGGCGCAGTGTGCGACGATTAGCGCAATGTTTTGTCGATTAACCCATCGTGCCACCCGTAGGCAAACAAAACCACTAAAAACATTTCGGGAGGTTTATGATACTGATGACGGAGATTATCATTTTATCACCCGAGGTAGCAAGTTTCGTGAAATTGTCTGAATTCTAAATCTTAGCAATTTGGAAACTGTCGATAATAACTGCACCGCGCGCGCTTTTGCGACTCGCGAGCTGGAAGATTCTTGGTGGAGGCGCCGCACTTCAGAAGTATCCTCTTCGCGCGCGGAGGCAGCGAGCCCGCATCATTCGGCGTACGCGCGCTCGACCAAACGCACGGCTTCGCACCGACTCCAGCGTCCTTCGACCAGTTTGCGCCCTAATCAGTTAGTGTTGCTAGCAAAGTTACAAATTTGCGGCAAATATTAAACAGTGCTCACACAGCAATTTGAAAGTTTGCAGAAACAATTTCAATATAAATCAGTTTACGCTTAATAATTTATTTACTTTAAACAATTCAATTGCGTTCCTGCTGCAGACCGTAAAAGTGTAAAGTTTTTGGCGGAAAAGGTAAGAATTCCAGAAAGCATATCTAATTGGCAATAGACGTTGATAATTAACTTTGGTGTGTTAATTGACGACCAATTTATCGCCGCGCGGATGCGATGGAAGAGCTTTGAGCGAGTTGCATCGAGTTGTTCAAGCGCATTTATGAATGTCGTCTTGACTATCAGGTCTGATTCGTATTCATCGAGAAGTTTTGCGTAGATACCTGCAAGCGTACACAAAACACCTGCACTAAACTTCATAATTAGTGTAAGTTATATGTTGTAATTATTAATTTATTATGAATGATGCATAATTTATTTCACAAATATTTCCTAAGTGCGTAGTTTAAATTTTGGGCTTTGTGCATGTCTTTTTGCTTTGTTTTCACACGCGCATCATAAATAACAAATTGAACAAAACACTTCTATATGTGAAAGCATGCACTTCTATCTTTACGTTCAAAGCCGGTATTTGCGTGTTTATTTGCTGCGATACAATAACGCAGATTTTTATCCCAATGTTTCCACCGGTTTTCTATAAATTGAGGCAAATGCGCCACAAAGCACTACATTTCCCGCCACGCGCGCGCTTTTATCTCTTCACGCACTCTACCCACATGTACAATTTGCACGCGTCGGCGTCGAATTTACGTGCGGTGCACAAATTCGCCACCGTCAAAAGAAACCAACAGCGCACCGAAAAATCTAATTCAACTTTCATTATCTGCGCATTGCCCGTCTTGATCTTATTTCGAAGTCGAGTATTCGTGTTTGCACCCCCGAATGAAATACGAGCGCGCGTTGGTACTAACTAATTTCCAAAGGCGATTTGAAGGCCTGGGTTGCCTTCGGCGAATTTCAGGGCGAAGGCGGACAGAAAACATGTTTAACCAGGCGATAGGCTAGTAACAGGATGTTGTGGTACCGGATTAGCTTCCCGTCTTGTCAGGACCACAAAGCCGCTGGTGCCAATGGTCCTTTACACCCCCTGCTTGTCCCAACGAAATCTTACACGGATTCAAATTAAGATTTTAATTCCTGCGTGTTTGTTTTCAATTTTTAATTAAATCCGGACAAAGACAACTTGTTGAAAAATCATGCACGATGAATTGAGTACAGAAAAGAAAACGGTTCATGCACGACTTGGCCTATATAAATAATGCTTCATCAATCTAGGTTAGAGTCTTCTTGTGTTGTTTGGCCAGGACAGATTTAGCACAGACTTACTTCTGTTACGATATATTTATTGTCCGGGCAGAATGGATAGTTACGAATGTCGCAGTCGTAGGCGCTTCTTGAAGATCGATCATTCGCTTTTATTCCGGGATTCGGGCGCGGAAAGGGATATCAAATTTATTTCTAATCACCCTGGTTCGAATTACCGTGATTCCTGTCTGCAATAAATGCGTACAAGTAGAACTACGTACGAAAATGTACAGCTCGTATCCACAAGTTTGGGGTCGGCAGTTATGAATTTGACTTGATGTATAAGTACCGAACGCGATAGATACATGTTAATTTTGGTTATTTCTAGTTCAAGTATTACTTATTTACTTAAAATGTACCCTATAATGTGGCAAACAATATATTATTTACAATGAATAAGATATATTTGTGAAAATTATTTGTTTAGTTGAGAGAAAGGTAAATTCAGTAATTTTCAGTCATTAAGTCATTTTTAATCAACGTCAAAAGTTTGGTTTTGATGCTCATTGGTACAATTCTGTGAAGTGAGAATGAATGCCTGTTTGGTATTTACTCGTAAGACCTTAAATTAAATAATTTTAGTGATTTTCAGTCATCATATACTTGGACTGTGGCTCTTACATCGGGATAAAAGTATAACAACAATCAATCAATTTGACAAAGCTCAAATTTTATCGTTACTCAATGTCTGGTTTACTTAAGGAGAGTGCTCGCTATGCACTGCCAACTTAATTATATTTCAATCACACGTGAGCACATTGATACAGTTTTCAGCAACTGAAACGTCGTTTCCCAGTACAGGAGTCAATTTGTGCGCACAGCAAGCGAGTTGTTAGCGATAATTAACTCAGCTTCTCAAAATCACTGTCAATCATCAACGTAACACAATTTGATTTTTGGTCAGTCGCGTAAAATACGGAAAATTTCATCGATTAGTAAATTCAGGAAAAACCGACGTAACACGCAAGATGCGTAGGCGGTGTTGTTGTTTTGTTACGCTCCTTAATTGAATTCGCTGTAGTTGTTGATAACGCACGTTTCCGAGAAGAACAGCATTATCGGTTGTAACATCCTGCAAATGCATAATGTAATGCAATTCGGTTGTATTGTAGTTGCGTTTTCTTATTACCGTGACGTCCGTCTGTTTGTCTGGTGTTGTGCAATAGATTTATCTAAAATTAACATTGGCTGCTTGAAACAATGCGAACATTGTGCAGGCAGTACCAATTATCAACATTAAGATTTTTAAATAATCACCCACGAACATTTTAAATTATGGTGGAGAATACCAGGACAATGGATTACGGGCGTTGAAATTCGGCTCACAGAGTGGCGTTAGTACTATTATTTTGAATAGGCTCGCCATCAATTTTCCGCGTGCACCTGTGCGATTATAAACGTGCTCGAATTCATTCGTTCATGGATCGCGCCGGTACTGGCATTGTCGCCTCGTTATCCTGAAGAGCAATGTGTCGGCTGGTCGATGCATTGTTCCAGCGTGTTAATTAAAACGAGCGAATTCTTTTATGATTGCCGTACTCGTGCTTCATGTTCCGCGTTTGATATGCGTACGAATGGCTGATCAATTTCTAAATTTCGCCGGCTTCAACTTCGTGCAGCAATGGAAATTGTTTACTATAGGATACTGACCACAGGTTGTAATCATTGCCGGGCTTAAAACACAATTCAGCGCGAAATTTGGTAAATATATTTACTCATGCGTCAAACTCGCCAAACTATAAACATGTAAATGGCGCTTATTAAATTTCTCGGGATTGTTGGAAAATTGTTGAGAGATTTGAGAGTTTACTCATTGGTATATATACCACTATTGATTAAGGTCAATTGAAATTCATCAAGGATATCTATTACTCAGGGGCAGGCTGAAAAGCAATCATGTCAAACGAATCTAACAAAAATCAAAATCAACTGAGATTTTTATTAAACAAACGCTTTGCATTCAAATTTTAAATCTTTGATATTTTTTAAGCTATTTAGATTAAGCGAAAACTTTTCCATTCTTCCCGACCCTTTGAGAATTATTTTCTAAATAATAATAATTCTGAATATTTTTTAAAATTTTTTCTCCTTACCTCAAAAAGTTATGAAATTTTCAAAAAATGTTTTTAATTTTAAATTGCAATAACTTTTCCAAAATTAACCTTTAGATACCTTTTTTGACAATTTTTGTTTTGATTGAATTTTTCGAATCGCGTTTTTGAGTAAATTCGACATTTAAAACAAAGTTTTCCTTCGTGAAAAACTTCAATTAATTTGACAACTATTCCCGTTAATTCCGAGTGGGTCAATTTTATTTTATATTGTTTCTATTTATTTTAAAAATTGATATACTTGCGAACAATATATTAACACAAAAGGGAAAAATAAAATTTTGCCATAGCAAAGGTAAATTTGTTATAAGTTAGCAAGTCATGTCTCAGTATGTTGTCCGTTGTGGGCAACAGATATGTCTGGTATAAGTGCAACATATTAACACATTTTACAATCTAAAGAAAACTAAAAGTGACAATAAAATGCAAAAATATCCCGAAGTGTAATTTCAACTGTGCTTACGCGACTTAAGCACACACACACACATTTTTTCACTCAAACTTGATCTGAGAAGTAATCGATTACTTACGTGTTGACACGCTCCGCACTTTAATCATAGTATTTTTTATTTTAGTTCAAAGTTTACGATATCTTATTGCAGTTTTTCAACTATTCTTTGCAACTGGAAGAGCCTCGATTGTTTTAAAATCGGGAAAAACATTTCCATCGATTTCTTGCATCTCGACAGCGGCAGTAATAAAACAATACAATTGTAATGCAAATTGCAATGCGCTGGGAAGCTGATAAAGATGGACTTCTGTGCTTGACTTTGACAATCCAGAAATTCAAGTGCACCACGATAAATCTGGATCTGCGGTATACAAAGACTGCGGCTGCCGGAGAGATATATCAACTCGAAAGTTAAATGGGATGAAGAAGTCGATTAAGGGCACGGTATTGTCTTTGGGAGGAAGCTGCAACATCCCACAAATCAAATTTGTAATGTGAAAACTGGTATTTTTTATAGTGCGATTTTCAGAAGGCTTTTAACCACTTAAAACGTTTGGCTTTCAATTCAATGCGATATAATTCTTGTTGTTAGTGATGATTTATGATTTGATTTTTTGGTTTTGAGTTATACACTACTAAAGCAGTTAAGAATGATTTTTACAAGTTCTCTAAATTCTGTCAAATATGGATACAGCTTCTAGTAGGCCTTATCTTCGTCAGTTTATTTTCATCAATATTTCTTACACCAGTTGACACACTACACTTACTATTATGATCGTTATTCACATGTCACATCACGCAGAATGAAAACCGAGCATCGTTCAATTCTCCTATGCTTGCGCATATGTCCCGGAAGGTTATTAATTACAACGGGCGTAGTGTAATATTCAAACTGCAATATATGGCAGTACGATCAAAATTGTGACTTTTATGTTAAAACGCCAGGATATTTTTTTATACTTGCTTCTGACGATTTTTAAATGACTTTTCTATAATTGATGGTATAATATTTCTAAAATAGCAAAGGAAAATATTAAAACTTTCTCAATCGGTTATTATCCAACCAGACAAACAACCGTCTAACTAAGTTGCTCCAGTCTTACTACCCCCAACATCAGGAATATTGTAAACAATAGCGCTATGCACATGTACCTCAATTCAAATATTTGTTTCTGAAGATACACTTTGCCAAACTTTTATACAATTGAATAAAATTAATAAAAGCTTCAGAAAAATGCAATGGTCAGGACCAATGTGAAAGAAAAATTGCGCAAACTACATTGATGTGTCAACAGTAAACAAACGACTGGATTGCTCCTGTTCCACGTGCCGTAACAATGTAACCATTGCGTTACTCAATCTAGCAGCAGATATTGTAATAACGTCGGACGTTAATTCAGTTTACAAAGTCATAAATAGATTAAATAACACGCAAAAAAATTACCAAAGAGTTGATATAAGTTCGGACGTGTTCGTGGGTGAGTTAGCCACTTCTTTTGTTCTCTGCATATATTATTAAGAGCTTATACCCACCTATGTTGGTGTACGTAACGCAATAACGTTGCCATCAAATTCTTGTTGACAAGCAAGCATACTGGTTTCCTTACAATGAACTAGCAAACTGGGCGCAAATGCAGCGATCACATGTAATCACTGCCTGTTTTCTTCAACCGCACAATGTGTACAGGCGGCATTAATGAGGTATTATTGAGACGATTATCACAGTGCAGCCATACGTTATAATAATATCATCAATTTTCTTCGATACATTCTCGAATGGTGCGCAAATTTGCGTGGCGGCGACGTGCACGCCATGGGAATCGCGTCGGGTGCATTCTAATTAATCTGCAAATCTATAAGAGCTGGATTATGGCAATTGATATGTGGGCATCCTCTATTATATCATTCAATCCGATTGTTAATTCACAATTTATGATTATCAGGCGACTGTTACAACACGCGGTGGCGAATATCGGGTGCCATTCACAAATAAATTGTTGCAAATTATTAACGCAACGTAATTTGTCATACTGGCGACTAATGCGTAATGCAGATATAAATAATTTACATTGCATTTACATTACATTTACGGAGTAATTGCCGTAACATTTTGCATGTTTTGACTGAAAACCTTATAAACATCAAACGTATTTACCCTGAAGATAATGGTATCTATCACAATACTAAAATTGTGTCACTTTTGAGAATATATTGTTTGCCTAGAAATATAATTACAATAATTGATAATTGCTGCTTGTTGAAATAATTGAAAATATATTTTTTAAGCGTTCGGCGTTAAATTTGATTAATCTTCATTTGCGACGCTCTAAAATTACCGGCGTAATAAGTACGAAAAGATTACGCAGCCTTAACTTAATTAGTAAATGGAAGGATCAAAGGGTTCGACGACAAGCTGTTAAAAGTCTTACAAACACTGCAAATTATATTTCATTTTTAATTATAACCGTCTCGGTGTTTGAGTACGCATGCATTTTATTCGTTTTGTGTTTATTTTAATCATGTGTGTAATATCATGATATCAATGTACATTTATTAATATTATTTACATCTGCATGAACTTGAGAAAATATCGGTTGGTGAAACACGACTAAATGCACCACGTGCATTTTCAATTTCTTCTTCTACAATAAGAATACGCATGGAATTCAATGCGAACGGAAAACATGCATCAATCCACAAACAAAGTTATGCGCAAGGATATTTTGCTTCTATAAAAATCTAGTGTTCAATTCCAAATCCAATTTGTAAATATTTGTAATCCTGATATGATTCACAAAGGTCACCTGGTGATTTGCTATTGTGAATCACGTCTTCACTGAAAAGAAAATATGAATATTATAATTAATTCATTTTAATTCAATTCAATTTAATTCATACTTAAATATCATGCGGGGATGATTAAAACATTAATCTCAAATCAATCTAACTTTTTTATTATTTAAATTTGTTTATGTGAGTTTATTTTTAACTTAAAACAAAACTAAATTTATGTTAACGTACAAAAGTCGAACTCAAGCAATTCGTGTGCTAATAAATTTTTAATGTCACATTAAACTTAAAATTAATAATTACGACTGTTTTCTGGTTTTATATTTGTATGACAAATTCAATTTGTGTTGCAATTGCAAACTGTAACTCCATGGTCCGTTCATCAACGCCAGAAGGAAGTACTTGAATGTAAAAGCATCCTCCGGTTGCAAGAAGTCACGTCATCTCCTGAAAGCTGTTGACTTTTTCTTGCATTCCAAGCACGCTTCCCTTTTGCGTCATTTAATGTTCGATTCGTTTACATATATATTGTATATTCGTCCGTCACCAACGTGCTTTCGTGTGCTATATTGCGCAGGCATCATACGCTGTCTGACTTTAATGGTCTACTTTATTGCAAGCGGTTTTGGAATGCAGATAATAGTTTCACCCTTCCTGAAATCCAGAAAATCAACAAAGTATGCATATTTACCCTGGTATTCAGGGAAATTTTTGAGATATTCTTGTACAACTTGTTTTCATTGCACAAACAGGTACGCCATGTCGCTGGAAGAATATCTTGAATGGAGCACGACGGAAGTAACGACCACATTGGACGAAGATCTGGATTCGGATGACACGTACACGCCATACTCCGAGAGGCCCGAAACGTATATCGTCCCGATAGTGTTTTTCATCATATTCGTCGTCGGTGTATTGGGCAACAGGACACTTGTCATCATTTTCTTTCGGCACAGAGCGATGCGCAACGTTCCGAATACGTAAGCACTGCATAAATATCAATTTACTAGCTCATTTTACGTTGTTCTTTGGAGATGGAAGTAGGCACTCGGCGCCTGTGTAGGCGGCAATGCCGCTGCCGCTATAAACTTCGACTTCTCGCTTGGAAATATCAACTTCCCGTTTGAAGTCTGCCAGCATGAGCACAAAGCACGCGCGCTCAAAGTGCAAGCACGCAGAAACGCGCGTTTGAGTTTGCATCTTGGGTGACGCCGCATTTGTCTCCCCGCAACGCGACCGCGAATTTTCCATTATTTACTCCTTTCGCACTTGCAGGTACATCTTATCGCTGGCGTTGGCTGATCTCCTCGTCATCGTGACGTGCGTACCGTACACGGCGCAAATCTACACCGTCCCGACGTGGAAATGGGGCCTCGCATTATGTAAACTTTCCGAGACCACAAAGGACATCTCGATCGGCGTGTCAGTCTTCACATTGACCGCGCTATCGGCAGAGCGATACTGCGCTATTGTCAACCCACTAAGGCGATTTCAGGTCAGATCCCAACCAAATTGAATACCCGATTGCCCACAGTTTCCACCTAGTTTCCAATACAATATATAACGCCGTTTTGTCTATACGGAATATTCCTGCGATACCTTCACAATGTCTAATTGATCACGCACAAACGGTAGGAAGACCACTGGCGTTTTATTTACTCAACCGCTTTAAGTTATTTGCCAGGTTTCTAATCCGTGTTGCTACGCCGTATTCACGGTAGTGAATTAATAACTTAGACTGATTAAAATATGGCAACACACTGCGCCGAGCCATTCTGGCGAGTGTTATGGTTTGTATTGTAAACGCGCCCGTGGCGGCGGCGAGAATATCTTGGGAATAGAAGGCGGGCGCGGCGCGTGCGGGGAAGTTGCGACTCGATTGTTTGACGGCATTTGGCCGTAATCCGTTTAGATAGGAACGCTACTGTCGCGACGGAATGAATGAAACAAAACGTACGAAGCACCTAGTAACACATACTAACACGGTTTCATAGGGCAAAAGCAAGAATTGAATGTCGTAAAACGATTGCTAAGAGAAAGACGAAATACGAATATGTACACTTTACTACTCTTAACCCTAGAAACCACTTGAAAACTTCAAATTTCGTAACTTGTAAGAAAAATATCGACCAAATTTTAGTATTCCTAATTTAGATTCCAAAACGGTCCTAGAATTCAGAATATACTTTAAACAAAAAGTTTTTTTTTGTTGACAAACAAAAGTTTAAAATTACGGACTAATTTATGAAAAACTGAATAGTCCAGTTAAATTTGCAAAAAATAGAGTACATTAACTATCATAAAGCTAAAATTTGAATAGATGTGAGGAACATCGTTTTGAATAAAGTTCGAACGTTACCCACGAAACGGCTATATTTATCGAAAGTATTGGTCAGAAAATATTGTAAATCAGGTAATTTTCAACTAAAATTATGATATCTTTGTTATTGCAATAGATTAATCCAAGAAATACATTTTTATGTCGAATAGATACATTCAAGAAATAGGAAGATTTTGCATTTAAATTTGTTGTAGTAACAGTCATTGAACTCACAATAAATGAGTAGATCTATTTATTTATTTATGGCTAAAATTAAGTATTACTAATAGGAACAACAAAATATTGCAAAATTGGCATATATAGTTTCGTCAATTTTAGGCCGGCTACGTTTAAGCGCCAACCGCTGCCGAATTGGGACATACCTATCGGGTTGATAAGCATTGATGTCTACACACCAGTCTCTCTTAATTATTTTGGCAAACCGATTACGTTCGGTCTCCCAGGAAAGCTGGTTGTCGTCAGCGCAGCACGGCGTTGCTGTTGCACACACTCATGACTTTCGACTCCATCCTTAATTTCTATCTTGATTTTGGAAAGAAATAGTTGAGAAAATTAGCACTTAGCACTGCAGGCAAATTGGATTAAATGCAACTTACAGTGTTGCAAACTATGCTTGTTGTCGTAGTGGTAGTGTTTTTAGACAATCTTGATTTTGACATATTTGAGAATATTTATTGTTGAATGGATAGTTCAAGAAAACAGCAACTTTGTTATATAGTTTTGCCAAATTCCTTAATTAATTGAAAATACAAGAAAGTACATTTGAACTAAATATTCTAGTAATCTATTAAAAACGGCTATTCTAGGGTTACTAATTTCTGATTTGAACGTGTCAGCAAAGCTTACACCCTATTGTTCGAATTAATAGACATAACAAGCAAGTCTTTTGCTTCACGTAGATTTGTTCCACGCCGTTTGTTTATATTATTGTTTGTCGTCACGTTTTCACCCGGTAATAATGCGCCATTAGTCACCGCAATTCGCAAATGACTGAATCGCAAAACCACAATACACATCCGCTGAAATTGCCGTTCGATGTAACTTGTAAGCTCTATTTGCACCCGCAGATAAAACCGTTGACGCTACTGACGGCGATCCTCATCTGGATGCTGGCGCTCGTGCTCGCGCTGCCTGGCGCGATCATTTCGAGGCTCGAGGTGATCCCTCTGACCAACACCTCCAACCTCAACATAACAGTCTGCTCTCCGTATCCGGCGCCACCGTACAAGCGTACATTTGCTCGCTACAGTGTTGTGGCGAAGGCGCTCATCTACTACATCATCCCACTGTGCATCATTACAGGCTTCTATGTGTTAATGGCGCAGAGGCTGCAGGCCAGCACCCGGAAGTGCCCGGTGAGCTGCAGGGCCAAAGTCAGGCGCAAACACGTGCACGTCGGCACGTAGCCAAGATGGTCATGGCTTTCGTTTTCTGTAAGTAAACAACAAACATTCGCACTGCCGCAAACCGTAGAGGTTTGACTTAAGGTGGCTGGAATGGCTGAATTAAGCTCCTCTGTCAACACCTCTCAAATAAAAAACAATATGCAAACAAAGGATTTTGAAATTTGAGAAACGGAAACGTAAAAGTTTTATCGATTGCAAGAGAGATGAAAATCTTGCTATGTATACGTTAGCACGAAGATAAAACATTAAAATATAATTTGGTTGAAGTCTTGGTTTTTCATAAATGCTTGTGACTGATTTTTAATCTATGCATAACTGAGCATTTAAAATACGACCTAAATACGATATGATCCTCGTAATTTGTGCATAATTTAATTATTGTTTTCAGTATTCTTCATCTGCTTTCTTCCGCATCATGTCTTCATGCTGTGGTTCTGGCTATATCCATCCGCCGAACACGATTATAATGATTTCTGGCACGCTTTACGCATAATAGGTTTCTGCCTGAGGTGAAAACAAGTTATTTATTCTGGAGACATTTGCGATAAATTTAAGACGAGTCGTTTATAGCTTCCTCAACTCATGCGTGAACCCTGTGGCACTGTACTGCGTCAGCGGCGTCTTTCGTCAGCACTTCAATCATTACTTATGCTGTCGCCGGCAACTGCTTCTGGTACGCGGCGCCGTTCCGTCGCAAGGCAATTGCGAGACGAGCTTCAATTCAACGTGCCGACGACACACACAGGTAGATATGGGGAAATTCACTCGTTCGCGTTTGGTTTTCCGTCGCGACGGCGAAAATTGTCGTGACTGTTGAATGTGTTGAATATTTTAATGCCCTAGGGAACCACCATCGACGCGCACAGCGTTTACCACAAGAATAAACTCATTGCACGTCGAAAGACTTACGAAGGAAAAGTGATTAAATTTGAAACAAGCACTACCAGCAGCAAATCGGAGAATACGTTTAAACTGACCACTTGAAACAGCCCTAGCTGTTCGTCAAGTGAGCAATCGCATGAAAGGAAAAGAAAAGTCGTCTTTTGTGATAACGTTTGAACACATCTGCTATGCATTTGAGAAACGGCGCACTACATGCCATTAGTTTGACGCGCAAATGATGTTATTCAGTATCAAGATCAACATCAAAATTATGAGAGGTTTGGAATGTTTTCATTTGAAGACGAACATGATCCGATTACAATTAGACTAAGAAATGGTATTAATTTCGTGGAAATTCCAAAATTCCAGAATTCATATTGAAATTGTAAGTGATATTCTTAAATCTGCTGTTTTTCATTTTTTGTTTCCTATATTCCATATATGCTAAAGTAATCTTTGTACAATTCCGATATTCATACTCAATTTTAACTAACTACAAGTAAATATTAACAAATGTTTATATTATTATCCTGTATTTACAATATTGTGCTTACACTAAGTGTGCATATTGCTGCCATAAACCGTACCCTAAAGTAACTATAATCATACCTATGTTATATGTTTCATTTATTTACTCGTATATTTAAAACTCTAAAAATGTTATTACGCCGAGTTAGTCAAACTACTCTTCACATTCTCCTATTTATGCATATAAATATTTAAATATAATTGAGCTATTTGTACATGAACACTTTTAATGATTAGTAATAGAAGATTAGTAATTGATTGTAAATATCTGGAAGAAAACTGTATTTTATGTTAAATGTTATAAATGTGTTGAAAATTTTATGTATATTGCAGCCATATGCAAATATGTAGGTAATTATTGGAACGCATTGTTATCAATGTCATTTTTGCAAATTACTTTTATCTGAGTTTAAAGTTTATATTGAATGTCACAAAGAATACATAAATGGGCACAAGTTGTAACTTCTTGTTTTAATATTATTAAGTTATATTCCCCATTATTCTTTTTCTGCCGGTTTAATTCCAAAACCCATGAATAATTTCTTTTAAGGAAGACATTGTTAGGCAACTTTTGGTGCGGGCGCTTTCCTTGATTTTAAAATTTGTGTTTTCATCAAATGCATATTTGAGCAGGACGGCTGTAGTTCTTAGATATTGCAAACATTCTAAGGCGTCAGTGGTGTAGCTACGCGGCGGCGGTTCGTAGCGGGTGACTCCCGACTGTGAAAATACTAGAGGCCGACCGAAATTTCAATTTCGGTTTCAGTTTCAGGTAATTGGCCAAAATTTTCGGCCGTACCGAAACTGAGTGTTCGAGAATTTTATTCTAGTTTTATTCTGAAGTGACACACGATAGAGGTTTGAGGGAATCCTCGACCAAACATGTGTTCTAAAAATTTCCAAAACCAAAAATTTCCTATCTATCTTCAATTACATCACTTTATTGCTTAATATTGTTATAAATAATTTTATTGCACCATTCCTTAAATCGGTAAATCTTGAATTAATAATATTTTTATGTAAATTACAGTTTCGGTTTCGGCCGAAACTGAGGCCAGGGCCGAAATTTCGGTTTTGGTTTCGGCTAAAAAGCAGTTTGGTCGGTCTCTAGAAAATACCAGCTTCATGGGATGACACTACAACAACTCCCTAGTGACCCCGTGCAAGCTACGCCACTGTCTAAATTAAATTCAAAGAAACTCCTTGTACGTAGTCGGGCAGAAAATGGATCTGACATCTAAGGAATTTGCAGAAGTCTTTGTCATGTTTGATGCAACCTCGACGACTCTTAAAGTTATAGTCGCTCTTACAGTCTTTTAAAGTTATACCAGGACCAATTGGCAAATAACTAGGTATATAGTATTACGCCGTAATTCGAGTAATTTATGAAATTTGTACAAAAATAAGAGATAACATTCATAGGCATTTAAAATCATATCTACGAGTAAATTGAAAGAAAACTGTGGAAGGGTGTCCTATGATCGCCGATTCCGATTTTATGACATAGATGGCAGTAGAATCTTGAATTCAGTTGGCTCTTAATGCATTTGCAAGGACCTCAACACAAATAGATGTAAGAGGCAGCAGAGAGCAACATAAACGAAAATTTCGGCGGCACGTGAGATCGTTTTAGAAGGTTTCTTTGATGGAGGTAAAGGAAAGTAAAGCGGAGCTAATATAAACAAGAAATAAATGTGTTTTACTTTGTGCCTGCATTAATGTTATAAATTGGCGAAAGCATACTTGGCATCATCTCTGATGTTAAAGAATAAAACTACAACAAAATACTTTTAACAGAAAAGATTACATTGCTTTTACAACATCACAGCATTTGATTATGATGATGATTATTATTATCACAGTCTTTACTTTGACTTTTGTTTTTCTAAGAATGGCAAAGTGTAGTCCAACGCAAATTATGGAGAATTACGAGAAAATCTAGACAAATAAGAAATTTATTATCCGGAGAGCGGGTTTGGATTGTTTTGTAAGCTGTGTGACTGAAAACTGTTTTTGCGGCGGTTTCGAAGTTCGGGTAGTACGCGGGTATAACCGCCTCCGGTTGATATGAGCAATGTCCTCACTACGCACCCGAGGCCGGAGCGTGGAGAATATGGTGAAACATGAAAACCGCATGTCGGCCCATTTATAATCCACGGTCGAGAAAGCACAATTCAGTGCCGTCTCCCTACCCCAAGGACGAGAATTTAGTGACGGCGGAAGCGAACGCCAACGGGCGAAGGAGACAATGCGCGCACGAGCTTCTGGAATACAAAGAGTGCCGAATAATAATATAATAGTAATTGCTGCATACCGATAGTGAGTGGGTATACGCTTTTACAGTCGTAACCGAGTGAGGAAAAGCTCAATTACATCGGCTGTGGCATTTTTGCGACATTCGCATTCTTGGAGAAGCACAAAAGACGGGTGCGGACAATTAGCACATAATTGGCGGTTTAATAATTCATTTTGATCTCTGCACGTTCGTGCAAAAGCCACCATTAAACCGCCAAACTTAAACGCGTGAAATCGTAAAACGTTTGATCAATGAAATTAATGAATTGTAAGTAAAGTAAATAAAGCAAACGAAGTGAACGAGCACATTTCATCCACGTACAATGCATCGCCTCTGATCGTTGACGCTGGGGGCGTTTTATGCTTTGTTAGGATTTTTATTTTGCACGAGTTACACGACGAGGATGCGAGGCTTTATTGATTGATGACACGCACTGTCATGTCATCGCTGTTTTCGGGAAACGCGCACTTTTCGCGTGCAATGAATGAAGTCGCGTTAAGTTTTTATTGAAAATATAATGTGCTACCAGAACTCGCCAACCATATGTCACTGCCAGTTCCAAAATCGTAATTGCATTAAGCATTAGCATTCTCCAATTACGCAAATATTGATCAAATAGAAGTAGAAATTTCATAATATATTTGTTGCATGTTATTCACTTATATACATTTATAACTAAGTAGCTTTCAACGAAATGAAGATTAGTCAATGTGATTAATTGTTGTTTATTGGAATTATTATGTGCACACTACGCTATTAAAATCCTCAATTTAAGTTTAAAGAAATGAGAAATGCACTTTACTGTTACCAACGTTTAAATTGCATAACTAGTACATTTTAAATTATATTTTTGCAAGAAAAAGTAGCAAACTTACGTTTCTTTGGTCGAAAGTATATTTATACCAAAATTGATCTAAATTGATTTAGTCGTTCTGCGTGCAAAGCTTCACAAATGCACAAACAAATTCACAATTGCATTTTTATATTATTTTACGTTTAAAAGGCAATGTGACTCTATTTTTATCCACTAAAAATGTAACCTTTTTAATAAACAATATTACATCACACCAAGAAATATAAGACTAGGATGTACATAATGTTTTTAAACAGAAAATTTAAAGCAAGAATACCAGGATATCAATGTTAGTCTAACATTATGCAATTCCTTTACTGTCATTTCGCTTGTTTTTGTTTAAAGTTCAAGTATCTAAACAACACAGAAATGGATAAACCGGGAATTGATTAACTATGAGAGATTTTTCAATTTTTTGTGTGTTTTTTTTTTCTGTTTTCGTTGTTATTTTATCGTTTCTGGTATTTATGCTTTTAACAATTCATGCAATTTTTAGCAGCTTTGAACAGAAGTCCGTAACTAAAATTGATTTTTAGTTAGTATGTGAACATTTTATGAAAACATACCGCATTAAAACTTTTTACTGAGAGAACTAAGCAGTAGTAATATTTAAAACCGGTTCTAGCTAAATAATAAATAAATGTGCGCTTGTGCAAATAATAATGAAATGGCAAAGCATATCCTCTGTGAATGTCCTGCCATTAATAAAACAAGAGGAAACAATTTCGGGGTATTCCGCAACACACATTCTGTTAGCAAACTGTTTAGCAAGCTGCATATTATTGTTGCTTTTGTTAAGCTTTTGAAAGTTTTTACTTAATCACATACGAAAAACGATGAATCTAAATAATTAAGTAACAACTTTCTGTATCGGAACCAAGTTAAAACTTTTTTTCAATTTTATTGTTATAAAAAGTACTGCAAAATTTTAAAAGAAGTGGGAAAAGTTTATATTTAAAATAATAACGTTTTTCATATTTGTACAAAATATGTAGTATATTTCGTATCAAGTGACTAAACGGGGATTTAGTCACGAGATTGAGAGCGAGCGTAGCGTGCGTTTAATCAATCGAGTGTTTAACGATTAGGCACGTGATGCTTACGCTATTTTATTTACTTCCACTCTATTTCTACGTTTAGTTTTTGTATTTGAACTTTTGCTTTAAATCTTCCAAATTCGCTTGCACACTATTGGAAAATGTAAGATTATAAATGCCGTGCTGCGCCGACACGAGCAGCGCCGACAGCGCCTGCTTTGACTTCGTAGGCTCCGTAGGCAAAAACGCAGGTGCAAACTCCGCCCCGTAGATAATGCTCGTGAGTAAACGTTTTGCGTCATAAAACAGGGGCTTTATCGGTGGAAGTAGAAAAGAAATATTTACCTACTAGTATATGATTTGATAAATTAAGCAACTCATGAAATATGATGTGAACTAAAAAATATTTAGTTACCTTTAAAATTGATCCTACATTTTAATTAGAATATTAGTGTACACCCTGGTCAGCAAAAGTTTACACTTGACTGTAATCCGTGTTGGTAAACTTAGTTTTCCAGTAGGTAACAACCTGGTGTTATTTTCTTATAGGCCCGTGGTGTTAAATTTGTGTAATCTACACTTTTTAGAGTTAAGACTCCATCACGACAAAATAAAAGCCAATAATTTACGGCGCGCAGATAACCATGGGTACAAATAAAAGCAAACGTCAAGATGAGACAGCAATTAAACTTGGCGAAAGATAAACATTCATACTTAATTAATTAAGGCTTTGAAAAAATTGCTTTTAGATTAATTAGCAAAACGTTTGAAATGTTACAAATACTTCTACAGGTGTAAACGACTGCGTGAATATACCAGCTGGGAAAGCTCTGAAGTATTAAACAACGAAGGTGCATCCGAAGATTGTAATTAAAAATGCTAGTGCCAATTAAAACTAACGTCAAACAATAACGCCATTTGTTTCATTTTGAGTAGAGAATTGTATTTACTGTAGACGGAAAATCTACGCGCATGGTAAATTTTATTTTTCCTTCTTCTTTCTGTGTTAAATTTTCTGAAACATGAAACGAGCAGTACTTTTATTACGCAAGATTTTATTTTTCCATATATGTGGAGCACTGGTTTCTAAAATATTTCCGTTATACATAATAGATTTCATATCGCGTAATATTTTTTTCATAAATTTTTTGATCTTCCATATAAAATTGATTTTTAATGAAGCTGAGTGAAAAAAGCGTAAATATAAGAAATCAAAATGCACGGTATGCATAATTTTTGGCTCTTAAAGCATAATAAATGAGTTTTGCATATGCTTCTAATTAAAAGTCAATTATCTAGTTTCTTTTGCCCTTTTTCGGTAGCAACGGGCCCACCTTGGGCATTTCGTCCGCTGCTTTGAGGGGGATAGTGAGAAGGATACGAGAACATGTCTCTGTAACAAAGAATACTTCAGGGTAAAATTAGTTATCGTCATTTGAATGATATAATATTTCATAAATGCATATCTTCAATAATAATCCTGAAAATTTTGCTAGGTTAGAATTCTCTAGTGTTTCTTAAACATTAACAATCCTTTATATAAATGAAAGTACCTGTTTATATTCAACGATAGTAATTGATATGACGTATTGTTTTAATTATAATTTTATTTTTTTATTTACTGTAACAACTAGCCTCGATTGTAAAATCTACCTACGTAATAAAATATTTACTTCATCTTTAGTTTGGGACAAGTCATATATCGCATATCATTTATTATTAACTTTTGTTATGCACAGAAAAACTCTCCATATAGACTCGTCTTGTACTCATCTGATTAATAATAAAATATTTCAGCAATTTTTTGATGACATCGACGTGAATGTTTATGAAGGCACGTATTTCCCGCCGAAAAAACCTGAATTTTTATTTCTTTATACAGATTTATACAAAATCACAGTCTCTCTTTATCTCACATTCTCTACAAAAATACTTTTTGTTTTGTTTTGAAACAATTCTATGTTTCTTGATTAATGTTCACAGAAATTGCTGAATATTGCCATGGTCGGCTGAATTTTCTTTATTCCATTCAGAACTTAAAATTGGCAAGATCTGGTAGTGCGATATTTAAATCAATTTATCGTTTTGTTCTATGTTTAGACTTTTCCTACTACTGATATCGCCAATCGACATCCTTTTACTTACTTACTTACTTCAACTTTGAAAGGTCCCTGAAGTTGTCTAAGTCAGTCCCCAGGCAAAACAAAGATCTTGAAGTATTCTTTAAACCAATGCCTTTCTACAAGTTCTGCTTTCTTGGGTATGTGATCTTTGTTTGGCACGTAATTAGATTTAAAATAAGTGGCTTTCGTTTCTTTCTATAAACTGAGCTTGATTTATTTTTGTATCACATCAGTATATTACGCAGTTTAAGTGGTATTCAAATGCATGCAAGAGAAAAAGTTGCAGCAAATGATACTTTATGAAAATCCAGCACGTGCAAACGACGTCAATGATGCAAATTGACAGCTTGTTATTTTGAATACATGCCCTGAAATGAAATTCTTACTATTATGATTTCTTGTTTATTTTTGGTTTTAGTTTTTACCATTTTGCAGGATATAATTCGTAAGAACCTCTTTGAATTCTTTATGACAGCAATATTAATCAATTTATCTATCAATTTATTTATTTATTTAATCATTTTTTCCCAGTATTTAATGATTTTTGGACGTGTAAAAAATAATTAATATTATTCATGGCATTCACCGTTATCAATTAAAAAATCGTTTATAATTTAATTCTACATTTTACATTCTACATTCAATAGTAAGCCCTCCCGAAAACTAAATCGCGTTAATTTTGCACAGCAAAATATTTCTACAAATTCAGCAATTTTTTTCCAATTTGGTAAAAAGCATTTTAATTGTTCACACATTTGCCGTTTGATTTCGGTGTTACAACCGTAATAATCAGTTACGGTTGAGGTGGGATTTCAGACATTTACTTCCATTTTCACTACTTTCTAACTGCCGCCGGCACGCATTTGACACGCAGATAAGTTAATACGCCTGTAAGTTTTCTTTGCAATGGTACCTAATTCAATATTCTATGATTTTAATCTCCTGAGTTTCGAATAGTTTTTAAACGCTTATTTTTATAAATGAAACAGAAAAATATATTTATATGACATAATAACCCCCAAAAAAATTCCATCCATATATTTTATAATGATAAAATTTTCTTTGAAAAATAAAATTTTTGTTCAATTAATCTATAACTGCAAGACTATTACATATGCTTTAAGCTTGTTGATTGGTAGCAGTACGGTATGCGCTTTCCTACCGAGTCAAAAATCTCACGATAATGTTCAGGACGCTTGCGCTCGCTCCCCATTTGCTGGCGAAACGCGTTGGCGGCGGCGTTTAGGACGCTGGAAAACATTTCTCACTGTGTTTCGGCAAGCTGCGTGCGTACGGTGCGAACAGCACGGACTTGTCGGACCTGACGATAACCGCGCTCTATTAACTTGTTTCACGCGCCGAATTCATTATTTCAAATGTTCGGAAGTCGGAAAGTTTTTCAATAAACTGACTGGCTTGCAGTTAACGAGCTCCTGTTGAAATTAACCATACATTTGCCACATAAATAAATTGAACCGTTCAAAACTACAACCTTCAAACAAAATATTGTGTCCGTTCTGAAAACTGTTGTTAAAAATGGGATAGAAACATAAACCTCGGGTGTGATTTTACCTGAAATTACAAAATAACTACAACGGAACTAAACATGCAGATGTTCCTGGAGTTTGTTTAAAGTTGATCTGGAAAGAAACTTCGTTCTACAACGTGGTGAAAAGTTAGCACTCCAAGAACAAAACGACAATCTGCAGGTAATAATCAATCACACATAATTTATTCTGTAAAGAAACAAAAGCTTCACTTAGAAAAAATATTTTTTATTTGAGCTTTTAAAATAAAAATATAGAGTGTCAAATTATAATTTCGATTATACATTCTTTGGAACACGTCTGAAAGGACCTTTTTGTATTGCCGGTGGGTTTGAATGCGTCTAGTTGAATACATTACACACGTAATATAAAAATCAACTTCCAAACCAAGGCATGAACTGAAATGAGCTGGCAATGTTAGCTGAATTTTGATTTCGATTCATGGTGCAAATTTCCGGTCTTATTGTGTAATGTTTTCATACATTGCCTCTCAAATAAAACTTTTCATAACGGCAATTGATGTAAAAGCTTGGTCAATTTCATTTCAAGTGCTTGTTGCCACAAAGTAAACAATTTGCCTTCTTTTCATTGTTATCGGTGAACACAAATTAATATTCGAATGATTATTCGTGTTATTCTTCCAAATAAATTAATTCACCAATTATACAGTTTATATGTGCAATGTACCAGTCAGGAAATAATTTTGATCATTTACAAACTCTGAACTGTGGTGTACTGAGGTGTAAACGTATCTTTTTGACATCAACACTACTGATATAAACAAAGTGAAATTCATTGATGATGTATTGCCATATGTTTCGTATCTTTTACATTTCGAGAAAGAATTACAGTAATGGTTGAATGAAATTTAACACATTAAATTAAATTATTGTGATAGTTCTGAAATGGACGAAGTTATTGTGCGACTAGTTAAAAAAATTGCAGTGGAATTTAATATGTGAAATGCATAAAGCAACAATATGCTACATATCTTACATTTTCACTGACCATTCTAACGAATAAAGCCGTCGTCTTCACTTGGATACAAGATATCAGAAATACGAGCGTTGAAAACTTACCCTTTATATTGAGCTTTTCACCACCTCATGAATATTCCTACGAATATAAAAATCGATAAACGACATTAATTTCGTTCTTAATTAACTCTGTCATCTTAGAAGTACTTGCAGGTATGTTACAGCTAGAGTGAAGCACGCTCAGAGAATCACACTTATAAAAGATAGCGCAACACGGCGAATAAAATTAATTGATGCTAGTTGCATCTAAAAATATCCACGCGCTGTTTTCGCCCAAAGTCAGTCGTAAGCGCAGTCTTTACATTGTGTTCGACAAAATGCAAATCACCTCTCACCTTTCACGTGTTTCATGAAACTTAATTTCGACGACGGGAAATTACATTTATTAAGTTTTCGTTAAAGTTAAGATCTGCTCTTCGGAATTCGGCATACTGCAAGGAATGCCTCCAATTGCCCTCCACTGTAAACTTTAATTAGAATAAAGTTTGAATATTGTAAAAGTTTTTATTTTTATTTTATGACTGTTTCAATGTCAGCCGACCAAAGCACTTCAATGTGTCGAAAACTTTTTCCATTTGTTTAATTTATTAAAAAGTTTGGAATTAAGCGTAATATATAAACACCCACATTTATATGGTAAATACGTTCCGCATCAATTCGGAGTCAATTACAATTACAACTTTTCCTTCCCAACATTTTTAATCACTGTATGCAGGGTGTTAATGTTTTGGTTTTTTTATTGCCGATAAAACAGGAGCTGGCAAGCTTCAACAGTTAAATATGTTTATATGTGTGTGGTAAGCTTGATTATATTATGCATGTTATCAACAAAGTTTGATGTTACATCAACGAACGGGATGGAGATCAACAAAGTCCAATATTTTTAATTGCATGTGTATTGCATGTGCTGCGAATATTTTGTATAATAGTCATGCTAGTATTGTTTTTCTGTATCAAATGTTTGTCGTCGGTCCGACGCGTAGAGATTTTCGTTCATTATAGTTGTCGATTTTATGTTCATTAGAAGGAAGCGTAATGCGAGATGAACATAACTTGCGCGGACATGGACGATTAATTCCAGGCACGAAACCAAAAAGTAATATTTCTAGTTAAGTATAAAAGTTCGTTAAAAGAAGACTAAGCAATATGCCTGCACGCTCGGGTTAGGCTTTATAGTAATACCGGAATTTGTACCTAGTCTTATACATCAAATTTAGTTAATAAATACTAATAGAAAATATTTATTAAAATAATTGAAAAATTCTGGCTCAAAGTGTTGTATAAATCAAGGGTGTGCTCTAAAGAACTTCCGTAGTTGAAGTTTAAAGTAATGAAATTTTTATAAGCATTATAGTATATTGATATTAAAAAATAAATTATTGGATGTCAACCAATTAGTCATTTGCTCTCCTATATCTAGTATAATATCTAATTACTGTCTTAAATGGTAAATACTTCAATTTAAAATAAAATAGTAATTGCAAAGTCAACACAATTTAAATTTAAACTTTAATTTAACAGTAATATATTTTTGTGTGTTATGTCAATAAATAGCATTTCTTTTTCCGATCAGAAGATATATTATTTATAGAACATGTTTTTGTACACAATGACAACAAATATTTGATGCTTTGAGCCCATTCGCTAGTTCACTCTTTTTGATTACTTCTCTGCAAGGTGCGTGTCATACGTATTTATGTCCGGTGGATTTAACTTTACTCTAGTTCAAATTACTACATTGTATCACATATATTTTCTTTTCTTTGTCGAGTACGTAATCCATATTGTTAATTTTTTTTATATATCTATTTAAAAATATCACATATATATTTTATGTTATAAATTTCTCGTTATAAATGACATTGTATCGTTTTTACTATTTTAAAATGAGAAGGTTTAAGTGTAATTTTAAATTTTAACTCTTGACTTCTGATAAATCATCTTCAATATGTTTCTGGGGAAATATTAAATCGGGCCAATAACATTTTCTCGAGAATAATAATTATTATTGAATTTGACCAACGTATTATAACGTTCATATGGGTAATTATAAATAAATAACACCCACATTACATTGCTGTTTAGATTATGTTGCAAGAGGGATTGTACAATTACCAATCAGTGATTACTTGCCCACCTGCCCACTCTGATTTGCACGTAAAGCATAATTAAAGGGAGATTTGCACAAATATATTGCAAAGTAGCTACATCATATAAAACCGATTATCTGATTAGTACAGCTCTTAGTGAAACATATTTATTGAAATTTCCTAATATCCACATGTTCTGTTTATGGTTCTCTAGCGGTCAATGATATATAAATTATATTCCAATTCACCAATTGTTCCGGAGCGATAAGCAAGTTACACGCTATTTTGTGCCCGGGGAATAACAAAACTAAGAAACAAGGTTTGGAACTGGACAAGAAACTGCACTGCATCTGCAGTTTCCCTTGTAGTTGTTACATGGTTTTAGAAATTTACTTTGTCATAGCGGACTTCAACTGCTTCAACTGCAGTTTTTGGTAGTACAAGATATCGTAGACTAAGCAATATGTAACCTGTCACTTACTCGTATAACTGGCTTAAGTCTAATAAAGACATTTATCTGATAAAAGAAGTCGTATTGCATAAAAAATTTAAACTATACTTCATGATATTCATTATTTGCCAATTTTTTTTATAAACCGCTTTGTCATACAAGTATACTGTATAACATTCATTTTCTTTTTGGCGATTAACTGATAAATTATCAATTATCCCTTCTTTTAATGCGTATTCTTGCTGTAGGCACAGTTACACCACTTGCTACGCCACTGCTTCTTTGTTTTAAGATAAAATCAGATGTTAAATAATCTTTGAACAATTTTTCTTATTTATAATTTAGTGTTGTGTCTATCTTTATTGAAGAGACATTATATAAGTATATTTGTTCAGTCATTGAAAAAATGAGACACTTCATAGATAATTACCGCCCACTAGTAACAAATTTTATTCGAAATTTAACAGAGTTCCGCTTAAAATTAGAATTACAGGTTATAAGACCATCTCTGCAAGCTTAATCATTTTGTTTATTCAAATTGTTTACATAAGACAAGCTTCCGCTGTACCTACCTCCGCGTAGAATTGAATCCTGACTTATTGCTTTCTTGTTTCTAGAAACTATATTTATGGATTATAACTGCAATCCACTGTTATGTGCGCCCTATGCCAATAAGATCTTCAATTTTAATTTTTAGATATGAGCGGTACTCAGGATAATTATGACTGATTCTCTATATGAAATATACTTTTAATCCCTATTTAAGAATTTATAATTTAAATTTTTTTTATTGAAACAATCCTTACGCCAACATTTACTAAAATAGATCTTGTTGTTTCTGCTTCAAAGCATAACAAATAAAAAAATATTAAAGATTAGGTCTATGTATTTTTACACTGTACCTTTTGTATATGTGATAAACTGAGTTGTCGATTTTTTTGAAATCATATACATAATTTAGTATTGTTAAAATGTCATCTTCATAATTAACAGCTCACTCCACGCGTACTGTTCGGCCTTTTTAATTAGCCGAGTTCTATCCACACAAAGAGCATAACCCATAATCCAAAATCCTAATCTGAACCGGTCTTTGAAAGACGTTAACACGTCAAAAACAGTTATACATATCTAACCCCATATCTTCTTCTATCTATCCTGTCAATCTGGCGTTATGACTGAATTATGGAAATGATGTAAAAAATCAATTTTAAGCCTACATTTCCTGCTTGTGCTATTCAAGGACGGATAGGATGACAGACACTTGTGGAATATTTGATAAGTATTAGATATTTACTTTTCTCTTTATTTTTGGAATTGATTTTCCCTAAAATACCACGTTTTCAAGTGGGATCCTTGAGCATTGAACCAATCCCTAAATGCGCTTGACGACTGGTCATTCACACTCGATCCCTGAATGCGAAAAGCTTTCGAAGTAGTTGAAGACATTCCACAAACAAACCGACAGCGTAGATCATTTTCAGGGTGAAAAACAAATTTTCTTTTTATATTGGATTCAATCTTTTTATATATCTACTCTATTTGAAAATTTTCTATTGATATTCAATCGGTTATTTGAATATTTTTGAAACACTGTTTCATGTAGCGTCAAATGCGCGTTTTTATTCGATTACAATCCTTTCAAATCAAGCTTTGAAAGTTACCGACTTTAACTAATAGCCCTTCATATGATGAAGCCAGCAGCAGGTGGGCTTTATTCGAAAACTGAAGGACAAATTTATTGCTGCAAAGTGGTGTTGAGCGTGTGTGTGTTTCAGCCTAAATTGTATTTGTCATCGCCCTTTTCGATCCGACGGGCGCTGCATGCCACGCTAAGTAATTTTTGCAGACACTGCTTGACACTGTGTAGAACCGATAAACAATAACATGCTAACGCTGGAAATTTGAATATGGTAAAAGCTTCATATCGCAACATAACGATATTCAATTTTTCTCCGTAATTTCGGAATAAGTAAGAAAATGTGGTAGTTTCGATGATAAATAAGGCATCTTCTCAGCAGACCTTCTAATTTTGAGACAAATTTGCGCACTGACGCAAACGATTCTTCCGCAGGAGACAAGAGTATCATTTGCATACACGGCGATCACCTTGATCTTGTTTTTAAAAATGACGCATAATTTGCATACATTGAATGATCGCGAGTGAAGCGCATAATCAAAGCGAGTGTTTTGAAGCCTTTAGCCGTGTAACACTGCACTTGTATCACGTTCGGGATAAACCTCGGGAATCCTTCAACTTTACGGCAAGTAAATTAACTGCGCGGCTTCACTGCGGGATGTCACAATTCCGTACCGATGCTGAGTTAGTACCTATTTGTCCTAAATGGCATTAAGCCCCGGCTCCGTCCTCCAATACGCCAATACGCAAACGCTGTTAAAGTGCATCGTAAAAGCGGAGCCGCGTTATAGATAATGTTATAAGAATGGAGGATGCGTCTAAGACGCGAAGGACCTAGCAGCCGCGACACGAAGCAATAAGCGATGTCGTTTAGTCGCTTCAAGGGGGTCGAAAATCCGCACAGGACGGAATATTATGGCTCTGGCGAATCCGCGCGTGCAGAATTGCTTCATAGCCTTCACAGTTCAATCTCGGTGCGTTATTAAATAGCTAAGTTGGTTACTGGAATGTTAATGTTGTCGTGCGTTTACTATGAAATTATCAAATGCTGTAGGTTCATTTAGGTTTGTAGTAAGTTTGTACTATGTACATTCTTCGGAAATTGTTAGTAGGAGAGAGTTAGTAAGAGGCTCTAATATTAATAATCGACTATTTTTTTTATCAAAAACACAAAATCTGTGGACAGTTAGTTAAATTATTTTATTTTATTGCTTGATTTTTAAAAAAACTTACAAAGCATATTATTTTTCTGTAAGAATTATAAAAGAAATAAATATTGTAAAATTAAATTTTAGAAAAATACTGATTCTATCCATTTATATAATTATTCAGAAAATAAAAATAACGGGTTTAATAGCACCCCGAAAGCACTTACTAACTTCGCTATGTTTGAATCCGGGTATTAATTATTCGAAACCATGCCATTACCGCTTTGCTAACTGGAAACCTTGCACAAATTTTGATTTTTGACTAATGGTTGCTTATCGCTAGTCTAGACGTAGATATTATTATCTTCCGAGTCATTAATCACTCAAAAGGGTCTAAAATTTTATCAAAAACTGCGCTCAGGTTATGACGAGTGCTCCATGGAAACCGCACAAGGAAACAATTGCTCGCGCCACGCGCAAAAATTACACCGGTGAGATTCAATTATTTTTGCAAGCCCAGCATGTTTGCGACTCACTCACTTCCGTGACGTCAGGACATGCTGAACTCGCTCAACCGCGAATGACGATGCGGGTGTTGATCAAGATATTTACCACAACTCCATACATAACTCTTTATCAGAGCTCGATATGCCGGTTTTGTGATTTTACTGAACGCTCCTTGTTTTTCCGCACATCGTGCTGCGTGATACATTATTGAGGCGTGTAGGCGGGCGGCAGATCGCACTTCTCATCCGGAATTAATGACGGGCTCCACACATTAATAATTTGCGACGCACATTGCATAACACGCCATTGTCAACTACTTATGCCCTTCAATTATAGTAAAGTTTATTACGACAATCGATGTTCAGTCAACATTGGTGGCCGAAATGGTCGGGAACGTCGGGCACCACCAATTGTTGTGTAATTGATGGCAAAATGTGCGAATATATTCGCTGGAAACCGGCCATGATGTGACACCAGGTCAGCCCACGTGTGTGCAATATTATATCCCGCCAAACCTCAGCTCTACTTGGAGTAATAATTGAATTAAATTTCATGTTTGCAATAATTTAGACACATTTCAGGGCAAAATTGTTTTGGATGGCGCCTCCACCATTTCTTTGTTTTGCTTGAGAGAAAAATGCGTTTTGGGGAGCGCATCGCGCCGGAACACATTTCGGGCAGGCGGGTAACCAAATAAATGAAGTCACACAATACGCACGACGCAGATCGGTCTTCAAATAAATGGAAATGCTCAAAACACTTGAGGCGAACGAATCGCGCACGCCGGGGCACTGGGGTCCTTTACAAAACACGGCTGGAAATTTATTTACACCGCAGCGCATAAATACAGCTCCTATCTGCATAAAAGCCTCACAAATCTACATTTAAAAATAATTGCAGGTGTTATATTAAAATTTAAGACAAGATATCGTTAAAATTCATGGCTGTGTACATATACCGGTCGTTTTAGGCACTCTCAAAACGACATTACATTTATTCTGATGTTTATACTTGGTTTCCATTTGGCTGCAATTAGATCTCAAAGGAAATCCCGTTTATTGGATGACCGGTAGACGCTTAATTGACTTTAGCAATTTGTTTTGAAAGACGTGACACAGCAGAATCTACAGGCACGCAGCTGTGTAACGCACAGAACGTTTGCAATTGCAATTGAAATGTTTGTTCTCGTGAGCACTTGTGTAAACGCAGTGATGTAAAGCAAACTGCACATTTCACTTACCCCACTTCTGATCGAGAAGAAACGTAGAAAAACAAACACTGTTGTAAGTCCTTTTTTATTTATAAATTGACCTTTCTCCTTTGTTTTTGAAGTTTGTTTTATTTTCTTGACGCATAATTCGGTGCATAACAAAATTAATTGCTTTTCGCAGCCGGTGGAGGATTGATGACTTAAGGGATATTCATTTTTAATGCGCACACAATGTTCGCGATTAATAGAAGCGTTATTATCGTTTTTAGTGTAATTAATTACCGAAAAAACGCTTTGTACTAGATAAATTTTAATGATATCCTTTGTGGCAGATTTTTTCCTTTCAATCGCCTGATGGCTAATTCATTCTTGACGATCATCAATGATACCCATTTAAATATCCTCCGAGTTCCATCGCAGCCCAAACTGATTATGATTAGTGTCAACCGGCGCTGTCTTGAATGCGCTTTAATTAAATCTACACGTGGAAAATCGCTCAAAAATCGACGTCCGTCGCTACCCACGCGGTGCATTTTACTTTGACACTGTGAGTGTGGAAAATTGAAAATTCATTCAGGAATAGTGCGAAGTCACACAATTGTGGAATTAGAATTGTTAACTATAATATAATAGAATTTCAAAATGCAATTTTATTATGCTGGTGGTCGTATCTAATTTGCAATTATTTACAGAAGAGGCTGAAATAGTAAACAACTTATTATTGAATGGTATTAAAGCAATTTTGTTGAATTGCAGAGATCTAATTTTGGCGCGTCCTCGATCTACACGTGCTGAGGGCTTTATGTTTATTACGCGGAGAGGTAAGCAGAAAAGCAAAGAAAATCAAAGCGTTGTTATAATTTAAGTAATCCTCGAAACTCGCCCACTTTCAAGTACAGGATATACACATACAAAAACGAAGAAAATACCGTTAATTTAATTAATTCTCAACACCCAAGCATTTGTTTTGCAAAATCCCAGCACGTAGGAAGATTATATAATGCAATTTTCATTCGTTGGGCAAAAATCCCAATTTGCACATTTTTTGAATAAAAACACTGCTATAGCAATAAATCTGATTTGTGTTTTCTAACCTTTTTCCATTTTATTTGTCATTTTTGCTTGAAGATCCCTAGAGTTTTAACTACAAAAACTTGAGACTCAAAGAGAATTTGATCAAAGATTCTTATATTACTTGCAATAAGAAATACTGTAATAATAAATTATGTGTTGTTAGTGCATTGCACGTGCATACAAAAACAGCTTCAAAGTATTCCATAAGAAAAATCAATTCCTAATTACATTTATTTTGATTACAGCATTTAAATAAATTCGATAATAAACATGAAGCAATTTCATGACTCTATTACTTTTCATAGCTATTTCAAAGAAATTCAACGAAGTAGGCTTTGATTTTTGTTTCTAGTGTTTCGACATATATTTGCAATAGGTGCCAAGTGCAATCTTAAGTTTTTATTTAATTTTATAGTTTACATTGCTCAGTTTAAGAGTTCTGGTATATCAGATTTAATTAGTTTTGATTAAGAAATCAATACGACGAATAAAATTTAAAGTTTTTTTGCACACTCCTAGCGGTAAAAATTTGTTGAATTTATGTTTATAAGTAAATAAACTCGTACTAAAAATGCCAAGGGTTTATTGATAAAACCACATGAAAATAATTACTTAATAACTTTTTAAAAATAATCTCGAGTTGTTTGGTTGTTACTGCAACACACATGGCAAACGTGCCGACGTTATATTATGTAGATAAATTTAATTATAGTTCATTAGAAACAATCTCACTCTCTCGACGACGATAAATTATTCACAAAAACCGCGCCGCTGCGTTGTCTATACGACGGCTCTCGCGTCGGCCGTTAGCGTCCACGTCGTCATTGTTTTAATTAGCGCCAATATATTACGCTGATAACTTCTTCACAGCCGCACTGTGTCTTCATCACACGCGCCGCACGCACACACGGACGCGCGTAATTGGACCAACAATGCGCACAATCATATTTTGCTGCGGCTCGCCGTGCCCCATAAACGTATTTATTTTATAAAATGCATTATTCCCAATGCGACAATACGCGCAGAAGCTTGATAAAATGTGTGTCATGCGCCCGACCTATAAAAGGAATGTGAAAGGTCGGTTTTGATTTTGTAAAGAAGCGTGTAGAAGATATAACATAAATATGAAGGATGAATTCAGGAAGAAGTAAACATTAGCTTGAATTTAATACTTTTACCTATAATAAGAAATAATAGTTACAAAAATACTTCGAGTAAATACTTGTAAAACAATAGAATTTTTCCAAATCTTAGAAGGTTGAGTTTTTACGTTCGGTTAAATTCAGTAAAATCTCAAAAATCTTAAACTACAAATTAGTGAACAATTAATGATCAATTAGTCACTTATAGATTTAACATAATATAAAAAATATTATTTTTACATTTTTTATATTTTTGACTCTGCATGTTTAAAGTGTTAAACATATTCCTTTGTTTGGAAAACAAAAATCGCTTTTGTCATGGAACTAACCTGAAAATCCATATACTAACTTAACGCAAATCTTTAAGGAAAAGGTTCAAGAATGCAGGTTTGTTAAAAATCCCGAAGACGGGCTTCAGAATCCTCTCAAAGTTGAAGTATATCAAGAAAGAAGATAACTATAAGTAGATATTTCTGAAATATTCCCAAGCAGCTTTTTAACTATACCTGACTTCGAATTCCAAGTAAAAAAATAATTGGATAGAACTTGAATAAATCGATCCAAAAATATTTATCTGAAAAATACAGCTATAGAAATATGTAGTGTTAAAACCAGAATACTAAATTGGCATGATTGCAATGCGAGATCCAGAATGTCCGCCCACTTTCCATGTGATTTTCCATGCGATTTGTGTGGATCGTCATTTTACGTCGAACGCGAGTCGTGCGAATGAATATAATTTATATCTACCCCTTCGAATTTGAAAACCAATTAGATATACACGCGCATAAAGTACGCCCTGCAACCAAATTGCATTTGAGTAATTAACGCTTGACGCGTTTTGCGCGCGCGAGTTTTATATATCGCGGCGAGCGGTGGTCAAAACACTCGAGCGAGACGGACAGCGGACGCGCGGGGTTTTGCGTACTGCTGCCGCCGTCCGCCGTCCCCGACACTTCCGCAGACGATTTATACATATTCACGCATCACGACGTACTTTTCCGGAATCCCAAATGTGGCGCGCGTGCAAAAATAATGCGAATATAATAATG
This sequence comes from Dalotia coriaria, assembly GCF_025399875.1. Taxonomy (NCBI): domain Eukaryota; kingdom Metazoa; phylum Arthropoda; class Insecta; order Coleoptera; family Staphylinidae; genus Dalotia; species Dalotia coriaria. The sequence goes on along the minus strand of NW_027045443.1, from coordinate 7,031,115 downwards.
GCAGGGCGTACAATTTAATTACACCAAATTTGTTTTGGCACATCGCAATCGTAATCATAACGCGCGAGCAAACACCAGCGAAAAGAAGAGCAATTAATATTCGAATTAATATAGACCCAAACCAAACGATATTCGTGTTAATAAAGTATTGAATAAATGAATGCCTAATGAAGTTGCTAGAAAACGGCACATTTTTGTGCGGCTGTTGTTCTTCTTTAAACATCGCCAAAGGCTGATATTGTTTTCGTTTTTTTCGCGCTGGAAAAACACGAAATAAATTAAATTATAAAGAAATAATTATTGCTGCTTTGGGTGTGCTTACCTGCGACTTTTAACGGCAACCGGTTTAGTCACCGCTGTTTTCGACGGGAGCCGGACGATTCCTATCGCATTCCCTTTAATGCACTCGAAATTTCCAACTTGCAAATAACAATTTTTGCTTAAACAGTGTTTATTGTTGGAGGTGTACAGTGCGCAGTGAGGGAGTAAAAGTTTTCGAACAAAATTTGACTTCCAGTTGTGCAATCATCAACAACAAATTAATTTTAATCACAGCGGCCGCAGCCACCACCAATCTGCCAACCCACTCGAAGCAAGTAGGTATAAATATTTGGTAGCACATCTTCAAACAGCTTCCAACTCGCGTTCGGAGTCGCATCGCCGCACGCGAGCTATGCCAGCCATCTCGATAACGCTTGCACTCCCCGGACTAATCTATATGATCAAACTTTAAAGTTTAAACTATCTACCAGTCACCGGCAGACAGCGCAACATTAGCGCGTGTGCGGTGAACAGCGCAAAGCGCGCGCTCTTTGCGATTGAGTGCGAGTGCGAGCGACACGGGCCCCGATGAATTAACCGGAGCGTTTGATATCTGATTTTTGTCCGGAAGTCGGGCGGGAAAATGTGTAACACACCGGGATAGCCGGATGGTTGGTTGGGCGGAAAGTGGGAAAGTTTCGGGCGAACGGCGTGTACTTGTCGACGGGTCGTGCGATGCCAGTTAAGTGCTTGCTGGTGGTGTACTAATTATTAAGCCGGCGTTAATTACGTTTTTGTTTGTCCCGCGAGCGCGAACGTGGCGCGCCAGTGCCAACAATGCATGACAAGAGCAAGCAGGCGGTCCGCGAAGTCGATGCTGGTGAATTAATCGAATTTATTGGTGGTGTTTTCTAATACAATGTGCTTTTCTGGCGAACTTTCAGCGGCAGTCTTGTGGTAAGAATACAGTGAAAACATACATTACTTAATATCAGGTCTTTTAATTGCACACATTGTTTGGAAATACGATCGACGTGTTCTTAACTCCAAAAGTTTTCAATATAAGTTCTTAACGAATTTTTTCAAAATTTATTTTAAGAGTTAAGTTTGCCAACGTAATTTTCAAAAAATTTAAAGCGTTATCAACACAAAGCAAGGATATGAACGTTATTTCTCAACATAGTGGAATTAAACAGTGTTGACAACGACCTTTTGAAATTATTTGCTTTTCTGTTCCGTTTTGGTACGTACTGTAAAAGATAATTCCTCAATCAGTCCGTCAAATATATTTCACTAAAATGCTGATTTGAAACCACGGCTTAACTATCTATTTTCAACTTTGCAGTTTTCAACTTTTCAGATTATTAGGGTTTCCTTTTATTTTTTACTCTAGTGAATGAATTAATTTCAGTTTTAACGTTTAGTTTTTATTTACTTTTTAATAAAATTTCTCAATAAATTAAATTTTACTTAAAAAGTTATCGCGAATTTTGCTGCAAAGATTCTATTATTATATTTATCATTCAGAAATATATATTTTTAGATAGTGCTAATTAGTAAAATTAGTAAAAATGTGCTTCCTTTTCGGTGCCACGGATCATAAATTAAATGTCCTTTTGTTTTCGCTTCGTGTTTGCTCTCCGTGTCCTAATACAAAGATACTAATTATAATTGTAATCTAACAATGTCTTGTTAGTGTTTGTTAAATACGGCGCATTAGAGACCTAAGAATACAAACAAAGAATATCCTTTTAAGAAAGGATACGAAAACGTAACCTTACTTAAGTCATTTTCGAGTTTTTCAAGCGTGTTAAGCTTATTGTCAATGCAAAATGAACACCGCGTAAAATGCAAATAACTAACAAGACTTTCGTTACACTAGTGTTACGATAATCGCAAAGTAATTGAGATTACGTTTATCAGTCACTTAGCTATAGAGAAGTTTGCAAAAATCGAGGCAAATATTTATAGAAGCCGTGCATCCCATGAACGTGAACGCAAACACATTTATTAATCGAGCACCGGCGGATATTTGCTCGCATAGTTAGTTCAATTTTTCAAATTCATTCCTTTTCGATGTGCGACCGAGACCCACGTGAACTATGAATAGAAAATTATTTAGAACATTAATCAGTTTAAAGCACGCTTCAATTGTGAGATCAATTTGACTAGCACGGGGTGTTTGAATAGAGTACATGTGTTCACGATGTCCACAACGTGAAGCTATAAATTATCGCGTTAAGTAATGAACAACTAATAAGAGGCCGCGAATGTATCTACATGTAAATTAATGTTAAATAATTAAGCGTGTTACCCTTGAGCAAATCAAATATTTTTGGCCAATTTATGGCACGTTTATTTTTCGAAAGCGTTGAGAGTTGCACTTCGTCTTCGCGGGAAACATTTGCATACTTAATGCCAAGATGATAAATCTGGGAACACACTAAGCACCTTAAAAGATGCGAAGTTTCCAGCTCGGCGACAAACTTGATTAAGTGCGGTGGGAAACTATGGACGCACATACTTTAGTGTGTCTAAACGATAAAGGAGTAAATTGTTAGCCCTCTTAAACCGGCTTAAAGGTGCCAAATTGGTGGAAAAACTAAGCAAGAACTAACTTGATGGTTTTAATTTTAGATTTAGATATGAGTTAACAAACGCTGTTCTAATTTCAGATAATTTTATGAATACACAAGTGCGCCATCTTATCATTGTGCGGAAGATATAATTTCCATCTAAATATTTTGCCATACGTTTTTATTGAGATATTCAATTAACACAATTTATTACATTTAAATTAAGTTAAGCGCAAAATGCGCATTGGATTAGTAGTAATCTCGCATGCATGTTATGCTAATCGTTTCAGATTGTGTTTTCATTCGCACAAGTTCGAAAAATATAATATGCAAATGCACTGCATGTAAAGTGAGATTTTAGTAATAAAATAGAAATACTTTAATATTTAAATCACTGAGAAAATCACAAGAAACGCGCTAAAACTCATTTTGGCTTTGCTGGGATCATAAGATATTGCTGTTCGACTATAATAAAACAATATTAAATTAAGTTTTCAATGTACGTCAAAATATAATAAGATTATGAAAATTCCACCAGTGCAGCGCTTAATGAGTGCATCCAAGACGTTGCGCAGGAAAATATATATTATTCGTCACTATGGTCAGTAAAATAATATAACACATTGCAACGTAAAACAAGTGGAAAACAATGAATTACAAATACGAACAAAATACACGCTCAGTGAGCAGGACAAGTCCAGTGCTTTCTATATCTACGCCTACACTCTTCTACAGCAAGGATCTTTGTCATGAGTAGAGTAAAGCTCCATTTATTCTCATTAGTTTTGTTATTGGTAATATTCATACGTTTTGTGTCTCTTGACAACATAGGAAGATGGTTAGTTTCTTAAACTTGAACTTTCGTTATAGAGTTAACGAATGATTATGTTCATTTGTTTTAAAATATAAAACTGCAAATTAATTACTGAATTCATTCCTAATATTGGTAGGCTGGCAAACTGCCAGTTGTTGACAGAAATATCATAACTAATATTTGAGTGTAATTTATGCTAATCAAGATTTCACATTTGCTTCCCAGATTTGCATCTGTTATGCCGGATTCTGACTTTGAGAATATATCAGATTGCGAGCAGAGGAAGGTAAGAAATGTTGTTAAAGTTATGATTAGGGATTTAAAAGGATTTCCCTGCCAATTTAATAAATTTGCGTATTGTGTATAAATACGACATGTTTGTAAATAAAGATAAGGGTTGAAATATCTTCACATTGATGCAGTTTGGCCAAAAGGCCCTTTGTATCGCCAAAATGCATAAATACCAAGATAAAAGTGTATGCAGTCACTTATTTTCAAAACGCTGAATATCAATATGTATCCAATTTTAAACGTAGGTGTAAATTTTCGTGTTGAAATTTATTCCACGCCGAACCATTCGATAAACTTGCATAAATTATACTTAGAGATTATAAACGACACGCGGTTTACTTAACGCGTGTTTTTAGTCTACGTTCGGCGCGACGCGGCACGTCGATTTCACTATCCCAAAATTGATTTGACATTGCATATTTCATTCTTCATGCCGTAATAAACTGTAATAAGGAGCGCGCTACACAGAATGTAAACAGCTCGGATGATTAATTGACGCGTTCGACCGTGAAAATGACGCGTATTTGCAATAGTGGCGTGATCGGTTGTTCACCCTTTCTTCGCGACGTCTACGCCGCCCTGCTCACCTCGCGCGCAGGACTCGAGCAGGAGCCGTGAAAGGTAAAGACAAATTTATGCGACAAATTTATTCCACTCATTTTCTTTGCTAATGTGCGCAAAACAAACGCTTCTATCACAAAACAAAGATACATGAAATAAGATACTGCGTAGCAGAAAATACACCGTACTTTAATTTGCACTGAAGTTGAAACCAAAAATAAACAAAAATAAATTGTATACTGCTGAGATTGAAATAGATAGATTGATTTTGCTGCACTTGCACCTGATAGCAAAACAATTTAAATGTTGAACTTTCAAAGCGTAGAAATCAAAACAAAAATCTAAATCGTTTAAAAAATTTTGACTGTCGTCTTTAGTTACAATTTTCAAGATTTTTACTATTCATGAACATTTATTGTAAGAACAGCCACGAAGCGGAAATGTTTTCCCATTTTGGCAAGGACTCTACATCCTTTAATTGTGGTTTTAGCAATCGGGATCAGGAACATCAACAATTTAGATTAATGATGGTTGTCTTGTGTGTACAGCGTACAGTTTACGAGACACGCGGCTATTAATCCTGTTCAAATGAAAATTTATTTTGATTATTGTGCTTTTCATCAAAGTCATGCTAATGTCTTCATTTCAGATACAAGTCGACTGAACCAGCGACACGCCCACGCAGTTTTAATAAGCAGTTTTAGTGAAATATAGGAACAAAAACATAAACACTTACAATGAATGATACGGGCGAATCCCTATTAACCGACGGTTTGATGGGAGAAGAAAACAGTTACATTCCATTTTCAAAACGCCCGGAGACGTATATCGTCCCCGTCATTTTTCTTCATCTTCGTCATTGGTGTGCTTGGGAACGGGACGCTGGTGTTGATCTTCATGCGACACCGCACCATGCGCAACGTTCCGAACACGTGAGTTCGGATTTCGCTTCTTCTGGCCCTCGCTGGTTTCTTGCATTTAAATTAAAAATGTGTCAACTTTTGCAGCTACATCTTATCCTTGGCGCTGGCTGACCTACTGGTAATTCTCACAAGCGTTCCATTCACGTCGATTATATACACTGTCGAGTCCTGGCCATGGGGTGAATTAATCTGCAAGATATCCGAAACCGCAAAGGACATCTCGGTCGGCGTGTCCGTGTTTACACTGACGGCGCTTTCAGCGAACCGCTTTTTGCCATCGTAAATCCACTAAAGAAGATGCATGCCTCAGGTGATAATTCCGGGGCATTTTATATCAATTCGTGTTGTGTTTGTTTTATTTCCAGCGCCTGGCTTTACACTTTGCTTCCCTGCGCACGTCTATAATATTCATGCGAATTAGCTTCTATCTAATAACAATGAAAGAGCTTTTCTGTTCTAGGGAGGCAAAGCATCGATGGTAATTTGTTTATTTACTCTCCAGGTGGCAACAAGACGGCAACACGAGTGACGATTATAATCGCGGTGTTAATTTGGATCTTCGCTGGGATCTGCGCAGTTCCAGCTGCCGTCGGTTCGCACCTTCTCACCATGACCTGGACTCTCGCCAACAAATCCCGAAATTTCACGGTGTGCTATCCATACCCACAAGAATGGCTAGACAACAAATATCCAAAATTAACGTTATGACCCGTTTCCTCATCTTATACGTGATTCCACTCTGTATTATCACCGTATTCTATTGGTTGATGGCAAACCATCTTCTGGTGAGCACTAGGAATGTTCCCGGGGAGACCCAGGGAACACATCGGCAGGTATGCATACTAAGCCATTTTAGCTAAGTACATCAAAGTGTGAACAAGACTTGATTTAATGAACTCAATATCAATCTTGTTTAGATTCGCGCACGGAGGAAGGTAGCATTTACGGTGCTCATCTTCGTCGTTATTTTCGCGGTGTGCTTTCTTCCGTACTACGTCTTCATGCTGGCGTTCTACTTCTACCCACACTTCGATGAGGTCTACAACGTCTACTGGCATTGCACGCGCATTATCGGCTTCTGTCTCTGCTTCATCAACTCGTGTGTTAATCCAATCGCACTGTATTGTGTTAGTGGCACCTTTCGAAAACACTTTAACCGGTAATTTTCTTATTAAATTCCATCGCGTCTTGTCGCTCTCTTCATATCGGCGAATTTTTCATATTAAACCCTTGAACGCCGTCGCTGCGAACCATCCATTTCAAACTAAATTAGTTTCTATGGAAGTTTGCCGCGCTATATTCCCGAACAACTGGAAGCTGGGAAGCGTACCCATTAGTCAGTGACAATCCGGACTATCAGAATAAACTCTCACCGAAGGAGATTATCATACGAATATAATAATTCTCACTTAAAGGGGAATGTACGAATTCACGAAGAGATTATCGAGTTTCTCGCGTCCACTCCTTGCGGCACGTTGATCCACCTAATAACTCACGTTTTTTTTTCTCTGCACCCCACAGATATCTGTTCTTCTACATCAAGCGGGAACGCAATCGCTGTTACACTTGCCCGGATCATCATGCCACCACCATGTCCATTGTCTCTACGCGACGAAATCAGTCAGTTTGTAATCGCATCAACACCAGAGGCAATCAAGGCAGCTCCCACCGACGGAATACGGATGGCACCAACCGCGACTACAGCCGCGAGACGTCCATCATGCTCCTCGGCAATGGCAATGGTAAAGAATTCGCATGCAGTAAGATGTAATGCAATTATCACAGGGTTTGCACGTGTGGCCAAGAACTTATCAAAAACAAAAAAAAAATGTACTTATGAACAAAATTCATTCTGGAGGAGCGGGAAATCTAAATGTTAAATATTTAACTAAATTTTATTTAGGCTATAAGACATTCTAATAATCACACACTTACCTACTGCTTAATTTTGAATTATATTCAATGTCGTATTCAATGTGCAACTTCCGATTAAACTCAAATATTCCTTTCAGTTTTCATGATGCATATTGATTAAGAATTACAAAAGAATTATTAAATGGGAGAAAGTAAGACATAATTTAAGTAATACGAACTATGACTAAGGAAGTGTCATGTTAGGAAGATTCATGCACGTGATTTAGGTTTGATACATATTATGCAGATGTCTATTTGTCTAAATGTAGATTCACGGTTAATTTGATAATGTGCGTACCCATACTTGATACCTACTTGATGTGATATGAAAATCAATCTATGTTTTTCACGTTCATGCTTGTACCGGCGCACATTGAAAAATTTTAGTAGGCATAGAAATTTCGTAGAATAGAAATAGTTTAATGTTTAAAATTTAAAGTATAGCAAGTTTAATATTACATTAATAATTGATAAAAGCATTTATTTTATATTAATAATTTATTTTACTATTTCTAGCGTCTTTACGCTACTTGTACAGTTGCTCAAAAGAAAGTATTTATTTTTCTCACAAAAACTAAAGAAGTTCTACTAAATCCATCCCTTGGACCACGCTCTATTTAATTTAGAACTGTTTGGAAAATATGTATGTGATAAGATGTATAAATTGGCTATGTATTAAGAAACTAATAAATATTTAACGTCAGCTACAGATAAAATATTTACTACTTCTACCACTTTAATTTAAAATGCAAATTTTTATGTGGCAATCGTGTTATTTTAACTCCGTGCGAAAGATTGTGTAGGTGTGTTTTAGGAAGTGTCAGGAAAAGTATTTAAGCGGTATTTAAGTTAAGAAAATCTGCATGTTAAGAATATGAAAGGGGTATAAAATTCACGAAGGCGTATCTTCCCAAGAACATCAATCTTAGACTTCAATGTTCGAAGTTAAAATTTTAAAAGTAGTGTGTGTTGCCTAGGCGTAAACTGATCAAGTGAGAAAATATTCCTATTTTTCACATTGCGTATAGTATAGTAACAATAATTTCAAAATTAGCTCAGATAGGTTTAAATTTTGAGTTATTTTTGAGATTTTTTGTTCATGATTTTTCGATTTTTCAAGAACCCAGTATTATTTATTAACAAATTTATATATTAAAATGCATTCTGGCAGTTCAATATCAGATACCTGCATGACCCTGTCTTTTGAATTGATGTACGCATATGAAGTTGAAATAGAGCGGGATATGCCAAATTACATTTGCATGTTTCACAAAGCACAACCCTCATTAATGACAAAACGTCACTTAGTTAATCGCTTAAACTAAATTTAATGCACATTATGATATCACGAGTTTGATCCAACGAACCACAAAGCTGAAGCAAATTACATCGATACATTTATAAACAGAACACATGAGAACAAAGTGCACCAATAAAGTTAGTGACTATCTATCGATTTAACCACATATTACGATATTAGTTATTGAACAATATTCCGTTCGTGTTACAGTATCAAATTTTGTTATTATTCTCGCAATCAAATCATCTTTATAATCGTTGTTGTATTTGATTTTCCGGTGTGTTATCTCGTCATCACGTTATTAAAACGTCAACAACTGGCGGTAGAAAATACTGAGTAATCTACCCGTATGATGGGTACAAAGCTGCTCTTATTCGCGTACGCCTACACCTACTTACCGCTTAATGAAGGATGTACAGAAGCCAATATATGAGGAAATCATGACCGGACTTGGACATTTGTACAATGGAAATGAACATTTTGATTTTTTCAAATCGGCCTCAAATCTAGCGGTTGGTAAAATTTTGATTACGTAATGGATGGCGATTTATAAAGGTAATAATTGCTGAACTGTAAATACAGCACTGGCGCCGCGGCTATTGTTCAAACCTAATCACGTTCTCAATTAATTGCTCCTGACGTGTTCGGCGACAATCATGTTCTAAAAGGGACAAGCGACCTTTTGTGGCGCTTCATTCCGTGCGGGTCTATGAAGAGTGAATCACGTGTTAGGCTATTTTGAGCAGCAGTGAATGCCCTTCCTACAGCAATCTGCAATCTGTGTATATATTTGTTTGCACAGCGCAGAAATTACACTTTAATACCTGACGTTGACTGTATTTACACAAGTGTTGTTAAATTGACTTCCATTTTAAACGAAACACTGACGTCATGTTCAGCGGTGGAAACAAAATGGAAAACTCCTATCTTACCATCGCGACAAAAAGTTCACAACTAGATTAGCAGTAGGTGAAACGATGATGTGTGACATAATTGAAGTTAATTAAGTTACCTAATTATGCCAACTTCTACCACCACGCATTAATTGCCATATTAAGAATTCACTTTCAAGTCGCTAACTTCTTCTCACTTGCGTTACATATCTCAGGTAGTCGGTACACGCCATTTTGCGCCCCACACGTTTGCGCACTTTGATAGGACGCAACTAAACGCACATGCATAATTAACTGTACATACGCTCAAGTATCAAGATGCCCGTCTCTGGCATACTCACGAAGGGAAGATTCCGAGCGAGAGGGCGAAGCAATAAATACTTACCGCCTACGTGCGACTATGATACGAGGGTAAATAAAAAGACGACGCAGATTGTTCCAGCCAGCAAAGTTACATATAATATTAAGAAAATATCAAACGATTAAAATTATGCAGAGAGCAGTTTCTGCTGGAAATTTCCACGGAAAGCAAAACAGTGAACCATTTTTATAGCGTGCCTTATTTATGGTGTAATTACGTTAGTAATGTTCTAGCTAAATACTGATCTCATCAATTTTATTTACTTATGTGTTCACGGACAAACTTCTTGCACTTGAACGACGGTAAAATAAATCGCCGACAACTATATATGCAAAACTTTGGTAAATTCTAAAACATTCCTCAAATACCATGCAACAAGTACCTACCCACAGAATATGGAAAATGTCTGCTTGGGCTATTGTTGAAATCTATTGTTGAATTCAGAATTGCGTGGATTTGACTTTCTAGAAATTGGCAGGTAAAATTGCGCAAACGGTCGGATTATAACTGCCAAGGGTGTATTACATTCCATAGTTTTTAGACCCATTTAATGAAAAACGCGAACAACAAAAACATGAGAAGAGTAAAGAACTGGAATGTTGGCATGAACAGAATAAAAATAGACGGGAGTCATTTTTCCGCCTGTCTCCAAAATTAAGGAATGTGCGACATTATACCTACCACCATTGATCCGATATGAGGGTAAGCTTAACACAAAGTTGTACGAAATCAAAGAAATATTTTCGGTTCGGTGTTTGTGCCGGTACTGAATCGACTAGATGAAACCATGCTTAGGGCCATTTAAGGTACAGCTTCAGCGCAATGTGGACTTAAATAATGAAAAGGCCGGCTGCGTTACGCGTAAACGGCAGATGTGCGATAGATAAATCGACATCTGTGTGAACGTTGCGTACACGTTTAGAAAAACTGAGAGGGTTCGATGTAAGGCAGGCACGTCGAGTGCTTCTTCCGGCAAATTAGGCTTACCTGTTTCAGCGCACAACGAAGTGATTTCCATGATATTTCTGTACGTCTGCAAGACGCAACACCACCATAACCAGTCTGGCGGTACCATATTGAGGATGCTTTGATGGATGGGTTGCTAAAATGCACGAAATAATATTTTGGAAGCGTGAAAGAGGATGTTGGGGAGGCACGCGACATAACTGAAACCGAAGATAAAGCGGATGTTTGAGCTTGGATTGTACAGGAAGTTGGAACATCATGTTTTTAATTTAATTTTAAATCCGTTTACCAATGAGTCAGTTCAAACAGACACCAGGGCGATCAAGGCTCAACGTTGAAATACATTTTCAAGTAAAACAGAAGGTATGTAGAAGCGTGCAGGCGAACCGAGAGCAGAAACTATGAATGAACTAAAGATACAATCTGCTACATAAACTTTTGGGATCTTCAAGAGTTCAGCTAAGGCATGATTTGGTTGGTTTTTCAATCCCACATTCAAGAGCACTGTGTGTGTCGTAAAACTTGTGGTCGGTACCGTATGGGATGCAATGATGCACTCGGCGTCGTTGATGCGTTGGTGCTGTTTCCACACACCGCCGTAACTGTCGTGCCCCAGCCCATGGCAATTCAACTACCACATTTACAAGACTGTAGCTGCGAACAGTTGCAGTGTGCGCAACACACCGGTCGCACCAGTCGGCATATACCCACCGCACCAATCAAGAACGACCAGCCGGTAGGTACGAAAAGTGAGCGCGAGTACCAGCAAGCACGTCTTTCGCCGGTCCATGGTAAGTAGGTAAGTACCAGTCTTGCCTGGTCGTCGGTGGCAGGCGCTCGTCACATTCTCAGCGGATCTCGCATCCGGTCTAACAAACAAAACGTGCACTACAATGAACTAGTGTCGCCCGTGCGTCTATCAACATTGTGCGTTAAATAGCGTTGAAATCGCGATAGCAGTTGCGTCTGCTCAAAGGCCCACCATGCTGCCTGACTGGCTGATTAGTCTAATACTGCTGGCGGTTGTCGTGATAACGAGTTGCGATTTGCTGGATGAGTATGTTCGGCATGTCGGAGAGTCCAACCAGGTTAATGAAGGAATCCCCGGACATCGGGGACGGGTGCGTGCCAAACGTAATGTCGTGCAAAATCAACACGAAGAGGATACAGAATGGACCCACAGCGCTGTTTTGGATTTTTCCGGTGCCGTGACGCTACGTTGGAAGCCTCGCCACGGGGAGATCACCTTCCGCGTGGAGGCGCGTACCCGTGGATACATTGGATTAGGCTTCAGCACCAACGGTGACATGGAGCACGCGGATATGATAATCGGATATGTCGATGATAATACCGGCCGCACACATTTGATGGTAAGTCCATGTGTAATTAAACAGCGCTTTTTATTTTACCAGACGAAAGCTCCAAGAATTATTATTGAGGGATATACTTGTGAAACCAGTTATTTCATTTAGTCGTTGCCACCGAAATTCCCTCGGCATGCTTGAGTCACGACAATAGCAAGGGACACTGTTCTTTTATTGTCACTCAAGTCCCTTTGTCATTCAGCGTTTCGTGCCTGCGGCTGGAACTCGATTAAAACCGTAAAACAACGTCCACCAGTTGCCAGCGCAGCGTGAAGCGAATACTCGAAGGGCTGACAGGATGTAAACGCCATATCGTTTATTTCTTTATAAGAACTTTTATGCTTTTCCGTTCCTCAAGTTCATTGATTTGTATATTCTTTGTGGAACAAGCATACGATGCCAAAGACAGCCTAACCAAGTTTTTTCGTTGCTTATACTTCCTTTACACGACCGCAAACAATTTTTATTACTTAACCGAAATGCGGGACTGAATCGAGTGAAAAGAAGCGATTGGCATGACAACATTCGAATTCGCGTATTTACATGCCAATTAAGTTTGAATGCCGGAAATTTTAATGCACGAAATTATGTTAAAACGTTAATGCATGAAAGAAACGTGAAATATTTCAGTATTTTTATTTTTATTTTACGTTGGTTGCACCTGTTCCGGCCCAGACAACGACACATTTAAAGCATTTCATAAAGTAAATGTATACGCTTTTAAAAAGTTGTGGCGGAAGGTACTTTCCGGTTTCCGACGGATACTTGAAGTTTTTGACCCTTCGTCCCCTTCAAAATTCAATAGAAAATGGCGAGTCGTAATTCAATTCAGCCTCCAGAGTTTTTTATTCATTCGTTTCCTTTACATTCAATCACCTTAATGTGAACTCGTTTGATAGTTATCCGAATTTAAGAGCAGAGGATGTTGTTCGACATCCGGTGGTTAAAGATTGAGCTGTTAGACATAACCGGTTGCCAAAGACGTCCAATTAATTTTTATGCATATTTATCTACGGGATTATTTAATTCATTTCGTTTACAAGGCCAACTTAAGCAAATATGTATTGAAATTAAAACAGTGTGACCACTAAGCCGCTAAAAATGTGGTTGTAAATAAACGTTGGGAGCTTTGTCCGTCTGATCATCGAATTAAGTAAAACTTCAACGAACTCAAACGCAGTTCACCTCTTCAAAGAATACAAACGAAAATACTACATCTGGTAGGAATGCGTGTGACACTTTGAGTAGCTTTGAAAACGTAGGAAATGCTTGCCGAATGTTTTAAATTAATTGTGCAATATAAAAAGCGATACTCTCCGCAAACTCTAAGAGAGTTTTAACATTAATTCAATACCACCAGTAGTTTACAAACTATGTACTTTACAAAATGACTGACTACTCTCATAATAACCGCGCTAGAGTTGTTGTGTGCATTATACTCGTACTATAGCATATAGAATTTTATTTTGAGCAAAAATATTTTGAAATAATTGTGTTAGTCATAGTCTCCCTAGGTTTTATGCCTCCTGTCAGTCTGCGTCACCACCTGCTCGAATTTTTGAAAGGATCTTAATGTAACATATGTTACTTTCCTTCGTGCGAAACCGCTCCAATTAGGGGCCCATTCATCGCAAGTGCAGGCACAACCAACCATGTTATTTTTAAACATTTGCTCCGCACTAGATTGCAATAGTTGTTACCCAATTTTGTCGCGATACACACCCTGACCACGAGCGTCGAATATGTCCCTAGTAACACGGCAATTGCAGTACTCTAAGTAAGTGGCATGTGTTTGTGGCGTTCAGCAACTTGTTTCGCTGTAATGAATAATGTCAGAAAAATAAAATTGAATTGAACATAACAGCTGCAGCGGTTCCATTTGTTCAAGGGTTGGTCATACCGATCATAGAAATCCGCAGCAACCTAGCGAAAACAAAACCTTTATTCGAAGGGGATTTGAATAGTCCATTAAAAATACTTTGCATTCAGCCTCGCAGTTCACTTCAACTCGAATATCGCGCAGGCCGATGGCATTCCCCGAGAATAATAAATACTGATTTTCAACGTTGATTAAATGTTAAACAATGGACTCAAGAGTGTGCGTGGAATATAGAATGAAGAGCAAAGTCATTGTTTCCGAGGCGCGATGTTGTTGTTGTGTTATCCAGGCGATTCAGTAACAAATTAATTATCTAATGCCTGCGCACTTGGATATCTGATCATTCAACAATTATAATTTAACACAAAAAGCAAACAAATAATTCGACCTCGACTGTAAATGTTTAATTGTTTCTGATTATTACGCGCTTGCTTTTCGCTAGTGTTACATCTCGCGGGTTTTATGAAGTGCAAGTGCTCGATTTTCAAATGACAAATACGAGTGTGAGGAAGTTGTTAGAACGGCTACGATGCGCGGCAGTTGTTCGACTTCGTAGTAAACAGGAAATCACTAAACTTGAGTGCGTAGCATTGTTACCTTTTCATTGTTACCTGCCGCACTTTACTACACGCTACGAATTTTATTTCTGTTCACACTTAAGTCAAAGACCGCGCCAGAAATGTCCATGCCGCATGAAATTAATTATCATGTTCTCATCAATGAGCGTTGTTCTGAATACGTGAATGTTTCCAGGATTATCATGGAGTAAGCAAGAGTCAAGGCAGTGCTCCAGTTAAAGATGACGTCGACAACTATAGACTGCTACACGGCATTCAAAACGACACGCATACGATATTGGAATTCCGGCGTGCCTTAGACACGTGCGATCCGCACGATTATGTGCTCAATGTGAGTGGAGGATATTAAAAGGATTGTTTGGCGAATACCCCGCAATTTTGTTTGATTATGATGATTTTCCAGGGCGATACGGTGCGTGTAATATGGGCGCTGCACGACCACGACCCACATTGGCCTACCGAACTCATCTATCACGGCGAGAAGCGTGGCGTGCAGAGTCTGCATCTGTTGGCGCCGCCCCGCTGCCAAAGTACGATGCTCCTAAACACGTGCGGGACTGGGAGGTCACTATGAACAATGTAAGATTCCGCAAGGCCTAAATGTATCTACAGCTAAAAATGTTAAGTAATGTAAATGTAATTTTAATTAGGTGGAGGTAAAACAGGATATGAAAACCATGTACTGGTGCAAGATATTCAAGGCCCCTTCGCTGCAAACCAAGCATCATATTGTTGGCTACGAACCAATAATTGGACTCAATCACAGTAATTACGTGCACCACATGCTCTTTCACGAATGTAACATTGATCCGACCGACGCGACCACCTGGGAGACTTACAGTCGGTCTGAGGGAGTGCCATGCTATTCCAAAGAAATGCCTCGCAAGTGGGAAAACTGCCAAACGACGGTGATTGCATGGGCGGTCGGTTCAAAAGGTAAATAATTTGATTTAAGTTTACAAATTGACGAGAAGTAATACGTGGCTGTTCCAATTTTTGTAGGCGAAACATATCCATCCCATGTGGGTCTGCCGTTAGGCGAACGAGTCCATAGTTATTTCATGCTTGAAGTACACTTTGACAACCCTACGTTGAAGCGCGCCGTGGACACTACTGGGCTACGTGTTCGCTACACTCACAAGCTGCGCCAGCACGACGCCGGTATCCTTGTTACAGGGGTGGCCCTCAGTGCGCTGCACGTTGTTCCGCCTCTGCAACCTGAGTACAAATCGGCAGGTTACTGCAGTTTAGATTGTAGCAAGATGCTGCCATCCACTGGAATCAATGTGGTGTCCGTCTTGCTTCACTCACATCTTGCCGGTCGCAAAATGAAGCTGCGACATATACGCGCAAATAAAGAATTGCTTCCACTGGCGGAGGACAATCACTATGACTTCAACTACCAGCAGAGTAGGCGGTTACCGCAAGAAATCTCTATTCTGCCAACGGATTCTCTTATTACCGAATGTACTTATTCAACGATGGGTCGTAAAACCCACATTAGGCGGATATTCTACGAGTGAAGAAATGTGTCTAGCGTTTGTACTGCACTATCCAAAGACGCAGCTATCCGGCTGCTTTTCAATGCCGCCAATTAAGACATTCTTTGAGACTTTGGGAGTCAAGGAGTTCTACGATAAGAAAATGAACGACATAGAGAAGATATTTCTTGATGGTACCAACGAAGTAATCACGCCACCAACGACCAAAGCACCACTATTCAAGTACAAGCCAGGGATGAGAACTCCCCTGAAGCAAACGCCCGTGCTATCAAAGCGCTACAAAATGCGAAGGACTTCACTATTGAGGGCGAAGGCGAGCACGACAATAGCGGACTCAATATTTTAGACCAATTGATAATTAAGGAGCCCCCGAGTTTCAAAACAAAACGTTTATGGCCCACTTGGAGGACATTCCGTATCACGCCGAGGAGCTGACACAGAAAATTGAGGAGTACTTTTATAAAGGACTGCACTTAACATTCTGTAAACGAAGAAACGATACTAAGGATATTGTAAGTTTCTACATTCTTTTGTCTACAGCAGTACACAATAGTTTGTTATATTAATTTAAATTATTTTTTCAGAAAGAGAACGTAGAAAAACTCCCGGATTTTCAACCATTCACCAGTAACAATACGCTTAGATGCAGTTACAGATCCAGTTATTCATCCTCAAGCTTTACACCATCCGCTGTGTACTTAATGGTAGTTGCCGTGTTCGCATTGAATGTGATTATGTCGCGTGCGCATTGATTTGCCATCAAACTGCGATATTATGGCGACTACAAACCTTGCATCTTCATATAATTTGGTCATTAAGTTAAATTCACTTCTCCTTAACTCGACTCCCTTGTGAATAGTGTACAATTCAACTTAATTATGTTCGCTCCTGTTTGTAAATATTCTCGTAAATTATTATTTAACTAAGCTTTCTTAGTGTGTAGTCATGATGATAAAAGGAAGCTGATTGAAACGGTCAAACCAAAAACTAGAATTATATAATATTTATTAGTATTGTCCTTTGTTGTAAAATTCGAAAATCCGAAGACTTCGCAGCCCAGACCAGAATAACAATGTCAATTAAAACAAGCTGTGAGTAATACTTATGTTTTGCTGATGAAATACGATTATATCTAACATGTGACCAAAAGTGAATAAGCATTTTTGGAATGTATACTTTCAATATGAAATAAAATAGTTACTTAATTACTAATTAAACTTACTTAATTAACTTATAAATGGATTTTTAACTCAGAGAGTTTTAGTCTATATGCACTGAGTTTATTGATAAATCTTGATTATTGGGGACTCTGATGGCACATCGTAAAGATTCGCTCTTCTTCTATAAGAATCTATGAAGTTTAACGCAAACTTTTGAACAGTGAAGATCTACAAGTAATGGACTTTAGATACAGTAAAATGTCGTCGAGGGTGATTGTTAGTGATGTTAACCCAATAAAAGAGGGAAGGTCAAACAAAAGTGAAGGATGAAATAAGTGAAACTAGAACTGTTGATTAACCACTTAAAAAATTTCATAGTTTGAAATTTTTTACACTTGAACCATTAAAGGAGAGAAAAGCAATATCTTTAGTGTGTATTAAGTGAAAAATTATAAGCCAAAAAGATAACAACACTTCCGATATAAAGGGGCATTTACTGACGGCTCATTCACAGGCTTCACACAAGAGCAACATATTTTCGTTTCGTCTCGTTCTCGCCTCGTAAAAGCGAGACCTAAAACTCAACCAATAGCTATATTTTGTGAATATCCTGATAACTGAAAAGATTAGCACCCAAATATCAAAAAATTTATCATTCACACACCTAAGAGAAGTAGGAGACTTAAACCTATTTAAATAGGACCTGCCTTTTGTACCTACTTAAGTTCATGAAACTTGTACTTAAGTTTTGTGAACACACACCGATTAGAGTAAAACGGCGCACCTAAATTTATTGCGACGCGTTATTCTACTTGTGTTGGGAGTGCAAAACGGTTTTGCCGAATAAACAAAAGCGACCGACTGTATACATTCCAGAGGCTTTTGGTGATCAAAATTTAATACGACATACACAAATGAAATGAAATTGACCACACTTAGAAAAGGATGAAACGGGGCGTATCAAGATGGAAGAAGATATTAACAACAAAAACATACCAAGAAAGTGAATTAATTTAGTCGAAATGAATGCCAGAATAGTAACAAGCCGTGTGCAAATAAGAAGTGACTAAAACATTCGAACGTTCGCACAAACGCAGCATGAAAATGATTCAAAGCGATAAAAAGTTGTTTACACACGAACCTTGATAAGCGTGTGGAGCGCAACAATAGTGTTGTGTCGAGTGAATGGTTGAGTAGTTAGAATTGAATTACACAATTGAAGAATGTTGAATAACGAACATACATTCATAAACGAGAACAACGTAAGGAACTATTACAATTGAAAAATGTCAAAAACGCATCCCAGAGGGCATCTCACATGCTTATTTTGATACATAATCGCGCAGATAGGTAGGTTTATTCCTTGTTCTTTGATTGCATTTCCGGGTATGGGTGTCAAATCTAAATAATCCGAATTCCTAGCTTCCTGTTCTAGATCTGGCGTAGATGTTATTTCTGTAGGCTTTGCGACATTCGTGTCCATCATCTACTTTGACGGAGTAGTGTAGTTTTCTCATTTTCTTGGTGATAACGCCATATTTCCAGGTTACCTTATTCGGGGCATAAAACCTTGTTTGTACGCGATCTCCCACGCTTAAAAGTCGATGGCGCCTGGTAATTGGTTGATTTCTTTCAACTTTATTTGGTTTTAGTGTATCTAACTTGATTTTTGATTCTCATTGGCCTATTTAAATACATTTATCTGCTTGCAGATTTTCACCGCGACTCCCCTCCCCGTTAGGCCTTAAGTCAGTAGGTGCTACGGTTTGGATTCCCGCCAAACAAGCGCCGAGGACTCTCGGAGGAGCCTCGTATCCCAGTGTTTGGAACTGAACTCTAAGTGATATGGTACTGAACTCCGCTTTGACTGGTACGAGTAACGCGTCCATCGTCACGAAACCCCTGCCACCCAAACTTCCCTAATTGCGAGAACCGGCCACACTCAGGCTACCTCTACGATGCTGCGGGAGGTGGCAGAGTATACGCACTAGCTAACGGTACGGATATAGGTACATGCTTCGGCTCCCGCTTTACCATCGTCGACTACATAAATTAGCCATACTAAATACCTTAAGCATTGCAGCCAGATAGTCTATGTTGCGTAGAGGACCCTTAGAATTTGCAAGATTCTATCAAAAATGCATACACTCAAGCCGAAGTGCATACAATTTACAAGCGCGGGTTTAGGCTATACGCACACTGGGTCGCTATTGGTAATTGTCCTTTACGTATGCTGGGGTTCGCCTCGCAACCGTATGCCGGCATATAGGTAATGGCAATCCATTATTCCACCTCGGCAAAGTTCCACTAGGGTATAAGTAGGTACACGCTGGTTCGCGCTGGCATCGCCGGTACCTAGAATTGTTTCCAACTTCCGAGCGTTCCATTATCCACCACCTACGGTCGCACCTAGTAGGAGCGTACTAGTCGGAGTTTTTCCATCCGCCGATGGTGTTGCGCGGTACCAGAACATAATTTATTTTAATTTTTCTGTTATAGATTTTGGCTTGTGCGCCATGCAAGTTGTTTCATTTTGGTATGCCATTATCTAATGTATATTCAGAATCTGTGTGTTGACTGGATCATAAGTTTTCGATGATTGCATTTAATTGACTATAATATAGACGAAGAGTCTCCTCTAGAATCGCTTGGTAATTAAGTCCTTCTGTCGAAATTTGTTGAATTGTTTCTTCGCACAATTGATGTACTTCACAGTTGAAGCGAAACTGTTTTTCATCGAATATCAATGAGGCTCTGAATACACAATCAACCTTCGCGTTTTCGATGCTGCACTTGAACTGAGTTTTGTAGTCGAAGCTACTTAAAAGTTGCGTACCTACCTCTGAAGTCCGGCAGATGTCATTTACGGTATCTTGGATTTTTCGTGAAAGTATCTTGAAAGTGGTTTGTTATCCGTTACCAAGATAAATTGTTTACCAAATATGTATTGATGGAAGTGATCGAGAGCGAATACGATTGCCAAAGCTTCGCGATAGAATTGAGAATAATTTTGTTCTGCCTTTGTTATGGCTCTTGATGCGAAAGCAATTGGCGTCTCTTCTTCACCAATTAGATGTGATAGAATGCCTATAATTCCTGTAGGGTTGGCGTCGCAAGCAAGCTGTACTGGTAGATCCGGGTCGAACTGCATTAGTCGCACCTTTCCTGCTTTAATTGAATGATTGATTTTTCACATGAAGTTGTCCATTCGAATTTCTTGTCCTTTTGTAACAGTTGTCGAAGTGGAGCTATGATGGTCGAACAATTGACCATAAACTTGGTATAATAACTACCATGCCTAGGAATCGTCGTACTTCATCGGCGTTTCTAGGTTTTTCCATTTCAATTTTAGATTTTTTTAGATTTTAGTATTTTCGATTAGGATAAAAGAGGATAATGGGGGTCACTTCAGGAGAACTGAAATAAAATTTCAATTATAAACAAAATATTTATTGCAACCGACTTTTAACATTATTTACTTAAATAACTATTATCCGAAATAATTGTCAGTCACTTTGACAATCCATTTTGATATTATAAAAGTTAAACAAAACAGATTTGACTCCCATTACACCGACATGCGTATAATGGTGGTCACACTGGGGACAATCGGAGTCAAACAAAATCTAGCAGATATCGCAGACATAACATAACCCACATGAGGTGCATCAGAACCACATCTCATTGTTTCTTCCAAAATCGTTGCACGCTTGACATCTGTTTTCCAAATCTTCTGCGTCGTCATCCTCATCGTCCTGGCATAATTTGTCAGTGCCAATATCGGAAACAGAAGTTTCGTTACTTTCCTGCAGTAACTGGCGCTTTGCCTTTTCAGGACCAGTCTTGTGTATTAACTTTTATCCCTGACCTTTACTTTTCCATCTCTTTTCTTTTCTTTACCCCTGTTTTTTTTCTTTTATGGGCGTTGAAGTTAAAATTGTAGCGTGTTGCTTCTTTAGGCCCTTCCTTGTATTTACAACAGGTGTTTTCTCTGGCAACTTAATTAAATCATGCAAATTAACACTAATTTTGCTTGACGTGCCAGATACTGGCGACACAGTTTTTGGTTCAGAATCAAGTGGGTCTACTTGTTCAGATATTCTAAGATCTGATGTGCTGGTAATCATACTAGCAGCTGCAAGAGATTCATTGCAGTCTTGGATTGCAATAGTCTCAGATTGAAGAATTTCTACCGCCATGAAGTCTTCTTCTTTGAACACTTCCAGACTTAGGGAAACTACACATTATTGCAACATTATTAAATGCTTTCCTCACCAAGAATGCTACGTCATAGAGCAGTGGTTCATAACCTTTTCAAAGGTCACTACCCCTGTGAACAAGTATGGGAATTGAGTTTACCCCTAACTAATTTAAAATAATTAAAACCACATGAATTCGAACGAAAATATGTTTATTATATAAGAAATTGCACGTTTACGTAACTAGTAAAGTAATATATAAATTTATATAATATATAAATAGCGCCATGCTACCATTTACCGTACTATTATTTTGTTTATTGCTATTTTAATACTATTTCGTGCCATCCCGGATTACCCCCCTAGAATCTTCGTTTTACCCCTGCGGGGGTAATTACCCCCAGGTTAGGAACCACTGTCATAGAGGATTGTCTTTTCTGCAGGATGGCGTTTTAAAAATAAGTCACACTCTTTTTTGTAAGCCATTTTGAGCGGACCAAAGAAAGGAACGTCCAAGGGTTGTATTCTGTGTGATGTGTGTAGTGGCAGAGACAACATATGAATGTCATTGGACTTACAATATTCGTAGACGGAAAGAGAAATGTGACTAGCATGGTTGTCCAGTATTAAAAATATGGGTTCATCTGCAGATGGCTTAGCATGCTGTGTAATATGCACCAACCATTGAAGAAAAAGATTCTGATTAATCCAACCGTTGTCAGAGTATTTGTAAAACGCTCCTGCTGGACCATCCTACATATCCTAGAAATTGAATTCTTCGTTGGAAAAATAAAAATGTAAGGTTGTGTATATGACCATGCACCAACAACATGCGAAACATCCTGTTGCCCGCGCAGAATTTTATCTAATAATAATAACCGCTTAACTCGATCCTCGCCTTTCCTCGATGTGTTGAAATGGTTTGAATTTCACTCGATTTTTCGTTCAATGAGACATGTAAATTTGCCTTATATAAGTCGAATCGACAAAGTCGAATTGCCTAAGCTGTCCGGGACGTCGTTGATCTTCCTGATGAGGTAGTGTCCTCGTGGTAATATTTCATTCACACCTACCTTGTAGTCTACACAGCCTGACTCCTCCGTCGGGTTTTGGAATGACAACTAATAGTGATCCCAAATCGCTCGATTCAACCTTTTCAACCTTCTTTTTCGAGAGTGTTCAGTTCTTTCACAACCCGGTCTTTTAAGACAAAAGAAATTTCTCCTTCTTTATTGAAGATTAAACTGACATTTTTGCGTAACTTTCAACTTACTTGATATTTTAGTACTTGTCCGATTTTTTCTTGAAATAAGTCCACAAATTCTTCTTCGATTTCATTCGATTTGATGTCAGCGTATTGAATTGAATGTATAGTTTTGTTCAATTCGAACAGGCAAAGTACCAGCCATACAACTACAAATATCTTGCGTACATACAACAACTAACAGTGAGCAGAAATCAAAGATCTTTATGACTGCGTTTTGCAAACTATGTATAACTTTCTGTTGGGAGAGAATTTATGAAATAAAACAGTGCATAACCTGTTTCGTTTGTATACATATCTGTGGACATCGTTTTCTAGCGTAACGAAAAGACGCTGCTGCTCCAAGAGTAGGGAACGATGTAAATTTAGTCGAATATGTTTGCCATTATATTCGATATTTACGCAAACTTTTTCATCTCTAGCAAAAACATTTTGAGGGAAGGAGCGAAAACGCATTGATGTTTTCTGCAGTGGCGTTAATAATTGAAAATTTTCGAATATATCCTTGGGAAAGAACGAAAACCCAGAGCCGGAGTCGATTTCACAAATCACAGGTTTCACTTCAACAAATATTGGTGTCTTGAATTTGTCTGCTTCCCTCTGGAAGCTATGATGGAAATATTGATAATGTTGTTCCTTGAATAGAGATCTTCGATGTCTCCTTCGAAGACGTTCCTGTAGTTTAGTAAGGTTCGAATGCAAACTGGTTGCTTCAATGCGAGTTGTCTTGCTTAAATAAAGCCTCTGTGTGTGTGTGTGTGTGACAGCCTTTGAATTTTAAATAGCCATTTTTTGTGTCTAAAAACGATGGTAAAACTAGCGCATTAAAGGTGGTACAAAAGTTAAAAAAACAATATTTTTATTTCATTATTGTACATTTTACATCATTTTACATCTTCTTTGGCCGGTAGGCATAATAAATATTTCATTCAAAATGAAACGCATATTACACTGAGCAGGGCTCTTGATGGTAAGTCAAACACATACCAATGTTGTCCTCGGGAGATTCACCGCGCCCAGTCGCTCCAAACTGCACCCCTACAGTAAATGGCGTTACATTACTTTCGACTCGACATGGTTGTTCCCCATTCGGACATAGCGAACTTCCACAATGTGCCAAACTGCAATAACCATTTTGACCACCTGTCGGCATCCCAGTAGCCTAAAATATATTATTTCCTAAGCGAAGGCTGATAATTATATTACATCATTTTACCAAGAGAAAATCATCATTATCACAAGGTAATATGATCCGATTCGTGCAGATTTCGCTAATTCTTGGTTGAGGGTCATTGTCATCCGTTGCATCTGCTCCTGATCCCACATCATTCAAACTTTCATCTTGTGACTGCTGTGTCTCCCCTGTTTCCTGACCCGCACCGCCTTCACCGCTATCGTTTATTATCATATTATTTAAATTCTGATCATTGTTAAAATACTGTACATGAGGTTTCACATTGCCGATTTTAAAGGAATTTTCATCACAGGGTTCGTAAGCAATAGAGCACATTCCTTCCTCTTTACGAATGCAAATGTTGTAGTCCTGATTTGCCAAATGTCGACCATTTTCGGCATAGTTCATCGTTTGCAGAACACCTATAAAACCACAGCAGTGAATGAAATGACATCGCAACTTGAAATCGCCTCGTACCTGTTCTGCCTGTATGATATTGCAGGCATCCCTCGGGTGCCCTTTGCACGAATGGTACCTGCACAATGCGAATCTCCCACAACCGAGGCACGGCTTTTTGCTAAAATTCATGCTAATCACAATCGCTTCTTCGAGCCCTTCCACATCAAAAGCACTGAAACCAGAGGCAGTTAACGTATTTGTACAAAACATTCTCAAATCACTCTACCATGTTGACCACTGTTGATACCACAAAGACTTAATTGTTTCGTCAAGCCTCCGCTCAGCACAAAACGTCCTCCTCACAGATTCCATTTCGACGGTTGGGCTGACCCTATATTCAAATGACTGATTACGCCCAGAACACTTGCACATGCTGCTTTAAAACTTACCAAGTTGAAGTGAATGAAGTCGAGCCGAAATTGAGTAATATCCGGATCAATCTTTTTATTTTCACGCTACACTTGCCGATATCTCGATTCAAGTCAGGAAAACTGGGATTAACAAAGTATGTGATATTGTTGTACACGTCCTGGTTGCAGGTGGCTGTAACTATTTCGATATTTATTCAAACGGGCTGTTTAGGATGCATCAAAGAAAACACTTACACGTGCAACAAACGCCGAACCCAAGTGCACAGCTTCCTTTTGATGATCCACCTTGCATTCTGCACTCGTAAGGATTCATACAGACCCCTAAATGTCAATCTTTATAATCACGAAATAACTTGACTAATTAAAAGAAAACCTTTTCGTCTACCGTCGTTGGCGTTGCATTCCTCCTCAACTGGAATCGGAAAAAAGTTTAAAACTTTACCGGTTTTGAGATGTTCAGAAATGTTGTTCACAAATCCTTGTTTAACACCACTAGATTCCTGCCAAATATCATCCGAAATCGGACTACACATCAAACACAAATAAATTCCGCTGACAATGTGAACAAACAATGCACCACGAATATATAAAACACATTTGACAAAAATATCGATTTTCACAACTCCGTGAATTCTTGAAGTCATGATAAAAGTTCGCGCGATGGTAACAAGCCGACCGAACACCGCTTACTGCTTGTTCACTTGGTTTACTTCTGTAATACTTAAAACTTTTTGGTGCGTACATTTGCGCTCGTAGTTGTGGCACATTGAACACTTGCTCTGCACTTAGCTCATTTTAAGTTGGCCATTTCCGATGCCCTACGCGAGCAAGTCACAAAATCGAAGTACAGCCGTTGTAACTTCCTAAATTTGAGCTGCACAGCTCATTCACGGACATTCGTATCATTCGCGTTCCGGTGAGTGGGGAAAATCGCACAATCAATATGTTAATATGTAAAGATCCATTGCATAAGTGTGTCAAACAACGCGTATATTTCTTTCCGCGTTAGTAGTCCAAACTTAGGTCAGTTGTTGAAGTTGGAAGTGGCTCACATCTTCATTTAGCGTCCAGTTATTTATGACGAGCGGACATTCCTCGTCCATTCACATACCCAGTGTAGTTAAATAATAAAAAGGCTATTCATATAAAAATTCCATCAAAGTACAGTTTTTTTATAAAACTGTAAATATGGAATACAGGATAATTTAAAGGATGATTTTAGAGGATGTCCTCAGTTATAAGTCGAGTTTATTAACAATCGCATACGTACGAAACTAAAACCAGTTGCATTAATACGATTCGTTCTAATCAAAAATTTAATAATTACAAAATATAAATAATTACGCAATAGCATGCACATTAAGAATTAAGCTTACTTCTTTAATAGATAATAATAAACCATTATAATAATAATAAAATATTAATGACAAGTAATATGATATTAAATAGTAGTAGTAAATATAGCAATCATGAGGAACTATGAGCTTAAAATTAATTGTTTCCTTTTTCTCAATTTTCAACAAGTCGCACGTACGTATCGTGTCGCATTCATATCTGTGTTAACCACGTAATTTCTGTTTCGTATGTTCTACGTCCGCAATATTCATTTTGGAATTCCATCCATCACTACTTAGTAAACTTCATATTTTGTCGCAGATACAAATATTTATAAAATTACAAAGCAAATAACGTATGGTAATATGTACAAACAAAATCGTGAAAAATTGTTGAATTTTCGGTAATCCCCGGCTTTCGGTTTGCTTGTTTCCCTTCTCGTTTAAAGAAAAGTAACACCAGTAAAACAATGTTTTAAACTTAAAAACAAAATAAAAAGCAAGATCGCTATAATAATAGAAAATAAACAACGAAAAAACAATAACAATAAATTCTTCTAGTTACATTTAGTACTTAATACTTGCAAGCTTAGTTTTCGTCATTGTTGTGATTTCGATATAAACTGTATAGTATATTTCATTCGTGAAGCCAAAATGAAGTCAG